>NC_140584.1:168300743-168802743 GCF_964204655.1 Triturus cristatus | reverse complement strand
AAGAAAGAAAGAAAGAAAGAAAGAAGAAAGAAAGAAAGAGTGAGAGAGGAAGACAGAGAGAAAGAGTGAAAGAGTGAGAGAGAGAGAGGAAGAGAGAGAAAAAGAGAGAAAGAGTGAGAGAGAGAGGAAGAGAGAGAAAAAGAGAGAAACAGTGTGAGAGAGAGGAAAGAGAGAGAAAGAGAGAAAGAGTGAGAGAGAAAGAGTGTGAGAGAGAAAGGAAGAGATGGAGAGGGAGAGTGAGTGCCGACACCCCAGACAAAACCCTCACAGCTCACCTTTCCGCCACCTGTGTGTCTCCAACCACTTGCCAGGACATACTTCAGCCCCAAGCTCACTCATCTGAAACATAGTATAGACTCAGTAATGGTAGAATACATACAACTGCACACGCCTTCATCGCTGTCCAGGCCCTGTGCACCCAGGCTGCTGCACCCCATCCACTCCTGCTGCTCAGAGGTGTCTGCCCGCCCCAGCGCACCCAGGCTACTGCATACCATCCACTCCCATTGCCCAGAGGTGTCTGTCTGCCCCTGCGCACCCAGGCTGCTGCACACCATCCACTCCCACCGCCCAGAGGTAACTGCCCGCAGCTGCGCAAACAAGCCTCTCAGCTCACCCTCCACCACCAGCGAGTGTATAAGTGGGCCCACCATGTGCCGAAGCAACCTCCTCAGCTGTCGGGGGATTCTGTGGCACAGGCCCCCAACGTATCCTGCTGCACCGCGTCAAGGAGTCATGTCTGTACAGCCAGCTGCCTTTGGCCTACACGCAGTCCAGCCGAGCTCACAATTCAAATCGGGTCTTGATTGCCAGGATGGTGTATCCAGGCCACGCATCATCGCAGGCTGAACACCCGCTCAGCTCTGGTGGCACTAACTCAACTCAGTGGAACTCAAGTTATCACCACGTGGCGGGAGGCCCATGTTGGGCAAAGTGCCTCGGATGCTACCATCTCTGTGTACTACAAGTCATGGGAGAGAATGGAAATGGCCTCCAGCACGTGCACCTGGCCCTTTTTATTGGCAGGGTCACGTGTCCAGTGACGCCTGTGTTTGATGGGTGTGGTGTGGGTGTAAAGCTGCCGTGAGGGACTGGCTTTGGCAATTCTGAGAACTAGACCAGTGACCAGCAGATCACTACAATGAAAACCTGGACCATGTAACGTTTTCATCCCTCCCTGTAAGCGTAAGCGGAGTGGGCTGGCCTGGGGTATGTAAGTCCTGCGAGAGGCTGTGAACAATGACTCTGGAGCTATAGGTATGGTTCCGTCCTGGGCTGTATGAGGAATCATCTGATGCGAGTGTCTCTGTTGTTGTGCTGCCGCCACCCGGGCCGCAAGCACCAATGTGTCACCTTGTGCCCCAAGTCCCAGAACATGGCCAACATGGAAGGTGGGGGGAATCACTGACCCTACCTTCATCCATACTTCCACACATGAAAGATTGTGCTCATGACACATGCGTGGATATAAATGTCTATTGCATATTCAGTGGAGCGTTGCAGCTGTAGCAATACAGGGCCATGCAAAGCCCAAATTTCAGTGTTTGGCACATGGAGGGCAGGCAATTAGAGCCAAGCTTGTGTTCGGGGGTTAGAGTGCGCCAACATATGTACTTATCCAATCACTCCGCAAATTCCCAAGCACTTATAAATTCATTCTATACTCTCCTTGCAGTACTCTAACGATCCAGTCTATACACATGTACTTATACAATGACTGAGACAAAGTTACATAACCAAAGTTTTCCCCACTGCCAGAGGTAACATGGTTGCGTGCACTGTCCACAGCAAAATGTAATGTGTTAGGGTCCAGGGGCATCATGCATACATAATGAACACATAGACACAGTTAGATAGATAGTGGAACTGGGTATGGGCACGTGCGCTCTGCTCCTTTTTATTACCAGGGTCACTAGTCCAGTGACGTCTGTGCTGGATGTGTGTGGGGTGAGTATAAGCCAGCCCTCAGGGAATGATTAGTGCTGGCAACAGGTACAACAATAATTATCAGATCACACACAGAGATTCAATCATAAAGGGTCTGTGACTTGTGCTGCACTAAGGTAGGGGCACCAGATGTGAAATAATACACAAAAGATTCTATTGTAAAGGGTCCATGACTAGTGGTACACTGAGGTTGGGGCAACGGATCTGAAATTATACACAAAACATTCTATCATAAAGGGTCCATGAGTTGTGGTGCACTGAGATAGGGGCATCAGAAGCATTCAGGGTGTGCACAGCCAGCGATGATGCGTGGTCCGGGAGGGCTGCACTGGTAGCAATGTCTGTTGCCTACTGGACTGCGTCATCTGCATTCGCAACTTGATCTGAATTGTGAGCCCTGCTACCCGCAGTGTAGACCGAAGGCAGTAGTCAACACAGACATCGAGGAATGCTTTTTGTCAATTCCTCTTGACAAAATCCGCGGACATAGAGTACAATTCTGTCTGCAATTATTAAATCAAGACTGAATTATGAGCTCTGCTGACCACAGTGTTGGCGTATGGAACAAAAGATGAAATATGTATGGACTACATTGCCGAAATATGTAGGTTTCAGGGACGTTATAGTTAGTTGCCTACTGGACTCTGAAATTAATGAATCAAGACTGAATTTGAATTTTGAGCCCTGCTGACCACAGTATAGGCTGGAGGCAGTGGTCAGCAAAGGCCCACAGCCATGTGGCGTTGACTTGAGCTGCACAGATTGGGAGCATTTGGTCTTCTTAACCGATTATAGTCTCTTACACATTTGCATCGGTACTAATCTTGAATTGTGCGCCCTGCTGACCACAGTGTAGGCCGGAGGCAGTGGTCAGGAAGGGCTGACAGCCACGTGGCATTGACTGTGGTCAGGAAGGGCCCACAGCCACGTGGCATTGAGCTGTACAGAGTTAGTGGTACCTGAAGCACTCAGCGTGTGCACAGCCAGTGATGATGCATGGTCCGGGCGGGTCGTACTGGGAGCAATGTCTCTTGCTTACTGGACTGCGTCATCTGCAATCACGACTCGATCTGAATTGTGAGCCGTGCTGTTTGCAGTGTAGATGGAAGGCAGTACTCAGCAGATACATCGAGGAATGCTTTTTGTCACTTTCTCTTGACAAAGTCCGAGGACATAGAGTACAGTTCTCTCTGCAATTAATAAATCATGTCTCAATGAAAATTGTGAGCTCTGGTGACCGGAGTGTAGGTAACAAAGATGAAATATGTATGGAATACATTGTTGAAATGTGTAGGTTTCGGGGACGTTATAGTTAATTGCCTACTGGACTCTCAAATTAATGAATCAAGACTGAATTTGAGTTGTGAGCACCTCTCACCGCAGTGTAGGCAGAGGCAGCGGTCAAGGGCCCACAGGCACATGGCATAGAGTTGAGCTGCACAGTTAGTGGCACAGGAAGAATTCAGCGTGTGCGCAGCATGCGATGATGCGTCGTCCGGGCAGGCCACCCTGGTAGCAATGTCTTTTGTCTAATGAATTCTGCCTTAATAAGGCTATGTGGCGATTGGGAGCATTTGGTCTTCTTAACCGATTATAGTCTCTTACACATTTACATCGGTACTAATCTTGAATCGTGAGCCCTGCTGACCACAGTGTAGGCCAGAGGCAGCGGTCAGGAATGGCCCACAGCCACGTGGCATTGACTTATGGTGCACAGAGTTAGTGGTACCTGAAGCACTCAGCGTGTGCGCAGCCTTTGATGATGCGTGGTCCGGGCTGGCCAAACTGGGAGCAATGTCTCTTGCCTACTGGACTGCGTCATCTGCAATCGCAAATCGATCTGAATTGTGAGCCCTGCTGTCAGCAGTGTACATCGAAGGCAGTAGTCTATACAGACATAACTCTGTGGTGCTGTGCCACTGGGTTCGCAGGGGGCCTGTGTCGAAGAGGCCCGCGATCATGGCGGCGGCCTCATGGCAGGGTGAGGGCCGCCGCTCTGGCAGACGCGTGTGCCTTCCCAGAAGTGAACCACGCCCAGAGCCCTGGCCTATTTATTCACACTTCTAGGCTGGAGTGGCATACGTTGGACCAGCCCACTCCGCTTCCAGTTCCACTTACAGGGGGGAGCGACACAGCCACACGACCGAGAGCTTCCCCACTGCCTGAGGTAACATGGTTGCATGCACTGTCCACAACACAACAAGCACCAGCAGTGTATGTACACATGGAGAGGTCTGTGCTTTGCATAGTGAGGTCTGTCCAGCACATTACTGCTACACTTGGCATTGTGTGCATTGTTTTTGATGGGTGACTTGAATCCTTCACACAATTCGTTCCCACGTTTACCAACATTCAGCTATTGTGTGGCTGAGGGGCCATGCCGTTTTGGGAAGGTTCGCTGTTCTGTTCTGTTCTGCGCTGCCTCGGTGGTAGTAGGGGGGTGGTCCGAGGGGAAGGTCCTGGGTGGTGGTGGCGGTCGGTGTTGTCGCCTTCTTGGGTGTCGGAGCTGCATGATCAGTAGCTCTATGACACGTGTTGGTCTTCAGATGTGGTTCTGGACTGGGCTCCCTTTTACACTGTAGGTAGTCGTCCTGCTTTACACCAGTAAAAGGCAGATGTTAAATTCCTACTGCTAACATGGCTTATCGCCTGTTTTTGGATCGCATCACAGAATTCGCAGGTCGCAGACAATATCGGGAAGTGGTGTTTTCATGTTATTTTTGTATGGAAACGCCTACTCTGCATATCATTAGCGTTAGTTGTCGCTCTCATTTGTGGTGATTTTTTTGCGGAAGCTATCGCTGGAAACTGGCGATATCAGCTGTTTTCACCAGTTAGAGAATGGAACGATAATTTAAAATCATTGAAAAAAACATAGGTTTAATGAACATTATAATTAGAAATTAGCATTTAAAAAACCTTAGAAATTTACTGAAAAAACCATAGGTTTCAGCGACGTTATAGTTAGAAATTAGTATTTAAAAAACCTTTGAAATTCACTGAAAAAACCATAGGTTTCAGGGACGTTATAGTTATAAATTAGCATTTAAAAAACCTTTGCAATTCACTGAAAAAAACATGGGTTTCTGGGACGTTATAGTTAGTTGGACATTTCACTCTTACAAAACCAGAGAAATTCGGCCGTTATAGTTAGTAGAACTAACTATAACTTGCGCACCTGCAATGCACAGGTGATGATGTCACACATTACATGTCACAAAAAATGTCACAATATATCGGGTACTAGAGTGGCTCTGACAAGAGCTGTTGTGTTGGGTGTGTGTATATGGCTACTACTCATAAGACCGGATGCAGAGTTTTAGGTTAGTTAGAAAAACACTGTTGCCTTCATCTGTAAAGTGCACTCCATCATTTCTATAAAAATCCATGCATGCCAAAACGCTGATTGTTGTTAAAGATACAGCTCATGCAATGGTTTCAGAGGAATGCAGAAGCAGTTTTATTAACATTTATCCTGGCTTTATTCATCTGTGGACAGAATTTATTTTACCACTTCCATTTCTGTCTTTGGCATATATTAGAGTACACCAAGACAGTCTGAGGGAAAAGTGACATAAGTTCTACAAAGGTTTCTTTCATTAGGATTTCCAGACCTACCCTGTCCATGTGCCTAGGTCGTTGCCACTACAGTGAACAATCATGAGGTAAGGAGCTTCAGAATCCACGATGGATTTAACCAAAGCCAGCAACTGATGAAACTTTAACCCTCTCTAACCAAACCAAGTAATCTGCACATTTGGCATACCCAAGTCCCTCTCAATACCTCTCTTTTTTTCAGCCTCTTCAGCCCAATAGATATAGCTGTGGCCCACAATGCATACTCTAAGCATTTTGAAGTGAAGGAGCAATGGTAGTCAGGAGAAGGCTGGAGCTGAATAAAGTCATTTTCCAAAATCTGTCTGGCCAAAACAGTGCTCCAGGAGGGGGCCGTATGCCCCCCCCACCATTTACTAAGTCCCGGGGGGGTCCCCGGGGCTTGGGGATCCATCACAGACCCCCCAATTGTAATATTTAGAGGGGAGGTGGCGGTCCCCAGGCGCGTTGGGTGTTCAAGCCCCTCACACAGGTTTTTTTATTTTAAAAAAAAGCCCCGGGGGGTGGCGGTCCCCGGGGCTGGGGGGGGGCATGAGCCCCCCGCAAATAGGGGCTTGGGAGGCCTTTGAGCCCCCCACACATTTAACTAATAAGCCCCGGGAGTGGCGGTCCCTGCCCATTACCATACAAATATTGCCCCTGGGATTTGGCCCACCCAGGGGCTAAATATTAACGAAGTGCGGGAGCCCATGCTTCGTTTTTTTTATTTTCGGCAGGATCCGCGGATTTTACCGATTTTAAAAAAAAATTATTTAGGCTCAGGGGGTCCTTGTGGGACCCCCTAAGCAGGTCTAGGGGGTCAGGGTGTTTTTACCCTGCCCTCTTTTCTCTTTTTTCATGTTTGTTTGACTGATTTCTTGTGCCTCAGTTCTACCGAGGCACAAGATGGCTGCCAACACTTCCTGGTTTGGAGTGTTGACAGCCAATTAGCATGCAGCTCGTGATCGGGAGGGTGCGCGGATCCTCCGCGGCCATAGATATCGAAACTTTTAAAATTTTTATTTTCTCAGCAACTACTGAACGGATTTACACCATTTAACAAAAAGGGATCTTTCTGAACCAAGGTCTACCTTTTTGACAAATTTGATGTAATTCCGTTCAGCAGTTCGGGCTGCAGCCCTGTCTAAAGTTTCCAATGGAAAATTGCATGGGGAAAACACGTTTTTGGACCCCCTTTTTTCTCTGCCCCTGCTTGATGAATCACCCCGAAACGTTCAAGATAGGAGTGGACCGGAGCGCCCCACGAGTTTTGAAAATTTCGTGAAGATTTGTCAACCGGCGCCAAAGTTATTGAGAATAGAATGTTGCGAATTTCCTATGGAAAATAGGTCCTAACTATAACTACCTACTGGCAACTGCCAGTAGGTAATATATATATATATATATATATATATATATATATATATATATATATATATATATATATATATATATATATATATATATATATATATATATATATATATATATTCACTGAAAAAACCATAGGTTTCACACATGTTATAGTTAGTGGAAATTTTACTGATAAAAAACCAATGAAATTCCCCCGTTATAGTTAGTGCAGGCAACTATAACTCACGCGACCGCAATCCTCTGCTGATGCTAATACTGTATTTAGACACTTATTTGCCCATGTCTTCTTCCATACATTTTTAGCTATACATATATTACAAATATTTTTTTTTCATAAAGACACATATGTCATCAGCAGAGGATTGCAGTCGCGTGAGTTATAGTTGCCTGCACTAACTATAACGGGGGAATTTCATTGGTTTTTTATCAGTAAAATTTCCACTAACTATAACATGTGTGAAACCTATGGTTTTTTCAGTGAATTTGCAAGGTTTTTTAAATGCTAATTCCTAACTATAACGTGTGTGAAACCTATGGTTTTTTCAGTGAATTAGTACGGTTTTTTAAATGCTAAGTTTTTTTCCCTTATAATAAGCCCTGTACATTTGGTGGCCTACGGCCACCAAAAGCACAGGGGGTGGGGTAAGTGTGGATAGTGTTTTTTTCCATTGTAATAAGCCCAGCACATTTGGTGGCCTTCGGCCACCAAAAGCACAGGGGGTGGGGTAAGTGTGGATAGTGTTTTTTGCCCTTAACATAAGCCCTGTGCATTTGGTGGCCTTTGGCCAACAAAAGCACAGGGGGTGGGGTAAGTGTGGATAGTGTTTTTTTTATTTTTATTTTTTTACCGTACGCTTACCGTAAGCGTACGGTAAGCGTACCCCGCGAAATTGCCGAAAAAAAAATAAAACCGTTTTTACACTTGGGGGATGTTTGGGGACTCCCTCAACATGACTATGTGGGAGGGAGTTGTCAAAACAGCCCCGTAACATGTTTTTGGCCATCATGTTTGATAAACAACACTCAGTGCGAGAGACAAAATGGCGGCCGCCGCTTCCTGGTTTCGGCCGATTCGAATGTTTACTAAGATCTAAGAGCCAATCAGAATCGCGCTCGCGCACGCCACCGTACGCTTACCGTAAGCGTACGGTAAGCGTACCGTAAGCTGGCTCAGATATATATATTGATTTAAAGGCTATTTTCTCAGAATCTACTGAACAGATTTACACCAAACCTACAAAAGGCACTTCCTTGACCTAGGGACTACCTCTCTGCCAAATTTTGAGTAATTCTGTTCAGCCGTTCGGGCTGTAGCTTGTTCTAAAGGTCCTATGGAAAAATGCATGGGAAAAACGCGTTTTGGGACCCCCCTTTTATCTCAGCCCCCGCTTGACGGATCCCCCCGAGACTTTCAGGGTAGGAGCGGAGCGTAGCGCCCCACCTATTTTGAGAAATTCGCGAGGATTCGTCGACCGGCGCCAAAGTTATTCAAAATAGAATGTTGAGGTTTTCCTATGGAAACGTGGTCCTAACTATAACTACCTACTGGCTACCGCCAGTAGGTAATATATATATATATATATATATATATATATATATATATATATATATATATATATATATATATATATATATATATATATATATATATATATATATCCTTTGTCTTGGTTCAGCTTTTCCGGGACATGCAGCGCTCCTTGTGGGTTCGTTTCCCTGCGACACAACCTTGCCGCTCCATATGCATGCAAAATCTCCCCAGCCGGAGAGATAAAAACGGGACGAACTCTCGTATTCTTTTACTTTTAGCACTTTTTAATTTACTACACCATGGCGGGCTGTTTAAGCAAAGCAAGATCTACGCATTTCGGAATGCCTGATTCCTTGCTCACGATCAACCTGGCTTCTGGGCACGCCCATGTATATGTTCAAATGGCTGTTATGCCATTTCCTGCCATAGTTCCAGTGCCCCTATGCCTTCTAGAGGATGTAGTTTTTGTCTTTTTTTCTATTTTTGGCTTTTTTCGTGATTTTTGTCAATTTTTAATAGAACGTGAAGGTGACATTATATTGACAGTTAATATGCATTTTTCAAAGTTCCAATCATTGACAGAAATATTTGATTATGCATTTAATGCCCATTCTTTTTTTGCCTTCTGTTTTAAGAGGACTATTGTTTTTTATCTTGATTTTTCTTCCCTTCCATGGGAGACCATCAGTTTTTTTCCCCTTCTCTCATACGTTCTTCTGGATTTTTTCTTCTCTTTTCTTCAACATTCTTCCATATTTTTCTTTTTTCATTCGTTTCTTTCTGTTTTTTTCTTTCACCATGAGAAGCTATAAAGTCTTCATTACAAATGAATGTACAGCTCTTCCGACTGATTAAGCCCGTGAGGATGCAATGTTCGCAATTTCAAGATGTAACGCGATTCTTTTTGGCGTAGTTGTTTTTCACGATCTCCGCCTCGTTCTTTCTTTGGGATCGTGTCAATGCCATAAAATCTCAATTATTTCCAGTCTCCTTTGTGATGGTCCTCCATGTGTTTGGCTACAGCGTTTGTTCTGTCCTTGTGTATTGTAGCCCCCACGTGTTCCAAAATTCGCTTCTTCAATTCGAAGATCGTGCTCCCTACATATTTTAGGGAGCATGGACATTCCACAATGTATATTGCATATTGGGTTTTGCATGTTATTAATTGACGAATTTGCCACGTTCCTTTTTCGCTCATCTGTATTTCCTTTGTCTGTTTCGCGATTTGGCAAACTTTGCACATGTGACATTTCACAAAGCCTTTCGTGTTGAGCCACGTGTCTGCCTTCTTCTTCCCTTTGAAATGACTGTGGATCAGATGATCCTTTACATTTTTGGCTCTTCTGTATGTCACCGTTGGATGTTTTCCCACTATTTGTTTCACTGTGTTGTCCAATTGTAGAATTTTCCAATTTTTTCGTAGGATTCTCATTATTTGTTTACTTTCCAATAAGTAATCTGTTATGAGTCGAATTGGTTCTTCTTCCCCTCCTTCTTCTTTTGGTTTTAAAGTCAGACACTCTTCTCGTGATTTGTTGTTAGTTCTTTCCCAACATTTTCCTATTGTTTTGACATTGTATTTTCTTTTTTTGAAGCGTTCAAAGGTGTCGCCCCCATGTTTCTTCCATTCTGTCTCTTCACTGCAAATTCGCCTGATTCTCAGGAATTCCCCATAAGGGATACTTGAAATCAGGGATTTCTGATGGAAACTTGACGCTTCCAAGTAGCATTGGTCGCTGTATTTTTTCTGTGAAGTGTGGTATGGATCTGGTTGTTTTGAATGTAAATTTCAGTGTCCAGGAAGACTACTCGTTTGTTACTTATTTCATAAGTAAATTTCAGGTGTGTTTTGCTGTTGTTTAGAGCTTCAAAGTATTCCTGGAATTGTTCAGCTGTGCTGTCCCATATAATCAGTAGGCCATCAATAAACTGTTTCCAACTGATTATTTTGTTCAACATTCTGTCATTCTCCACACTCCAAGCTACTTCTTTCTCCCAGTATCCCATGGCTAAACAGGCATAGCTTGGGCTAAATGAAAAGCCCATCGCGGTCCCGTTGTTTTGCTGATAAAATCACGAAAAAAGCCAAAAATAGAAAAAAAGACAAAAACTACATCCTCCAGAAGGCATAGGGGCACTGGAACTATGGCAGGAAATGACGTAACAGCCATTTGAACATATACATGGGCGTGCCCAGAAGCCAGGTTAATCGTGAGCAAGGAAACAGGCATTCTGAAACGCGTAGATCTTGCTTTGCTTAAACAGCCCGCCATGGTGTAGTAAATTAAAAAGTGCTAAAAGTAAAAGAATACGAGAGTTCGTCCCGTTTTTATCTCTCCGGCTGGGGAGATTTTGCATGTATATATATATATATATATATATTCACTGAAAAAACCATAGGTTTCACACATGTTATAGTTAGCGGAAATTTTACTGATAAAAAACCAATGAAATTCCCCCGTTATAGTTACTGCAGGCAACTATAACTCACGCGACCGCAATCTTCTGCTGATGCTAATACTGTATTTAGACACTTATTTGCCCATGTCTTCTTCCAAACATTTTTAGCTATACATATATTACAAATATTTTTTTTTCATAAAGACACATATGTCATCAGCAGAAGATTGCGGTCGCGTGAGTTATAGTTGCCTGCAGTAACTATAACGGGGGAATTTCATTGGTTTTTTATCAGTAAAATTTCCGCTAACTATAACATGTGTGAAACCTATGGTTTTTACAGTGAATTTGCAAGGTTTTTTAAATGCTAAGTTACTTTACGCCATTCGTGGTGTGCGCGCCCACTTAACGCAGTTCGTTCTGTGCGCGAAGGTGCGCTTCGCGCACCGTGCGCGCACAGTGAGCACGCGGTGCGCTTCGCGCACCGCGAGCCCACTTTACGCAGTTAGTGCCATGCACGCACGGTGGGCACGCGGTGCCCACGTTACGCTAGATGGGCCATGTACGCACGATGCGCTTCGCGCACCGTGCGCACATGGAGGACATATGATGCACTTCGTTTTGAAAGGTAATATTTTAATTTTTCGTATATTTTATATGCCATGCACAAATGGTGCCCTTCGGGCATCATTTGCACACGGGGTGGAGAGAGTGTGGATAATTTTTTTTTTTATTTATTGTTTTTTAATATTTTAGTTTATCTCACGTTTGATACGCCATGCACAATTGGAGGCCTTCGGCCACCAATTGCACACGGGGTGGAGAGAATGTGGATGATTTTTTTTTTTAATAATTTTTTACCGTACGCGTACGGTAAGCGTAATCGGCGAAATTACCGAAAAAATAAAAATTCCGTTTTTGGGCTTGGGGGATCTTTGGGGACTCCCTCAAAATGCCTATGTGTGTGGGAGCTGTCTAAACAGCCCCTTTACATGTTTTTGGGCTTTAAATTTTAAAAATCACTCTCAGTGCGAGAGAGAAAATGGCGGCCGCCGCTTCCTGGTTTCGGCCGATTTGAATGTTTACTAAGATCTAAGAGCCAATCAGAATCGCGCACGCCACCGTACGCGTACGGTAAGCGTACCGTAAGCGCACCGTCAGCTGGCTCAGATATATATATTGATTTAAAGGCTATTTTCTCAGAATCTACTGAACAGATTTACACCAAACCTACAAAAGGCACTTCCTTGACCTGAGGACTACCTCTCTGCCAAATTTCTAGTAATTCTGTTCAGCCATTCGGGCTGTAGCCCTGTCTAAAGGTCCTATGGAAAAATGCATGGGAAAAACGCGTTTTGGGACCCCCCTTTTATCTCAGCCCCCGCTTGACGAATCCCCCCGAGACTTTCAGGGTAGGAGCGGAGCGTAGCGCCCCACCTATATATCTCACCAACAACGCAGATGTTAGCACCCAAGAAACCTTAAGGGAAGAAATGAAAAAATGACTCAAAAAATATGAACTAACAATTAGACAACGTAAACAAGAGAAGTTTGCCCGTGATGAACGCGACTATTTACAGGGGAGGATTTTAACTTTCGCGAAGAAATTCGACGAACCCTGGAGAGCATTGAATAAGAAGCAACCATTTGAACCGACAAATAGAATTGAAACATCGGAATCTGAAGTCACGGAGAGCGAACTCTCCGGAGATGAAGTACCAGCCCCTTCTAGCGTTCCCGCGAAGACTCCTTTTCACCAGGAGTTCAATCTTATACGCCAATCTTGGCTAAGAGGGGGCAAGAGCAAACCACCCGAAAACGAAGACCGACCAGAAGGAGCGGCTGGAAGGGCAAGAGGAAGAGGAAGGGGCAAAACAACGACACGTGGGTCACGGAACAACAGAGGCAGGAGACGGTAAATGACGTTGATGACCTAACCATCGTGAACCTGACACCGAGAGTACTCACGACTGCCGAAGAGTCCGCCCTCAAATTGGGACTTTCCTTTTGCCCTAATAACCACATGGAATATACGCAAACACGTATTGACTTATTCAAATTCACACGGAAAATGAAGCTTCACAAATTCTTCAAATTAAAACCCACCATGAAGGAAGCCAGACAATTACAACAACAAGGACAACTTCAAGGAACCGATCTATTGACCACTGGTGATCTTGACATGCTGGAAATGTTGGAGGCCCTACGGAATGAGGAAGAAACTGTTGGTACCCTGACAGATGATGTGGCAACCAGAGCCATGCGAGTGGGTATAAAACAAACAACACCGGCTACGAGTTTTAAGCCCCCCTCAGTCTTCATCCCGCAAATGCCATATGATGCGATCGACGCATTTTCCGATGCAGTGATGCAGGACCTCCTAAAGTTTAGAACGAAAGCTTCCAGTGGAATAGATCGAGGTAATAACCTCACTGAAGAACAAAGGTCCATATTGAAAGATTTATCAAAGGACGCACAAATAGTGTGCAAACCCTCCGATAAAGGAGGGAACATCGTACTACTGACAAGAGAACAGTACTGTCGCGAGGCTTACCGCCAATTGAACGATGGGAAGGTTTATGAAGCAACCAACATTGAACAGTATAATGCAAGCATTCTACAATATCACAACTTATTAGAGAAATGGCGCAATAGAGGCATGTTGGGAACAAACGAATTTCTCTTTCTACGCAATCTGGACCCCATCACACCAACTTTTTACCAGTTGCCAAAAATCCACAAAAACACCAACGACCCGCCTGGGAGACCTATTGTTTCCTCTATAGGAAGCCTCACCGAGAACATGTCTGTATATATTGACTCCTTCCTTTTTCCATTGGTCTTGAAGTTGAAATCGTATATCAAGGATACTACTGATTTCATTATGCAGATCAAGAAGATCAATTGGGAACCTACATACCAACTAATTGCTTTGGACATCACCAGCCTGTACACATGCATCGAACATAGCCAAGGGCTAGAGGCAGTAGCACACTTCCTAGCGAAAAGACCTTTGAAATTTTCTGAGCATAATACCATGCTCCTGGAATTTATCCAATTTTGCCTGTCTAATAATATTTTTTTATTTCAAGAACAACTTTATAGACAGCTATCTGGGACTGCCATGGGGACCTGCTTCGCCCCCAGCTATGCGAATCTTTTCGTAGGCTGGTGGGAGGAGCAGGTCGCCCTTAGCAACCACATGAGCAAATGGACCAACTATGTGATAGCATGGCACAGGTACATAGATGACCTCTTCTTGGTATGGGGGGGGGTCACCAGATGAGGCTCGGACTTTTATATCTGAGCTTAATAACAATCAATGTAATCTCAGGTTCACATCTGAGATTAGTTCCCTAACGGTGAATTATCTTGATCTGAAGGTGTTTGCTAGAGAGGGTGTCCTCGAGACCGAGCTATACAGGAAGCCCACTGCGGGCAACTCCATTTTGCACGCCCACAGCAATCATCCATCCACACTGATTCGCAGTATCCCGTATGGCGAGCTGCTTCGCCTGAAACGGAACTGCTCAAGAGAAGTTGACTTTGAACAAGCAGCAATTCAAAGCATAAAAAGATTCCAAGTTAGGGGTTATAATTATACAGACTTGATCTCCACACTCAATAAAGTGAGAAAAATACCTAGACAACAACTTCTGACATATAAAAATACAGCCAACAGGAATACAGCTGAACATGAGGGCAAATTTCGCCTTATAACCACCTTCTCGGATGACGCAAATCTACTGAGGAGAATAGTCAGAAAAAGCTGGCACATCCTTAAAACCGACACAGTCATCGGTAAGGATATTCCAAAAGAACCAATGATCACTTTTCGGAAATCGAGATCACTACGTGATAAATTGGTGCAGAGCCATTTATCACCTCTGCCACAACCTACGGGTACTCTCATGGCCCTGCACGGATTCTTCCCCTGCGGGAAGTGTAGAGCCTGCAAAAACTGCAAGAGAGTTCTCACATATAATATCCCAGGGGTCAGGCAACCAAGGCGCATAGACAAATTTATTACTTGTTCTACCACTCATGTAGTGTATTGTCTCATTTGCCCGTGCGGGCTCAAATATATCGGTAGCACTATCAACAGTGTTAAAATGCGCATTTTGGAACACCAGCGCGCAATCAATAAAAATGATGTAAACTACCCTGTAGCTAGGCATTTCGCCACCATGCACCATAGCAACAGAGATCTCCTACAGTACTTTGGTCTCGATCATGTACCCGCAAACATTAGGGGGGGTGACCGAGTCCAAAGACTACGCAGATTGGAATCCCGCTACATTATAGATTTATACACAAAGGCCCCACACGGTCTTAACAGTGGGGAAGAATTGAGTGTACACCTGGGCAGATGAGCACACTTTTTGGTTCTAGAGACAGATGGAACTACATATCTTGAGGGATTACGAATTAAGCTGTAAAACAGAATGCACAATCATGAGTGTATGTCAAGTTTTTCTTTGATTAGTTTTAACATTGGAGATATATGGATCTCACATATGTATGAATTATGGAAATGAGTTTGAAATCCCCACATGTGATGCTTACTATTGTCATACTGTTTTCATCTCTCTATTTCGTTGTCTTCCCCGCATTTTGTTTCCCATGTTTCCCATCCCTTCTCTCCCTTTTCTTTTCCTTTTTCTGTCCATTACCTGTCTCTTCGAATGTATAGGGAGCTATGGCCAATACATGGCGTTATACGGTTTCTCGCATGATAATGGTATATACCTCTCTCATGACGATTCGTTGATTTATTTAAATATGCAGTAATATCTGATGAATTATGTTTTATATGATTGCAAATTTCATCATGGCTTCTTTGATTAAGAGACCTAAATTGTATGGACATGATGAGCGAATATATCACTCTAAGATGGCCGCCCCAAGAATATTGTAAATAGTGGGATTTGAGCCATCTTCTGTTTCAGTGGCTGTCAGTTGAATCTGTTTCACGCTGTCGCGCAATACATGACGTAATTTGTATTTAAATGTAGGCGCGAGGTCTTGCCATCGAGACACTGATGAAGATCGATTCGAAACGCGTCTGTCATGCTACTTTGATTTCTGCCGAAATAAAGGAATAATCGATACAGAACCCCTCCTGTGAGTGCTTAACTCTATGTGATTAACGAGAGTTTTGGGAGCTGCAATATATATATATATATGCGCAAACTGGATCAGCTCTTCCTGGGGATCTCGCCCGTGGTTGGGTGGCACGTGAAGCCGGTAGAGCTACCGCCGGCAATAGTAATCCAAAGTACATGCAAATAAGCCACGCACTCTCAGTAGCAGTAACGAGTTTAATAAACACTGTTACGCATTTCGGGAGTCGCGCTCCCTTGGTCACACAGTGAAAGTTATGAACACAATCCTCTATAAGTGCATACATGATGGTAGACAT
This sequence comes from Triturus cristatus, assembly GCF_964204655.1. Taxonomy (NCBI): domain Eukaryota; kingdom Metazoa; phylum Chordata; class Amphibia; order Caudata; family Salamandridae; genus Triturus; species Triturus cristatus. The sequence continues at coordinate 168,786,475 of NC_140584.1, read as the reverse complement.
AGTCATAGGACTTGGGATCTTAGTCATGTGTAAACAAAAGTGACTTTGGCGGCCATCTTATAGTGGGTACATTCTGTAATGCAAAGGGAGACAAACTTGTTCCTTGTAATCAGTTTCTTTCAAAAGACACAGTGCATTTATCTGAAATGAGCATTGGAATGTCACCGGTAACATTATTCAGGTTGGCGTCATGGACGCGTGCTTATACTTTCAATAAATCCTATTCACGTCATGGTGACTTTTGGCCAGTACATATGTACACTGTACACTTGATGATAACAGTTTCCGATAACATGGTTTGAACTCGTCATAGTGACTCGTGTACCAACACAACAATCAGATACGTACTCCAGAGAACAAGCTTACGGTGGCCATATTTCAGCAAGCGTAATAGTAGCCAACATTCTATGCTTCAAGGTGACAATTAGCCATAAGGTATAGACACGATTGCATGTACTCCATATTTCTTCATCAAACCAATACTCGCACCATAGTGGTGGTACCCTAAGAAAAAGCATTTTGCCTCTAATACAGTTTTCTGACTGTAGACCATCTAATAAGTCCCCCTACACAACATGTGCATATACAGAACAGAAATTTGTGAAAAAAAGATAAGTGTAGAAAAAAGTGATATCTTATCTACTCATCTTCCGATTTCTTATCTGTGGATATGAAGAAAAGGGTAGGAGCCCGTGAAGTGCTCGTGAAGATATAATGGGCCCCTTCCTTTCCTCCTGTAAGAAAAGGACAAGAAAAAAGTATTAAAAATATTACCAAAACAGTATTTTCCATTAAAAACCAGCATAGGTTGTATACATTATGCATGTAAATGAAAAAGAAGACAAAAGAGAAGAAAAGGAACATGGTAATTGCACAAGTTAGTCTTCTATCAGGTGAGTTGCCAATTCCTCATCCAAATTGTGGCCTTTCGGGAACTTGGTTTCCAGATCCATAATCCACTTAGATTCCCGCTTTCTTGGGGTCAGTTCCCTATTACCACCTCTTCGCCCTACTCCCACTTGTTCAACTGCAAAGTAGGAGAGTAAGTTGATGTTGGATGAATGTAGTTCTGCAAAATGTCGTGCAATGGGATAATGAGAGTCCCTATTGTTGATTGCTCTCAGGTGCTCCAAAACTCTCTTTTTAGCCATGTGGGTAGTGCTCCCTACATATCTCTTTTTACAGGGACATTCCAACACATATACGACAAATGTCGTGCTACATGTAAGAAACTGTGTTATAGGTTTCATGTCTTTCCTTCCTGGTACGCTAAATTCTTTCACCATTTTGCTGTTTCTACAGGCCTTACAATGGCCACAGGGGTGAAAGCCCTTCAAATTGTGTTGATTGTGGTCTTTCTTAGCAGTGACATCCCCACGTACTAGTATATCCCGTAAGCTTTTACTTTTTCTGTATGTTATTCTGGGTCTAGTACTAATTGTGGGACCTATAATAGGATCATTTTGTAAAATGTTCCAATATTCACAGAGTATTTTCTGAATCTTAGATGATTCTTTGTTGTAGGTAAGGATCACTCTCGTTTCTTTACTCTCTACGATATTCTCCTGGATTTTAGTTCCTAGAGTTTCTTCTCTTGTTATATTCCTGATTTTGGATACGGCTTTATTAAGCACCCAATCTGGGTACCCTCGCTCCTTGAATCTGCATAACATAGTTTTTTCTTCTTCCAGATAAGCCACCATCTCACTACAGTTTCGTCTTGCCCTCAGCAGCTCACCATAAGGTATACTCCATTTGAGTGTTTCAGGGTGGCTGCTGAGGGCATGGAGGAGACTGTTACCCGCTGTTTCCTTACGGTACAATCTTGTTTTTAGTGTGTTCCCTGTAGCCATAATCTTAATGTCTAGGAATTCCACTTCTTCCTTTTGCAAGTTGTGAGTGAGAATGATGTTGTATGGGTTATCATGAAGCAGATTTACAAATTCAATGGCCTCCTGTTCACTACCTGTCCAAATAAGAAACAGGTCATCTATGTATCTCAACCATGTGTCCACTTTGCTGAGGTGTGTTGCATACTTGGGGTCCCTCCGTACTTCATCCTCCCACATCCCTAGAAACAGATTCGCGAAACTTGGCGCGAAACATGTTCCCATTGATGTACCCGTGGTTTGTTTGTACAAGTCTCCATTAAATAGAAATATATTGTTGTGAAGACATATGTTCATCATTTCTACCAGCATCTTGGTGTGATCCAGATACATGATGTCTCTGTTGTTAAGATAATGTGTGCATGCTCTAATTCCCTGATTGTGTTCAATAATAGTGTAAAGAGAAGATACATCTAATGTTAAAAACATGTGCCCTTCTTCCCATACAATACTGTCAATTTTGCACAAAAAATCCTTTGTATCTTTAACATGCGTTGGCAATTTAAACACATAGTCCTGTAAAAAATGATCGACATATTTAGAAATGTTCTCAAATACACTCCCTATAGATGAAACAATAGGTCTTCCAGGGGGTGCGAGGGGATCCTTATGGATTTTAGGGAGAAAGTATATAATCGGAAGTTTGGGGTAATCCCTTTTAATAAATAAATATTCCTCCCATGAGATTATGCCTTGTTGTTGCCACGTAGACAATTTCTCCCAGGTTGTGATGATACTCTCATTATAATCTCGTGTATTGCTTTTAGAATAATATTTGTCATTTTCCAATTGTTTATACCTTCTTTGAGGTACATTTCCTTATCTTGTAAGACCACATTACCCCCTTTATCTGCAGGACGGATAATGAGGTTGTGGTCATTCCCCAAGTCTGTGATGATGGATTTTTGTCTCATGGTGAGATTATAAGAGTTAGTCTTCCCTCTGCCTTGCCCATGTTTACAATCAAGAAGCGATTTTGTGACAACATCGTGAAATGTATCTATGTTGTCATGGGGAAGTATTGGGTAGGGGTGGGCGGAATTTGCGGAAGCGACTTCCGAAAATTATCGCGAAAATGTTAAAAATCTCCGCAAACAAGCGGAAATATCGCGAAGATGCGGAAGTTTTTTTCCGGCATGTTCGCGAGATTTTATGCATGGTTGCGGGTCGCCAACTTACCCATGTGGTTGCTTGCGGGCGCGGCCATCTTGTTTTCAGTTGTCTCGCGGTGCATGATCGCGAGAAAAAAGACGTGATCGCGCCACGCATGACGTCACTGCGGACGCGAACTGTCGCGAGACAGCGCAAATGGCTAAAACAATACAACATCTCATGGAGAACGCGACCGGATCGGGAAAACTTGTCAGCAAACGCGGGGATTCAGGTAAGGCGATCGCGCGCGCGCGAGAATGTATTATTTTACAGCGCGAGCAAGAACCAAATTATCGCAAAGCTGCGGAATGCGGAAATTTTGACATTTCCGCGCTCTCCGCGGAACGCGGAAATGCCAAATTATCGCAAATTCCGCGAACGGAACGAAAATTTTGCCCAGGCCTAGTATTGGGTAAAATATAGATTTGGGCTTAAAACTTGTGCTGGCCGCTTTGTCTGTCACGATATTGCTGATCCCAGCAAATGTGTCTTCACTGGCATCCTCCCTAGCTGTATTATACGCTAGATCCTGCATAGTTCTAACAATGCTAGCATCTCCTATTGTGAGACTTGGTTGATCGTTATCCTCATACATTACTGGGTTACCTTCTTTGGTTCTCCCTTTGAGAGTATGCCATTTAGAAAGTTTTAACTTTCTAATGAATTTAAACATGTCTACTCTGGTGTTTGAATAGTTAAATATTTCCGTAGGGCAGAATGATAGGCCTAGACACAGTGTTTTCTTCTCAAGATTTGAGAGATGTCGGTTAGAGAGGTTAACAATGGTTTTATTTACCATAGCATTGTCATTCATGGTTGTTTCGTTCTGTAGCCTCCCCGTCTGGTTCCCATCGGCTCTATATTTCTTTCTCTTGTTAGTTCTGTGCTTCCGTCTTGATCTCCTCTGTTTGCTGCGCCCCTGCCTCTTCCTCTGCCTCTTCCTCTTCCCCGATTTCCTCTCCCTCTCCGTGTTCGTGCTTGTTGAGGGGTTGGTTTCCCCGATTGCCGCCCCTTCTTCAGCACTCGGAATTCGTCCAAAAAAGTCGCTGGTCGAGTTATCACCTCTACCTCTGATGTAGTGCTGGTAGTGTTTTCGGAATTATCCGTGTCCGAGTCATAAGTTACGGTGTTTGTAGGAACTGGGGTGGTTTCCGTGACATTGATTTTGTCCTTGTCCGTTTTGGATTCTTGAAGGTCATACATATGATCATACTTCCTACTGTAGGTAAGTATGCGGCCCGTCTCATAGTCTGTGCAGTCACGATGAAGTTTCCTTTGTTTTCTCAGTTTGATGTCTTCTTCATGCTGGGTTAGCCTTGTTCTTAATTCATCCTTGTATTTTTTAATTGTAGTCTGGTTGTTGTGTATCTTTAGTTCTTCTTCTAATTCCGCTATTTCTTTGAGTATATTCTCACGATCTTCCCAAGCGTACTTCACAAGGATACAAAGCATAGTTCTCGAGCTCTTTGTGGAATTCTCAGACCATTGCTCCAACATGCGAGGGTTGGGTGACTCGTATGACGGTGTGGTGTAAATTCTAAGTCCACGTGGTACCATCCCTTTGCCTATATATTCCTGGAGGGAAACTGCTTCCCACCATTTAGATGTTTCAGATTTCTTCAGTTTTTCAAATCTCTTTAATTTTGTCGTGAGGGTGGTATCTGCTTCTGGTCTCACTGTGCCCTGTTGTAGTTTACCGGGTGCTCTTGCTAGGAGAGTTTGGGCTGCTAGACGTCTTTGTGCATCCTCATCCATATTACGTGGATAACCATACAGCCTATGGAGATGTGTTGAATCTGGTCTGTTTCAGCTGGATTTGGTATACCATTTGTGACACAACGTCACTTGTGTCCTGAAATTGTGTCCAGAATGTACAAGTAAGCTTATCAAACTCACTCGTATGCTGCTACCCCTTGAAGAGTTCAAAGTTCCCAATGCCGCTATATTATTAAGGATAGACACTTCACCCGGTGCTGATTGGACACGTGACAAATGTTCGTTTTGTCAGCTTCAAAGAACAAACGAAGCGATCGAAATGGGGACAATACCCCAGTCCCTCACAGTGTCTGAGCACGCAATCTTTCCCCGACAGCCAACTAGAGATGCCTCCCTCCCCGTGGAAACACAGCCGAGCAGAACAGCGCGTATCTCGCACTGAACTTCCGATCACACTCCCCGGACGGGATGGGCTTACCTCTAGGGCGCTGTTACGGGTGACGTCACCGATGGTACTGGTGCTGGAAGTATTCTCGTAGATCCAAATCAATCGTAAATAGACTCAGCGGCCGGCAAGATTCCCTCGATTTGTGTGCGCAAACGGGATCAGCTCTTCCTGGGGATCTCGCCCGTGGTTGGGTGGCGCGTGAAGCCGGTAGAGCTACCGCCGGCAATAGTAATCCAAAGTACATGCAAATAAGCCACGCACTCTCAGTAGCAGTAACGAGTTTAATAAACACTGTTACGCGTTTCGGGAGTCGCGCTCCCTTGGTCACACAGTGAAAGTTATGAACACAATCCTCTATAAGTGCATACATGATGGTAGACATAGTCATAGGACTCGGGATCTTAGTCATGTGTAAACAAAAGTGACTTTGGCGGCCATCGTATAGTGGGTACATTCTGTAATGCAAAGGGAGACAAACTTGTTCCTTGTAATCAGTTTCTTTCAAAAGACACAGTGCATTTATCTGAAATGAGCATTGGAATGTCACCGGTAACATTATTCAGGTTGGCGTCATGGACGCGTGCTTATACTTTCAATTAATCCTATTCACGTCATGGTGACTTTTGGCCAGTACATATGTACACTGTACACTTGATGATAACAGTTTCCGATAACATGGTTTGAACTCGTCATAGTGACTCGTGTACCAACACAACAATCAGATACGTACTCCAGAGAACAAGCTTACGGTGGCCATATTTCAGCAAGCGTAATAGTAGCCAACATTCCATGCTTCAAGGTGACAATTAGCCATAAGGTATAGACACGATTGCATGTACTCCATATTTCTTCATCAAACCAATACTCGCACCATAGTGGTGGTACCCTAAGAAAAAGCATTTTGCCTCTAATACAGTTTTCTGACTGTAGACCATCTAATAAGTCCCCCTACACAACATGTGCATATACAGAACAGAAATTTGTGAAAAAAAGATAAGTGTAGAAAAAAGTGATATCTTATCTACTCATCTTCCGATTTCTTATCTGTGGATATGAAGAAAAGGGTAGGAGCCCGTGAAGTGCTCGTGAAGATATAATGGGCCCCTTCCTTTCCTCCTGTAAGAAAAGGACAAGAAAAAAGTATTAAAAATATTACCAAAACAGTATTTTCCATTAAAAACCAGCATAGGTTGTATACATTATGCACATAAATGAAAAAGAAGACAAAAGAGAAGAAAAGGAACATGGTAATTGCACAAGTTAGTCTTCTATCAGGTGAGTTGCCAATTCCTCATCCAAATTGTGGCCTTTCGGGAACTTGGTTTCCAGATCCATAATCCACTTAGATTCCCGCTTTCTTAGGGTCAGTTCCCTATTACCACCTCTTCGCCCTACTCCCACTTGTTCAACTGCAAAGTAGGAGAGTAAGTTGATGTTGGATGAATGTAGTTCTGCAAAATGTCGTGCAATGGGATAATGAGAGTCCCTATTGTTGATTGCTCTCAGGTGCTCCAAAACTCTCTTTTTAGCCATGTGGGTAGTGCTCCCTACATATCTCTTTTTACAGGGACATTCCAACACATATACGACAAATGTCGTGCTACATGTAAGAAACTGTGTTATAGGTTTCATGTCTTTCCTTCCTGGTACGCTAAATTCTTTCACCATTTTGCTGTTTCTACAGGCCTTACAATGGCCACAGGGGTGAAAGCCCTTCAAATTGTGTTGATTGTGGTCTTTCTTAGCAGTGACATCCCCACGTACTAGTATATCCCGTAAGCTTTTACTTTTTCTGTATGTTATTCTGGGTCTAGTACTAATTGTGGGACCTATAATAGGATCATTTTGTAAAATGTTCCAATTTTCACAGAGTATTTTCTGAATCTTAGATGATTCTTTGTTGTAGGTAAGGATCACTCTCGTTTCTTTACTCTCTACGATATTCTCCTGGATTTTAGTTCCTAGAGTTTCTTCTCTTGTTATATTCCTGATTTTGGATACGGCTTTATTAAGCACCCAATCTGGGTACCCTCGCTCCTTGAATCTGCATAACATAGTTTTTTCTTCTTCCAGATAAGCCACCATCTCACTACAGTTTCGTCTTACCCTCAGCAGCTCACCATAAGGTATACTCCATTTGAGTGTTTCAGGGTGGCTGCTGAGGGCATGGAGGAGACTGTTACCCGCTGTTTCCATACGGTACAATCTTGTTTTTAGTGTGTTCCCTGTAGCCATAATCTTAATGTCTAGGAACTCCACTTCTTCCTTTTGCAAGTTGTGAGTGAGAATGATGTTGTATGGGTTATCATGAAGCAGATTTACAAGATCAATGGCCTCCTGTTCACTACCTGTCCAAATAAGAAACAGGTCATCTATGTATCTCAACCATGTGTCCACTTTGCTGAGGTGTGTTGCATACTTGGGGTCCCTCCGTACTTCATCCTCCCACATCCCTAGAAACAGATTCGCGAAACTTGGCGCGAAACATGTTCCCATTGATGTACCCGTGGTTTGTTTGTACAAGTCTCCATTAAATAGAAATATATTGTTGTGAAGACATATGTTCATCATTTCTACCAGCATCTTGGTGTGATCCAGATACATGATGTCTCTGTTGTTAAGATAATGTGTGCATGCTCTAATTCCCTGATTGTGTTCAATAATAGTGTAAAGAGAAGATACATCTAATGTTAAAAACATGTGCCCTTCTTCCCATACAATACTGTCAATTTTGCACAAAAAATCCTTTGTATCTTTAACATGCGTTGGCAATTTAAACACATAGTCCTGTAAAAAATGATCGACATATTTAGAAATGTTCTCAAATACACTCCCTATAGATGAAACAATAGGTCTTCCAGGGGGTGCGAGGGGATCCTTATGGATTTTAGGGAGAAAGTATATAATCGGAAGTTTGGGGTAATCCCTTTTAAGAAATAAATATTCCTCCCATGAGATTATGCCTTGTTGTTGCCACGTAGACAATTTCTCCCAGGTTGTGATGATACTCTCATTATAATCTCGTGTATTGCTTTTAGAATAATATTTGTCATTTTCCAATTGTTTATACCTTCTTTGAGGTACATTTCCTTATCTTGTAAGACCACATTACCCCCTTTATCTGCAGGACGGATAATGAGGTTGTGGTCATTCCCCAAGTCTGTGATGATGGATTTTTGTCTCATGGTGAGATTATAAGAGTTAGTCTTCCCTCTGCCTTGCCCATGTTTACAATCAAGAAGCGATTTTGTGACAACATTGTGAAATGTATCTATGTTGTCATGGGGAAGTATTGGGTAGGGGTGGGCGGAATTTGCGGAAGCGACTTCCGAAAATTATCGTGAAAATGTTAAAAATCTCCGCAAACAAGCGGAAATATCGCGAAGATGCGGAAGTTTTTTTCCGGCATGTTCGCGAGATTTTATGCATGGTTGCGGGTCGCCAACTTACCCATGTGGTTGCTTGCGGGCGCGGCCATCTTGTTTTCAGTTGTCTCGCGGTGCATGATCGCGAGAAAAAAGACGTGATCGCGCCACGCATGACGTCACTGCGGACGCGAACTGTCGCGAGACAGCGCAAATGGCTAAAACAATACAACATCTCATGGAGAACGCGACCGGATCGGGAAAACTTGTCAGCGAACGCGGGGATTCAGGTAAGGCGATCGCGCGCGCGCGAGAATGTATTATTTTACAGCGCGAGCAAGAACCAAATTATCGCAAAGCTGCGGAATGCGGAAATTTTGACATTTCCGCGCTCTCCGCGGAACGCGGAAATGCCAAATTATCGCAAATTCCGCGAACGGAACGAAAATTTTGCCCAGGCCTAGTATTGGGTAAAATATAGATTTGGGCTTAAAACTTGTGCTGGCCGCTTTGTCTGTCACGATATTGCTGATCCCAGCAAATGTGTCTTCACTGGCATCCTCCCTAGCTGTATTATACGCTAGATCCTGCATAGTTCTAACAATGCTAGCATCTCCTATTGTGAGACTTGGTTGATCGTTATCCTCATACATTACTGGGTTACCTTCTTTGGTTCTCCCTTTGAGAGTATGCCATTTAGAAAGTTTTAACTTTCTAATGAATTTAAACATGTCTACTCTGGTGTTGGAATAGTTAAATATTTCCGTAGGGCAGAATGATAGGCCTATTAGTACTAATTGTGGGACCTATAATAGGATCATTTTGTAAAATGTTCCAATTTTCACAGAGTATTTTCTGAATCTTAGATGATTCTTTGTTGTAGGTAAGGATCACTCTCGTTTCTTTACTCTCTACGATATTCTCCTGGATTTTAGTTCCTAGAGTTTCTTCTCTTGTTATATTCCTGATTTTGGATACGGCTTTATTAAGCACCCAATCTGGGTACCCTCGCTCCTTGAATCTGCATAACATAGTTTTTTCTTCTTCCAGATAAGCCACCATCTCACTACAGTTTCGTCTTACCCTCAGCAGCTCACCATAAGGTATACTCCATTTGAGTGTTTCAGGGTGGCTGCTGAGGGCATGGAGGAGACTGTTACCCGCTGTTTCCATACGGTACAATCTTGTTTTTAGTGTGTTCCCTGTAGCCATAATCTTAATGTCTAGGAATTCCACTTCTTCCTTTTGCAAGTTGTGAGTGAGAATGATGTTGTATGGGTTATCATGAAGCAGATTTACAAATTCAATGGCCTCCTGTTCACTACCTGTCCAAATAAGAAACAGGTCATCTATGTATCTCAACCATGTGTCCACTTTGCTGAGGTGTGTTGCATACTTGGGGTCCCTCCGTACTTCATCCTCCCACATCCCTAGAAACAGATTCGCGAAACTTGGCGCGAAACATGTTCCCATTGATGTACCCGTGGTTTGTTTGTACAAGTCTCCATTAAATAGAAATATATTGTTGTGAAGACATATGTTCATCATTTCTACCAGCATCTTGGTGTGATCCAGATACATGATGTCTCTGTTGTTAAGATAATGTGTGCATGCTCTAATTCCCTGATTGTGTTCAATAATAGTGTAAAGAGAAGATACATCTAATGTTAAAAACATGTGCCCTTCTTCCCATACAATACTGTCAATTTTGCACAAAAAATCCTTTGTATCTTTAACATGCGTTGGCAATTTAAACACATAGTCCTGTAAAAAATGATCGACATATTTAGAAATGTTCTCAAATACACTCCCTATAGATGAAACAATAGGTCTTCCAGGGGGTGCGAGGGGATCCTTATGGATTTTAGGGAGAAAGTATATAATCGGAAGTTTGGGGTAATCCCTTTTAAGAAATAAATATTCCTCCCATGAGATTATGCCTTGTTGTTGCCACGTAGACAATTTCTCCCAGGTTGTGATGATACTCTCATTATAATCTCGTGTATTGCTTTTAGAATAATATTTGTCATTTTCCAATTGTTTATACCTTCTTTGAGGTACATTTCCTTATCTTGTAAGACCACATTACCCCCTTTATCTGCAGGACGGATAATGAGGTTGTGGTCATTCCCCAAGTCTGTGATGATGGATTTTTGTCTCATGGTGAGATTATAAGAGTTAGTCTTCCCTCTGCCTTGCCCATGTTTACAATCAAGAAGCGATTTTGTGACAACATTGTGAAATGTATCTATGTTGTCATGGGGAAGTATTGGGTAGGGGTGGGCGGAATTTGCGGAAGCGACTTCCGAAAATTATCGCGAAAATGTTAAAAATCTCCGCAAACAAGCGGAAATATCGCGAAGATGCAGAAGTTTTTTTCCGGCATGTTCGCGAGATTTTATGCATGGTTGCGGGTCGCCAACTTACCCATGTGGTTGCTTGCGGGCGCGGCCATCTTGTTTTCAGTTGTCTCGCGGTGCATGATCGCGAGAAAAAAGACGTGATCGCGCCACGCATGACGTCACTGCGGACGCGAACTGTCGCGAGACAGCGCAAATGGCTAAAACAATACAACATCTCATGGAGAACGCGACCGGATCGGGAAAACTTGTCAGCGAACGCGGGGATTCAGGTAAGGCGATCGCGCGCGCGCGAGAATGTATTATTTTACAGCGCGAGCAAGAACCAAATTATCGCAAAGCTGCGGAATGCGGAAATTTTGACATTTCCGCGCTCTCCGCGGAACGCGGAAATGCCAAATTATCGCAAATTCCGCGAACGGAACGAAAATTTTGCCCAGGCCTAGTATTGGGTAAAATATAGATTTGGGCTTAAAACTTGTGCTGGCCGCTTTGTCTGTCACGATATTGCTGATCCCAGCAAATGTGTCTTCACTGGCATCCTCCCTAGCTGTATTATACGCTAGATCCTGCATAGTTCTAACAATGCTAGCATCTCCTATTGTGAGACTTGGTTGATCGTTATCCTCATACATTACTGGGTTACCTTCTTTGGTTCTCCCTTTGAGAGTATGCCATTTAGAAAGTTTTAACTTTCTAATGAATTTAAACATGTCTACTCTGGTGTTGGAATAGTTAAATATTTCCGTAGGGCAGAATGATAGGCCTATTAGTACTAATTGTGGGACCTATAATAGGATCATTTTGTAAAATGTTCCAATTTTCACAGAGTATTTTCTGAATCTTAGATGATTCTTTGTTGTAGGTAAGGATCACTCTCGTTTCTTTACTCTCTACGATATTCTCCTGGATTTTAGTTCCTAGAGTTTCTTCTCTTGTTATATTCCTGATTTTGGATACGGCTTTATTAAGCACCCAATCTGGGTACCCTCGCTCCTTGAATCTGCATAACATAGTTTTTTCTTCTTCCAGATAAGCCACCATCTCACTACAGTTTCGTCTTACCCTCAGCAGCTCACCATAAGGTATACTCCATTTGAGTGTTTCAGGGTGGCTGCTGAGGGCATGGAGGAGACTGTTACCCGCTGTTTCCATACGGTACAATCTTGTTTTTAGTGTGTTCCCTGTAGCCATAATCTTAATGTCTAGGAATTCCACTTCTTCCTTTTGCAAGTTGTGAGTGAGAATGATGTTGTATGGGTTATCATGAAGCAGATTTACAAATTCAATGGCCTCCTGTTCACTACCTGTCCAAATAAGAAACAGGTCATCTATGTATCTCAACCATGTGTCCACTTTGCTGAGGTGTGTTGCATACTTGGGGTCCCTCCGTACTTCATCCTCCCACATCCCTAGAAACAGATTCGCGAAACTTGGCGCGAAACATGTTCCCATTGATGTACCCGTGGTTTGTTTGTACAAGTCTCCATTAAATAGAAATATATTGTTGTGAAGACATATGTTCATCATTTCTACCAGCATCTTGGTGTGATCCAGATACATGATGTCTCTGTTGTTAAGATAATGTGTGCATGCTCTAATTCCCTGATTGTGTTCAATAATAGTGTAAAGAGAAGATACATCTAATGTTAAAAACATGTGCCCTTCTTCCCATACAATACTGTCAATTTTGCACAAAAAATCCTTTGTATCTTTAACATGCGTTGGCAATTTAAACACATAGTCCTGTAAAAAATGATCGACATATTTAGAAATGTTCTCAAATACACTCCCTATAGATGAAACAATAGGTCTTCCAGGGGGTGCGAGGGGATCCTTATGGATTTTAGGGAGAAAGTATATAATCGGAAGTTTGGGGTAATCCCTTTTAAGAAATAAATATTCCTCCCATGAGATTATGCCTTGTTGTTGCCACGTAGACAATTTCTCCCAGGTTGTGATGATACTCTCATTATAATCTCGTGTATTGCTTTTAGAATAATATTTGTCATTTTCCAATTGTTTATACCTTCTTTGAGGTACATTTCCTTATCTTGTAAGACCACATTACCCCCTTTATCTGCAGGACGGATAATGAGGTTGTGGTCATTCCCCAAGTCTGTGATGATGGATTTTTGTCTCATGGTGAGATTATAAGAGTTAGTCTTCCCTCTGCCTTGCCCATGTTTACAATCAAGAAGCGATTTTGTGACAACATTGTGAAATGTATCTATGTTGTCATGGGGAAGTATTGGGTAGGGGTGGGCGGAATTTGCGGAAGCGACTTCCGAAAATTATCGCGAAAATGTTAAAAATCTCCGCAAACAAGCGGAAATATCGCGAAGATGCGGAAGTTTTTTTCCGGCATGTTCGCGAGATTTTATGCATGGTTGCGGGTCGCCAACTTACCCATGTGGTTGCTTGCGGGCGCGGCCATCTTGTTTTCAGTTGTCTCGCGGTGCATGATCGCGAGAAAAAAGACGTGATCGCGCCACGCATGACGTCACTGCGGACGCGAACTGTCGCGAGACAGCGCAAATGGCTAAAACAATACAACATCTCATGGAGAACGCGACCGGATCGGGAAAACTTGTCAGCGAACGCGGGGATTCAGGTAAGGCGATCGCGCGCGCGCGAGAATGTATTATTTTACAGCGCGAGCAAGAACCAAATTATCGCAAAGCTGCGGAATGCGGAAATTTTGACATTTCCGCGCTCTCCGCGGAACGCGGAAATGCCAAATTATCGCAAATTCCGCGAACGGAACGAAAATTTTGCCCAGGCCTAGTATTGGGTAAAATATAGATTTGGGCTTAAAACTTGTGCTGGCCGCTTTGTCTGTCACGATATTGCTGATCCCAGCAAATGTGTCTTCACTGGCATCCTCCCTAGCTGTATTATACGCTAGATCCTGCATAGTTCTAACAATGCTAGCATCTTCTATTGTGAGACTTGGTTGATCGTTATCCTCATACATTACTGGGTTACCTTCTTTGGTTCTCCCTTTGAGAGTATGCCATTTAGAAAGTTTTAACTTTCTAATGAATTTAAACATGTCTACTCTGGTGTTGGAATAGTTAAATATTTCCGTAGGGCAGAATGATAGGCCTATTAGTACTAATTGTGGGACCTATAATAGGATCATTTTGTAAAATGTTCCAATTTTCACAGAGTATTTTCTGAATCTTAGATGATTCTTTGTTGTAGGTAAGGATCACTCTCGTTTCTTTACTCTCTACGATATTCTCCTGGATTTTAGTTCCTAGAGTTTCTTCTCTTGTTATATTCCTGATTTTGGATACGGCTTTATTAAGCACCCAATCTGGGTACCCTCGCTCCTTGAATCTGCATAACATAGTTTTTTCTTCTCCCAGATAAGCCACCATCTCACTACAGTTTCGTCTTACCCTCAGCAGCTCACCATAAGGTATACTCCATTTGAGTGTTTCAGGGTGGCTGCTGAGGGCATGGAGGAGACTGTTACCCGCTGTTTCCATACGGTACAATCTTGTTTTTAGTGTGTTCCCTGTAGCCATAATCTTAATGTCTAGGAATTCCACTTCTTCCTTTTGCAAGTTGTGAGTGAGAATGATGTTGTATGGGTTATCATGAAGCAGATTTACAAATTCAATGGCCTCCTGTTCACTACCTGTCCAAATAAGAAACAGGTCATCTATGTATCTCAACCATGTGTCCACTTTGCTGAGGTGTGTTGCATACTTGGGGTCCCTCCGTACTTCATCCTCCCACATCCCTAGAAACAGATTCGCGAAACTTGGCGCGAAACATGTTCCCATTGATGTACCCGTGGTTTGTTTGTACAAGTCTCCATTAAATAGAAATATATTGTTGTGAAGACATATGTTCATCATTTCTACCAGCATCTTGGTGTGATCCAGATACATGATGTCTCTGTTGTTAAGATAATGTGTGCATGCTCTAATTCCCTGATTGTGTTCAATAATAGTGTAAAGAGAAGATACATCTAATGTTAAAAACATGTGCCCTTCTTCCCATACAATACTGTCAATTTTGCACAAAAAATCCTTTGTATCTTTAACATGCGTTGGCAATTTAAACACATAGTCCTGTAAAAAATGATCGACATATTTAGAAATGTTCTCAAATACACTCCCTATAGATGAAACAATAGGTCTTCCAGGGGGTGCGAGGGGATCCTTATGGATTTTAGGGAGAAAGTATATAATCGGAAGTTTGGGGTAATCCCTTTTAAGAAATAAATATTCCTCCCATGAGATTATGCCTTGTTGTTGCCACGTAGACAATTTCTCCCAGGTTGTGATGATACTCTCATTATAATCTCGTGTATTGCTTTTAGAATAATATTTGTCATTTTCCAATTGTTTATACCTTCTTTGAGGTACATTTCCTTATCTTGTAAGACCACATTACCCCCTTTATCTGCAGGACGGATAATGAGGTTGTGGTCATTCCCCAAGTCTGTGATGATGGATTTTTGTCTCATGGTGAGATTATAAGAGTTAGTCTTCCCTCTGCCTTGCCCATGTTTACAATCAAGAAGCGATTTTGTGACAACATTGTGAAATGTATCTATGTTGTCATGGGGAAGTATTGGGTAGGGTTGGGCGGAATTTGCGGAAGCGACTTCCGAAAATTATCGCGAAAATGTTAAAAATCTCCGCAAACAAGCGGAAATATCGCGAAGATGCGGAAGTTTTTTTCCGGCATGTTCGCGAGATTTTATGCATGGTTGCGGGTCGCCAACTTACCCATGTGGTTGCTTGCGGGCGCGGCCATCTTGTTTTCAGTTGTCTCGCGGTGCATGATCGCGAGAAAAAAGACGTGATCGCGCCACGCATGACGTCACTGCGGACGCGAACTGTCGCGAGACAGCGCAAATGGCTAAAACAATACAACATCTCATGGAGAACGCGACCGGATCGGGAAAACTTGTCAGCGAACGCGGGGATTCAGGTAAGGCGATCGCGCGCGCGCGAGAATGTATTATTTTACAGCGCGAGCAAGAACCAAATTATCGCAAAGCTGCGGAATGCGGAAATTTTGACATTTCCGCGCTCTCCGCGGAACGCGGAAATGCCAAATTATCGCAAATTCCGCGAACGGAACGAAAATTTTGCCCAGGCCTAGTATTGGGTAAAATATAGATTTGGGCTTAAAACTTGTGCTGGCCGCTTTGTCTGTCACGATATTGCTGATCCCAGCAAATGTGTCTTCACTGGCATCCTCCCTAGCTGTATTATACGCTAGATCCTGCATAGTTCTAACAATGCTAGCATCTCCTATTGTGAGACTTGGTTGATCGTTATCCTCATACATTACTGGGTTACCTTCTTTGGTTCTCCCTTTGAGAGTATGCCATTTAGAAAGTTTTAACTTTCTAATGAATTTAAACATGTCTACTCTGGTGTTGGAATAGTTAAATATTTCCGTAGGGCAGAATGATAGGCCTAGACACAGTGTTTTCTTCTCAAGATTTGAGAGATGTCGGTTAGAGAGGTTAACAATGGTTTTATTTACCATAGCATTGTCATTCATGGTTGTTTCGTTCTGTAGCCTCCCCGTCTGGTTCCCATCGGCTCTATATTTCTTTCTCTTGTTAGTTCTGTGCTTCCGTCTTGATCTCCTCTGTTTGCTGCGCCCCTGCCTCTTCCTCTGCCTCTTCCTCTTCCACGATTTCCTCTCCCTCTCCGTGTTCGTGCTTGTTGAGGGGTTGGTTTCCCCGATTGCCGCCCCTTCTTCAGCACTCGGAATTCGTCCAAAAAAGTCGCTGGTCGAGTTATCACCTCTACCTCTGATGTAGTGCTGGTAGTGTTTTCTGAATTATCCGTGTCCGAGTCATAAGTTACGGTGTTTGTAGGAACTGGGGTGGTTTCCGTGACATTGATTTTGTCCTTGTCCGTTTTGGATTCTTGAAGGTCATACATATGATCATACTTCCTACTGTAGGTAAGTATGCGGCCCGTCTCATAGTCTGTGCAGTCACGATGAAGTTTCCTTTGTTTTCTCAGTTTGATGTCTTCTTCATGCTGGGTTAGCCTTGTTCTTAATTCATCCTTGTATTTTTTAATTGTAGTCTGGTTGTTGTGTATCTTTAGTTCTTCTTCTAATTCCGCTATTTCTTTGAGTATATTCTCACGATCTTCCCAAGCGTACTTCACAAGGATACAAAGCATAGTTCTCGAGCTCTTTGTGGAATTCTCAGACCATTGCTCCAACATGCGAGGGTTGGGTGACTCGTATGACGGTGTGGTGTAAATTCTAAGTCCACGTGGTACCATCCCTTTGCCTATATATTCCTGGAGGGAAACTGCTTCCCACCATTTAGATGTTTCAGATTTCTTCAGTTTTTCAAATCTCTTTAATTTTGTTGTGAGGGTGGTATCTGCTTCTGGTCTCACTGTGCCCTGTTGTAGTTTACCGGGTGCTCTTGCTAGGAGAGTTTGGGCTGCTAGACGTCTTTGTGCATCCTCATCCATATTACGTGGATAACCATACAGCCTATGGAGATGTGTTGAATCTGGTCTGTTTCAGCTGGATTTGGTATACCATTTGTGACACAACGTCACTTGTGTCCTGAAATTGTGTCCAGAATGTACAAGTAAGCTTATCAAACTCACTCGTATGCTGCTACCCCTTGAAGAGTTCAAAGTTCCCAATGCCGCTATATTATTAAGGATAGACACTTCACCCGGTGCTGATGGGACACGTGACAAATGTTCGTTTTGTCAGCTTCAAAGAACAAACGAAGCGATCGAAATGGGGACAATACCCCAGTCCCTCACAGTGTCTGAGCACGCAATCTTTCCCCGACAGCCAACTAGAGATGCCTCCCTCCCCGTGGAAACGCAGCCGAGCAGAACAGCGCGTATCTCGCACTGAACTTACGATCACACTCCCCGGACGGGATGGGCTTACCTCTAGGGCGCTGTTACGGGTGAGGTCACCGATGGTACTGGTGCTGGAAGTATTCTCATAGATCCAAATCAATCGTAAATAGACTCAGCGGCCGGCAAGATTCCCTCGATTTGTGTGCGCAAACGGGATCAGCTCTTCCTGGGGATCTCGCCCGTGGTTGGGTGGCGCGTGAAGCCGGTAGAGCTACCGCCGGCAATATTAATCCAAAGTACATGCAAATAAGCCACGCACTCTCAGTGGCAGTAACGAGTTTAATAAACACTGTTACGCGTTTCGGGAGTCGCGCTCCCTTGGTCACACAGTGAAAGTTATGAACACAATCCTCTATAAGTGCATACATGATGGTAGACATAGTCATAGGACTTGGGATCTTAGTCATGTGTAAACAAAAGTGACTTGGGCGGCCATCTTATAGTGGGTACATTCTGTAATGCAAAGGGAGACAAACTTGTTCCTTGTAATCAGTTTCTTTCAAAAGACACAGTGCATTTATTTGAAATGAGCATTGGAATGTCACCGGTAACATTATTCAGGTTGGCGTCATGGACGCGTGCTTATACTTTCAATAAATCCTATTCACGTCATGGTGACTTTTGGCCAGTACATATGTACACTGTACACTTGATGATAACAGTTTCCGATAACATGGTAACACGCGTCCATGACGCCAACCTGAATAATGTTACCGGTGACATTCACTATGACGAGTTCAAACCTAATAAGATGATTTTGGAATTTGTCAATTTTTGCCTAACTCACAACATTTTTTTGTTCCAAAACCAGATGTTTAGACAGATGTTGGGGACCGCTATGGGAACCTGCTTCGCCCCCAGCTACGCGAACTTGTTCGTTGGCTGGTGGGAGGAGCGGGTGGCCTGAGCGGAGCCCAATGCATCTTGGAACTTGAGGATAAAGGCTTGGTACCGCTATATCGATGATTTGTTCATTATATTTGATGGTCCCCCAGACTTGGCTGAATCATATATTGAGGTTTTAAACTGTAACAATGTTAATTTGAAATTTTCAGGTGAAGTGAGCACTAAGGAGGTCAATTATTTGGACCTTACTGTTTATGTAAACAATGGACAGCTACAAACCAAACTCTATCGTAAAAGTACCGCAGGGAATTCCACCCTTTTTGCCACGAGCAGCCATCCCAAAAAATTGGTTGAAAGTATTCCATATGGGGAGCTACTTAGGCTCAAAAGGAACAACACCAATCAAATGGAATTTGAGAAAGCAGCAGCATTGAGCTTGAAACGCTTTAGAGTGAGAGGCTATAGCGAAGCGGTTTTGGGGAGTGCCCTAGATAGGGTTAAAAAAATCCCGAGGAAAGATCTTCTCGTGGAGAAAGCTATCAATAAGTCCAAAAACGGTGCTTTCCGCCTGATCACAACTTTCTCTGAAAATGCCAATCAGTTGAAGAGGATATTACGTAAGAACTGGCATATCCTCCTCACTGATCACATCATCAAAGAGGACTTACCAACTAATCCTCTAGTTACGTTCAGGAAAGCTAGATCACTTAGGGATCATTTGGTCCATAGCTATCATAACGAAGAACCCACTAGGACATCTTTCAAAACACTTAATGGTTTTTTTCCCTGTGGCAAGTGCAAAGCCTGTAAGAAGAGCAAACGCACTTTAACGTATGAAGTACCTGGACTGAGTACACCAAAAAAGATCACCAAGTTTCTCACATGCACTACTCCCTATGCTATATATTGTCTTGTGTGCCCCTGTGGGCTCCGTTATATCGGGAGCACTATTCATCCGGCTAAGATTCGGATTCTCGAACACATGAGGGCAATTAACAACGTAGACGAATCCTACCCTGTAGCGAGACACTACAATAAGGTGCATCGTAACAACAAGGATCTTCTTTCCTTCTTCTGCCTAGATCATGTACCACCAAGCCCTAGGGGTGGTGATAGGATTCAGAAGCTTAGGCGTTTAGAATCACGCTATATTATCGACCTACAAAGTAAGAATCCGCAGGGTCTTAATAGTAGTGAAGAACTTGCTGTGCACCTAGGTTGATCTGACACATTGTTATATTACCATGATGAATTTTTCCTCTGATCTCTAATTCTTGTATATAATCTGCATTTTTTAATATTGGACATTAACTGCATTACCTGTATATGTATTTTGTGAATATCATAGGAAGGATAATATGAGCCCATCTGTGGGCAGTATACACGTATTCCCTTCTGTTGTTGTGTCCTTTATAGTTCTGGTGTATACTTTGAGACAGTAAATGTATGCCCATCTGTGGGCTAAATTAATTTCAATTATATATTGTGATTAGAATGTATTTACATGTCTATATGGAATTCTGGCAGAATATCTGCATTGTTTCCTTCTCTTTGAGACATTCAAAGATGGCGCTATGGTTGCTAACTAACTTAGCACAGTCTGTTTTCTGTCTCTACACCGGAAACTTCGAAAAAGCTTTAAATGTTTAATGGCCGCCGCGTTTCATTGCAGAAATTGACGAAGGCTGAGTGCCGAAACGCGTCTTTGCCCAGGGTTCAAATAATAAATTCCTTTTTGAACTCTCCCCCGTGAGTGCTGTCTTCCGTGATGGGTACGATTACCTAATGGATTTGGGAGCTTGAAAATTTGAAGCGGGAACACCCCCGCTTGGCGTGCACCCGTTCGCGAGTGCAACTGGCTGGTGTTGTGGAGCGGATACATTGATTTTCCAGCTGCACCGTGATCGCGGGATATTGGAGATTGAGTGTCGCGACCTACCGGGACACTTCGCCGTGGCTGACAGACGGCTGGGACAACTTTGAGTCCGGTAAGGAGCCGCTGGCACGTATACTCCATTTACTCTCCGCGATATTCATAGAACGAGGGGGAGAGAGGGCACGAACATTCTAGTTGTGTATACAACTATCGAAAGAATTTGCATGATGTTCTGCGAAACGGAACGCAGAGAAGCGGCTGCAAGCATTTTCAAAAAGCAGAATGGTACGAATAGAAATGCGAGAAGTAATAACGGAATTCCTGCAACGCCAAACCTCGCCTCCAAATTCACCAACTTGGAGCGTCTCTATGAGCGAGAGATTCGGAAGTGGTGGGAGGCTACCTCCCTGCAGAATTACTTGGAGGTAGATAGAGTTCCGAGAGGCCTTCGAATCTACACAGTACCGGCCTATGAAAATCCGGACCCGTTGTTGTTGGATGCATGGGCGGAACACACGGCCAAATCCTGCAAGGGGATGTTGGAAATACTTGTACGGTTCGCATGGAGCGACCGAGAGAAGGCCTTAATACTAATTAAAGAACTAGAGGATGATTTACTCAAGGAAGAGGACCAAACTAACGTGGAAACAAAACGTGAACAAATGAAAAAAAGATTGAAAACATATGAACAGAAAATCAAGCAGCGTAAAGAAGAAAAGTTCGACCGGGATGAAAGAGACTATAGTCAAGGCAGAATACTAACGTTTGCCAAGAAATACGATAACCCCAGGAGAGAACTACGACAAAAACCCAACCAATCGTCAACAGTGGCCCCAGATACATCTGAATCGGAGGTGACAGGTGATGAATCCTCCAATGAAGATGTAGCGAGTGGGATGCCAATTGATGCACCTCCTTTTCACGAGGAGTTTCGACTCATCAGAAAGCAGCAATTACAGGGAGGCAGAGGCAAGCCTCCAGAACAGGCAGCAAGAGGAAGACGAGGCGGGGGGGCGGGGGCCAAAAAATTCGAAGGCTCTCCCCCAATGACCCGCAGCAGGAAATATTTCAACAAACGGAAGTGAATGAACCAAATCTGACGATAATTAATTTGTCCTCCAGAGTGTTAACCAAGGAAGAGGAATCGGTTCTGAAACTTGGTCTCTCGTTCTGTCCGCAGAGGAGTATTGAATTCACCCAGACCAGGATTGACCTGTTTAAGTTTACTCGCAAGCTGAAGCTTCATAAGTACTTTAAATTGAAACCTTCCATCAGACCAAGTACGAATACCAGCCAGAGAACTACTGCATCTGATGCTTTAACTGGCAGAGACATTGTAACTTTGCAAGCGATGGAAAATTTGAGAAATGAAACAACAGAGAATGAAAATATTGATATTAATCCTACGCAACTCATGGCTCACTATGAGATACAACAAAGTGGCGGTCTAAGTCCGTTCAAACCAGCGTCGGTATTTTTACCTCAAATGGCCAATGATTCAATCGATACATTCTCTGATGCTGTGATCAAAGATCTTACTCGCTTACGCCAAGACATAAAGTACAGGAAGAACACCACAAACTTTTCGAAACATCAACGGAAGGTGTTGGAGAATCTATCCAAGGACACTTCTCTAGTTTGCAAACCGTCGGATAAAGGAGGCAATATAGTTCTACTGACCAAAATCCAGTATGAAACAGAAGCTTTTCGTCAATTGAACAACCCAGTCTGTTATGAAAGAACTAATACACAGATGTACAATCAGAGTATCACTGATTATCATGAGTTGATTTCCTCGTGGTACAAAATGAATAAATTAAATCTAGAGGAACACCTGTTTTTGAGATGTTTAAATCCTATTATTCCTACCTTCTACTACCTGCCCAAGGTTCATAAGGATATCAAGAACCCCCCAGGGAGACCTATTATTGCCTCGCAAGGCAGTCTTACCGAACATCTTTCTATGTATGTTGATTTCCTATTTGAGAGATACGAAAGACTTTTTAACACACATTGATGAAATTGAATGGAAATCTAGTTACTGTCTTATGGTTCTTGATATAACCAGTCTCTATACGTGCATTGCGCACGCTGATGGTTTGGAAGCTATACGTTTCTTTTTAGAGACTCGTGAACTGAAATATTATGAACATAATAAGATGATTTTGGAATTTGTCAATTTTTGCCTAACTCACAACATTTTTTTGTTCCAAAACCAGATGTTTAGACAGATGTTGGGGACCGCTATGGGAACCTGCTTCGCCCCCAGCTACGCGAACTTGTTCGTTGGCTGGTGGGAGGAGCGGGTGGCCTGGGCGGAGCCCAATGCATCTTGGAACTTGAGGATAAAGGCTTGGTACCGCTATATCGATGATTTGTTCATTATATTTGATGGTCCCCCAGACTTGGCTGAATCATATATTGAGGTTTTAAACTGTAACAATGTTAATTTGAAATTTTCAGGTGAAGTGAGCACTAAGGAGGTCAATTATTTGGACCTTACTGTTTATGTAAACAATGGACAGCTACAAACCAAACTCTATCGTAAAAGTACCGCAGGGAATTCCACCCTTTTTGCCACGAGCAGCCATCCCAAAAAATTGGTTGAAAGTATTCCATATGGGGAGCTACTTAGGCTCAAAAGGAACAACACCAATCAAATGGAATTTGAGAAAGCAGCAGCATTGAGCTTGAAACGCTTTAGAGTGAGAGGCTATAGCGAAGCGGTTTTGGGGAGTGCCCTAGATAGGGTTAAAAAAATCCCGAGGAAAGATCTTCTCGTGGAGAAAGCTATCAATAAGTCCAAAAACGGTGCTTTCCGCCTGATCACAACTTTCTCTGAAAATGCCAATCAGTTGAAGAGGATATTACGTAAGAACTGGCATATCCTCCTCACTGATCACATCATCAAAGAGGACTTACCAACTAATCCTCTAGTTACGTTCAGGAAAGCTAGATCACTTAGGGATCATTTGGTCCATAGCTATCATAACGAAGAACCCACTAGGACATCTTTCAAAACACTTAATGGTTTTTTTCCCTGTGGCAAGTGCAAAGCCTGTAAGAAGAGCAAACGCACTTTAACGTATGAAGTACCTGGACTGAGTACACCAAAAAAGATCACCAAGTTTCTCACATGCACTACTCCCTATGCTATATATTGTCTTGTGTGCCCCTGTGGGCTCCGTTATATCGGGAGCACTATTCATCCGACTAAGATTCGGATTCTCGAACACATGAGGGCAATTAACAACGTAGACGAATCCTACCCTGTAGCGAGACACTACAATAAGGTGCATCGTAACAACAAGGATCTTCTTTCCTTCTTCTGCCTAGATCATGTACCACCAAGCCCTAGGGGTGGTGATAGGATTCAGAAGCTTAGGCGTTTAGAATCACGCTATATTATCGACCTACAAAGTAAGAATCCGCAGGGTCTTAATAGTAGTGAAGAACTTGCTGTGCACCTAGGTTGATCTGACACATTGTTATATTACCATGATGAATTTTTCCTCTGATCTCTAATTCTTGTATATAATCTGCATTTTTTAATATTGGACATTAACTGCATTACCTGTATATGTATTTTGTGAATATCATAGGAAGGATAATATGAGCCCATCTGTGGGCAGTATACACGTATTCCCTTCTGTTGTTGTGTCCTTTATAGTTCTGGTGTATACTTTGAGACAGTAAATGTATGCCCATCTGTGGGCTAAATTAATTTCAATTATATATTGTGATTAGAATGTATTTACATGTCTATATGGAATTCTGGCAGAATATCTGCATTGTTTCCTTCTCTTTGAGACATTCAAAGATGGCGCTATGGTTGCTAACTAACTTAGCACAGTCTGTTTTCTGTCTCTACACCGGAAACTTCGAAAAAGCTTTAAATGTTTAATGGCCGCCGCGTTTCATTGCAGAAATTGACGAAGGCTGAGTGCCGAAACGCGTCTTTGCCCAGGGTTCAAATAATAAATTCCTTTTTGAACTCTCCCCCGTGAGTGCTGTCTTCCGTGATGGGTACGATTACCTAATGGATTTGGGAGCTTGAAAATTTGAAGCGGGAACACCCCCGCTTGGCGTGCACCCGTTCGCGAGTGCAACTGGCTGGTGTTGTGGAGCGGATATATATATATATATATATATATATATCACTGAAAAAACCATAGGTTTCACACATGTTATAGTTAGCGGAAATTTTACTGATAAAAAAACAATGAAATTCCCCCGTTATAGTTAGTGCAGGCAATTATAACTCACGCGACCGCAATCCTCTGCTGATGCTAATACTGTATTTAGACACTTATTTGCCCATGTCTTCTTCCATACATTTTTAGCTATACATATATTACAAATATTTTTTTTTCATAAAGACACATATGTCATCAGCAGAAGATTGCAGTCGCGTGAGTTATAGTTGCCTGCACTAACTATAACGGGGGAATTTCATTGGTTTTTTATCAGTAAAATTTCCGCTAACTATAACATGTGTGAAACCTATGGTTTTTTCAGTGAATTTGCAAGGTTTTTTAAATGCTAATTCCTAACTATAACGTGTGTGAAACCTATGGTTTTTTCAGTGAATTTGTACGGTTTTTTAAATGCTAAGTTACTTTACGCCATTCGTGGCGTGTGCGCCCACTTAACGCAGTTCGTTACGTGCGCGCACGGTGCGCTCGCGCACCGTGCGCGCACCCACTTTACGCAGTTAGTGCCGTGCACGCACGGTGGGCACGCGGTCCGCTACGCGCACCGCGTGCCCATGTTACGCTAGATGGGCCATGTACGCACGATGCGCTTCGCGCACCGTGCGCACATGGAGGACATATTATGCGCTTCCTTGTGATAGGTAATCTGTTGAAATTTTTTGGGGAAATGCTGTAATCAAATAAGCCATGCACAAATGGTGGCCGTCGGCCACCATTTGCACACGGGGTGGAGCAGTGTGGATTTTTTTTTTATACTTTTTTACCGTACGCGTACGGTAAGCGTACGGTAAGCGTAATCGACGAAATTCTCGAAAAATTAAAAATTACCGTTTTTTGCCTTGGGGGATCTTAGAAGACTCAACGAACATGGTTATGTGCATGGGCGCTGTCTAAACAGCCCCTTTATATGTTTTTGGCATTTGTTTATCAGCTCCCCCCTCAGAGTGCGAGAGAGAAAATGGCGGCCGCCGCTTCCTGGTTTCGACTGATTCGAATGTTTACTAAGATCTAAGGGCCAATCAGAATCGCGCTCGCGCACGCCACCGTACGCGTACGGTAAGCGTACCGTAAGCGCACCGTAAGCTGGCTCAGATATATATATTGATTTAAAGGCTATTTTCTCAGAATCTACTGAACAGATTTACACCAAACCTACAAAAGGCACTTCCTTGACCTGAGGACTACCTCTCTGCCAAATTTCTAGTAATTCTGTTCAGCCGTTCGGGCTGTAGCCCTGTCTAAAGGTCCTTTGGAAAAATGCATGGGAAAAACGCATTTTGGGACCCCCCTTTTATCTCAGCCCCCGCTTGACGAATCCCCCCGAGACTTTCAGGGTAGGAGCGGAGCATAGCGCCCCACCTATTGTGAAAAATTCGCGAGGATTCGTCGACCGGCGCCAAAGTTATTCAAAATAGAATGTTGAGGTTTTCCTATGGAAACGTGGTCCTAACTATAACTACCTACTGGCGACCGCCAGTAGGTAATATATATATATATATATACATATATATATATTATCTACTGGCGGTCGCCAGCAGATAGTTATAGTTTGGACCAATTTTCCATAGGAAATCTGCAACATTCTATTGGGAATATCTTTGGTGCCGGTTGACGAATCGTCGCGAAAATCTGAAAGTTTCGTGGTGATTCGTCAAGCGGGCGCCGAGAAAAAAGGGGGGTCCCAAAACACGTTTTCCCCATGCAATTTCCCATAGGATCTGTTGTCGCAGCTACAGCCCGAACCGCTGAACGGAATGACACCAAATTTGGCAAAGAGGTAGTCCTCAGTTCGGACTCGTGCCTTTTGTATTTTTGGTGTGAATCTGTTCAGTAGTTCCTGAGAAAATTAGGGTAAAAAAGTTAGTGATATCTATGGCCGCGGAGGATCCGTGGACCCTACCCGCACCGTACGCGAACCCTCCCCGAACCGAGCGCGCACCCTCCCGATCGCACGCTGAATGCTAATTGGCTGTCGAGCGTACCTCTACATTCGAAACCAGGAACTGTTGGCGGCCATTTTCTGCCTCGGTAGAAGCGAGGCTGAAGAAGCAAGGGGAATAAGTGCGTAAGACATATAAAGGGGGCAGAGTGGAAATACTCTGACCCTCTAGAGGTGCTTAGGGGGTCCCAGAAGGACCCCCTGGGGCCCCCCTTTTTAAAAAAAAGAAGCGGCTAAATGCACGCACTGTGCGCGCATCCTATTGCGTTGGATGCACGGATCCTCTCGCGGTGGGTTCGCGGATCCAAGGAAAAAAAAATGAAATTGTTGGGAGATAAAGATTAAGCTTAAGTGTTTTGTTCTTGAGTGGCTCTAAAAAGAGCCGTTGTGTTCATTGAGAGTTTTTGGTACTTATAAGTAAGTACCTATACAGAGTCTAAAGTTGTTGAGGAAGACTCTGTTTCCTTCATCAGTAAAGTGTACTCCATCTCTCCTATACATCTCTTGCATATGAAAGCGCAGATTGTTATTGTAAATGGACCCCATTCTGTAGTCTCAGAGAAAAGCAGAAACAGATTTATTCACATGTTTCCTAGCTTTCTCAATCTGTGGACAAAAATGGCAGTTTTAGGGAAAAGTGAAATCAGTTGTGTCCTTCATAAGCATTTCCAGACCTACCCCAGTCAAAGTGCCTAGGTCATTGCCACCACAGTGCACTATTATGAGGTCAGGGTGTTGGATTTGCATGAAGGATTTCACCAATGGCATCAATTGGTGCTACTTTAACCCTCTCCTCCAATCCATTTAATGTCTACATTTGGCAAACCTAGGTCTTTGTGAATGCCTTTGTTTTCTGCATACCATGGAACCCATGCATGGAACCCAATCTCCACTGAGGACACCATCCGCCTGATGAACTCCATCCACTCAGGATCCCCCACAGACCCATGTCCTCACCACATCTTCAACAAAGCAGACTCCGTCATAGCACCGCACCTCCGAGACGTCATCAACTGCTCCTTCAACTCCGCCACCTTCCCGGAAGACTGGAAACACGCTGAACTCACCGCCCTTCTGAAAAAACCCACAGCGGACCCCACCGAACTCAAAAATTACCGCCCCATCTCGCTTCTTCCATTCCCGGCCAAAGTCATCGAGAAAGCTGTCAACAACCAGCTCGCCGCCTTCCTCGAAGCCGACAAATCCCTCGACCCCTCACAATCTGGCTTCCGAGCAAAACACAGCACTGAGACCGCCCTCATC
This sequence comes from Triturus cristatus, assembly GCF_964204655.1. Taxonomy (NCBI): domain Eukaryota; kingdom Metazoa; phylum Chordata; class Amphibia; order Caudata; family Salamandridae; genus Triturus; species Triturus cristatus. Next base: position 168,758,517 of record NC_140584.1, on the reverse strand, counting down.
GCAGCAACAGACGACATTCGAACTCTACTGGACAATGGGGACACAGTCGCCCTCATCCTCCTTGACCTCTCTGCAGCATTCGACACAGTCTGCCACAGCACCCTTTTACAACGCCTCAATAACATCGGAATCCAAGGAAAAGCACTTGAATGGATCACCTCGTTCCTCACCGGAAGAACCCAGAGTGTCCGCCTTCCACCATTCAAGTCCGAGGCCTCTGAAGTCATCTGCGGCGTACCACAAGGATCCTCACTCAGTCCCACCCTCTTCAACGTATACATGAGCCCCCTCGCGGCCATCGCACGCCAACACAACCTCAACATCATCTCGTACGCGGATGACACTCAACTGATCCTTTCTCTCACCAATGACCCCAGCACCGCCAAAACCAACCTACACGAAGGAATGAAAGAAGTTGCCGAATGGATGAAACAAAGCCGTCTGAAACTGAACTCAGACAAAACAGAAGTCCTCATCTTAGGTACGTCCCCCTCTGCATGGGACGACTCCTGGTGGCCGGAAGCCCTCGGAAAAGCACCCATCCCGACAGACCACGCACGGAACCTAGGCGTCATCCTGGATTCTTCACTCTCAATGAACAGACAAGTCAGCGCCGTATCCTCTTCCTGCTTCAACATTCTTCGCATGCTCAGAAAAACATTTCGCTGGATCCCCTCCGAAACAAGGAAAACAGTCACCCATGCTCTGGTCACGAGCCGACTGGACTACGGAAACACCCTCTACGCAGGTGCTACCGCAAAACTCCAGAAGAAACTCCAACGAATCCAAAACGCCTCAGCCAGGCTCATATTAGACATCCCACGCAACAAACACATCTCTGGTCACCTTAAAGACCTCCACTGGCTACCCGTCAATAAGAGGATCACTTTCCGACTGCTTGCCCACGCACACAAATCACTCTACGACATCGGACCAGAATGCCTCAACTCACGACTGTCCTTCTACACCCCCTCCCGCCAACTACATTCCTCCAGCCAAGCCCTCGCCACTGTACCTCGCATCAACAAGACCACCATGGGAGGCAGATCCTTTTCTTACCTAGCTGCTAGAACATGGAACTCACTCCCTGCTTACCTTCGCCTTACCCAGAACCACCTAGCATTCAGAAAGCAACTTAAAACGTGGATATTTGACAAGTAATCCTCCTCCCCTTCCTAAGCGCCTTGAAACCCTCTGGGTATGTAGTGCGCTGTATAAATTCTATGACTTGACTTGACTTGACTTGACATACCTTTGGCTCCAGAAAATGTAGCTGTGTCCCACAATCCACACTGTAAGCATCTTGTAAGGAGGTCTGGAGGCACTCAGATGGTCTCTGTAAATGAAATGGCAGTTTGGAAAGTAAGATGTTTCTAAAATGGTGGCTAAGATGCAATTTTGAAAAAAGACAAGAAATCATTGGTTGTTCCTTCTACACTGAAAGGTAGGGTGCATATTTCTGTTTTTTAAACGCTTGATTCTTATTGGCTAACAAAAACAGATTGTAAGGAACATTATATATGATAAGCTGATATGTTGAGAAGTCAAGCACACTTGGTGTTTTGATTAGCAACATTGTGTGTGCTGAACTTGTGACCTGTGTGCTCAGTACAGTGTTCCATGACCTGTTTCTATGGTAACGGGCAGAAGGCAGATTGGGGGAAGGGTTGAAGTTTATGTCATTTGGAAAGGGTTGAAATGTATAACCAATAGAAATGTGTGTTTGCTTTTGAATTTATGTGGGAAGGAATGTGATTTGATGTTTACATGTATATGTGTGGAAAATGAGAGGGAAACTTTGCCATTCTTTGGATTTGCTGACAGGTGCACAGTGCAGAGATTCTGTATAAGAAAATCTGGTGTGTGACTGATATCTGGTGTGTGACTGATATACTTCTTAATCTACAAAACATATTGAAAGGTGAGTTATTTAATTGTGAGGGGATGTATGTAGACTATTTTTATTTTAATCAGACTAATGTATTTTTTCTGCTAAAGTGTAGGGAGTATTTTTTTTTCTCTACGATCTTATTGACAGTGTGTGTGCATGTAGAAACCATTTTGTGATAAGTATTTGTGTTTTTTCATGTGTTTGTAGACAGATAACTATGCAGTTCTTATATTTTGGTAGATTTAGAAACCACTTATTGTTTATGAATTTGTGAAATGAGTTATGTTTCTGCAGTAAAATGTAGTACTCCTTGTAGATGAAGAAATGTGTTTTGGTATAGTGTAAGGGTTAGTGTTGTTTGTCTAGAATCACACAGAGAGCCTGTGTGCATTTGGGAACCACTGTGGAGAAGCGTTTGGTAACATCGTGCATTTGCTGACAGATAACTGTTTTGAAACCTGTCATGTTGTCAAGTTTTAGTAGCATTAGAACACAGTTATGGCTTATGCTTTCATTAAATGAGTTAGGTATTGACAGTAAAGTGTAGTCGTGAAATATGTAGATTGTGTGCAGTTCCCTTACCACTTCCAGTGTAGTGATTGAGTTTTGGTAAACTCCTAGGAATACTGGTGCTTGTCTAGAATCACACTGTGAGTCTGTGTACATTTGAGAACCACTGTCAGAGAAGCGTTTGGTAACATCGTGAATTTGCTGACAGAAAACTGTTTTGAAACCTGTCATGTTTTAGTAGCATTAGAAGCCAGTCTTTGCTTATGTGTTGATTAAATGAGTCAGGCATTGACACTAAAGAGCAGTCGTGAAATATATAGATTGTGTGCAGTTCCCTTATCACTTCCAGTGTAGTGAATGAGTTTTGGTAAACTCCTAGGAATACTGGTGCTTGTCTAGAATCACACTGTGAGTCTTTGTGCATTTGGGAACCACTGTGAAAGAAGCATTTGGTAACATCGTGTATTTGCTGACAGAAAACTGTTTTAAAACTTGTCATGTTGTCAAGTTTTAGTAGCATTAGAATCCAGTCTTTGCTTATGCGTTGATTAAATGAGTCATGCTTTGACACTGATGTGGTGTTCTTAAATATGTAGATTGTGTGCAGTACCATTAACTCTTCCAAAGTAGTGAATGAGTTTTGGTAAACTCCTAGGATAGTGTTGCTTGTCTAAAATCACACTGTGAGTCTGTGTGCATTTGGGTAAGGATTGTGAGAGAAGCATTTGGTAACATCGTTTATTTACTGACAGATAACTATTTTAAAACCTGTCATGTTGTCAAGTTTTAGTAGCATTAGAAGCCAGTCTTTGCTTATGTGTTGATTAAATGAGTCAGGCATTGACACTAAAGTGTAGTCGTGAAATATGTAGATTGTGTTCAGTTCACTTACCTCTTCCACTGTAGTGAATGAGTTTTGGTAAACTCCTAGGGATAGTGGTGCTTGTCTAGAATCACACTGTGAGTCTGTGTGAATTTGGGAACCACTGTCAGAGAAGCGTTTGGTAACATTGTGCATTTGCTGACAGAAAACTGTTTTGAAACATGTCATGTTGTCAAGTTTTAGTAGCATTAGAAGTTAGTCTTTGCTTATGTGTTGATTAAATGAGTCAGGCATTGACACTAAAGTGTAGTCGTGAAATATGTAGATTGTGTGCAGTTCCCTTATCACTTCCACTGTCATGAATACGTTTTGGTAAACTCCTAGGGATAGTGGTGCTTGTCTAGAATCACACTGTGAGTCTGTGTGCATTTGGGAACCACTGTCAGAGAAGCGTTTGGTAACATTGTGCATTTGCTGACAGATAACTGTTTTGAAACCGGTCATGTTGTCAAGGTTTAGTAGTATTACAAGCCAGTCTTTGCTTATGTGTTGTTTAAATGAGTCAGGCATTGACACTAAAGTGTATTCTTGAAATATGTAGATTGTGTGCAGTTCCCTTACCTCTTCCACTGTAGTGAATGAGTTTTGGTAAACTCCTAGGGATAGTGGTGCTTGTCTAGAATCACACTGTGAGTCTGTGTGCATTTGGGAACCACTGTCAGAGAAGCGTTTGGTAACATCGTGCATTTGCTGACAGAAAACTGTTTTGAAACCTGTCATGTTGTCAAGTTTTAGTAGCATTAGCAGCCAGTCTTTGCTTATGTGTTGATTAAATGAGTCAGGCATTGACACTAAAGTGTATTCTTGAAATATGTAGATTGTGTGCAGTTCCCTTACCTCTTCCACTGTAGTGAATGAGTTTTGGTAAACTCCTAGGGATAGTGGTGCTTGTCTAGAATCACACTGTGAGTCTGTGTGCATTTGGGAACCACTGTCAGAGAAAAGTTTGGTAACATCGTGCATTTGCTGACAGAAAACTGTTTTGAAACCTGTCATGTTGTCAAGTTTTAGTAGCATTAGAAGCCAGTCTTTGCTTATGTGTTTATTAAATGAGTCAGGCATTGACACTAAAGTGTAGTCGTGAAATATGTAGATTGTTTGCAGTTCCCTTATCACTTCCACTGTAGTGAATGAGTTTTGGTAAACTCCTAGGGATAGTGGTGCTTGTCTAGAATCACACTGTGAGTCTGTGTGCATTTGGGAACCACTGTCAGAGAAGCGTTTGGTAACATTGTGCATTTGCTGACAGAAAACTGTTTTGAAATCTGTCATGTTGTCAAGTTTTAGTAGCATTAGAAGCCAGTCTTTGCTTATGCGTTGATAAAATGAGTCATGCTTTGACACTAAAGTACAGTACCATGTAGTATTGTCTTTACTGCCCCAGAACTGAAAATTTAATATTTTTACCCAGGCACTGTCCTAGAAGTAGTCTGATGATTTAGTCAGTTTCTAAGTACTTATGTTGTGAACCATTCATTACCAAATAGACTGCTTCAAATGTCCATGCAGTATGCATGTAGTTCTCTAACCACCTACACAGTTGTTTTTCACACCTTCAATTCTCTAGACAGTTTCCATACACTTCCAGGAAACACCCTATCACTCTCTTTGTAGTCTTCTAGTGACCCATTCAGCACCATGTAGTAATTCATTCACTGTGCCAAAACCCAAACATTTATAAATTCACCAAGACACTCTCTTTCCAGTACTCTAATGATTCAGTTACTGTCTAAGTATTCATGCACTGAGCCAGGACTTAGCACATGGACTGCTTCAAACCCCTATGCACTATTCATGCAGTCTTTTAACCACCTAGAGATTTCTCTTTTATACTTTAAATTCCCTAGTCAATATCCATATAGTCCAGCAAACATCTTGTCACTCCCTTTGCAGTCTTTTAGTGACCTTTTTAGTACCAAGTACTAATTCATTCTCTGTGCGAAAGTCTACCAGTTATAAATTCATCCGGGCAGTCTCCTTGCTGTAGTCTAATCATTCAGTCAGTACCCAAGTACTCATGCAGTGAGCCGGGCCTTAGCACATGGACTGCTTTAAATGCCTATCCAGTATGCATTCAGTTCTCTAATGAGCTACACAGTTGTCTTTCGCAGCTTCAATTCCCCAGTTAGTATTCATACACTTCTAGCAAACACCCTGTTACTCACCCAATGTGTCTCTTTTTAGTACTGTAATCATTCAGTTAGTTAGCATGTAGTCTTTTTGTGAGGTAGGCTTTAGGGCATGAACTGCTTCAAAGTAGTATGCATTATGTATGTAGTGCTTTAATCATCGTCACACTTGTGGTTTAGGGCTATAGTTTTTTAGTCTGTTTTTATATAAAATGTGTTTGTACAGTAATGGAATTTTGTAAGTTTAAAAGTTATTAATATACATTTATTTGTGACTCTTTTTTGAAGATACTGTTTTTCAACGTTAAAATCGAGAAAGTATGCCAGAAAAAAAAGAAAAAGAAAAGAACAGAGACAGGAGGATTATTTGAAGAAACATCAACCACAAGTATTGAATGAAAAAGATAATGTGGCTAAAAGGAAAACATCTTCTGGTAAGATCACGAAGCAATTTATTAAAAATGTTTGTAGGAGCAAACAGAATGTAGAGAATGCTGCAACTTCAAATAATTTTTTGAGTAAGAAAAAAAATCAAAATAAGAGGAAAAGTAAAAAAGCAAATGATCAGTCAAAGGAGATAAAGTATGGTAAAAGAAGACAAAATCAGTATAAGGAATTACGCAAAAAAATATTTTACAAGAGAGTAGTGCATAATTTGCTGAAAGATGTAAAGAAATATAAAAAGAGAGCTTTATTTTATAAAAAGAATAAGCATATTGAAAGCATTGTGGAAAAGGCTTTTGAAGTAAAAAGGAAACTGTTTATTTTAGTGTTGAACAGAATTCGATCACTAGATAAATCAATATATGTAATGAAGGCCAAAAGTAGGAGGGAAAGAGTTATTAATAAAAAAAAAATGTATGTTTTTTTGGGAGAATGGAAACACAGTTCTAGTTCAGAGCCTTTTTTTAATGAAGAGAGTTATTCACTAAGTGAAAAATTATTGTATGCAGTTGACACCAGTGGTAGAGGTTATGAGGTTAGTGATGGTTGTCCAATGGAGAAAGAGAAAATAGTTGAAAGAAATGCAGAAGAAGTGATAGCTGATGAAGTTTTAGGGAGACGTGCTAAAAACCCTGTGTACACTTGGGATTGCAGTAGTGTTTGTAGTGTACGACAGGAATCTATTGAAAAATGATGTTGTTTTTTACGAGTCTATACTGAAAATAGTGTAAAACAAAAGATTAAGCTGTTGCAAGGACTAGACCCTTGCAGAGTGAGAAAACATACTGGTTTGCAAGGTCATTCTCTGGCTTGTCTTTCTAGGAAAGTTTGTGAAAGTGTTTTTCACCATTTCAGAATGCTGGCAGTACATTATACTCAAATGCGGAAGTTAGTGAGAAGGTTGTTTTATGCAAAAAGTCCAGCACTAAAGTTAAGTGAGTTGAACAGTGCTCTTTTTTGCGTGGGTCAGTTTCAGATGTGAAGCAGGTCTGTGAGGATATTGAGTTTTGTTACTTTGGGCCTCAGCAAGAGAGTGAAGAAACTGACACATTAGTAGAACAAAATGTTGAAGACAATGTAGAACCTGTAATTACAGAAAAATTTCAGGATGAAATGACAAAGTTTAAGGTAATTTCAGGTGAAAGACCAAATGTTTCTTGTATTTGTTACCGGCGAAGTCACTATAAAATCAGACTAGGGGTGTCAATCTGTATTTTAACCCCTTCAGCGCTGCGCGGATTTCCGCGCAGTGCTGAAGGTTCCGAGCGCGGGCGGGGCCATGACGGAACGGTTCCGTCATAAGCACAGCCCAACCGACGTGCATGACGGAACCGTTCCGTCATAAGCGTCGAAGGGGTTAAAAGTGAAATAGAAAATAATGATAAGTGGATGGAATTTGCAACTTATTTGTTGGTAGAGGATTGTTTTGATTTGGGATGTGAGCAGCGTATTTGCAAATATTGTTATAATCAATTAGATGAGAATAAAATGCCTGCTAGAGCTGTTCATAATAATCTAGAGTTGGTTGCTATTCCTCCAGAGCTGATAGATTTAAATACGTACGAGTCTATTCTGATACAATGTGTTCACCCTTTTCAGGCTATTGTTCGTATGGAGCCCAAAACAAGTAAATTTCCTCCATCAGAGTTGCAAAGAGGATTGAAAGGAAGAGTTGTGTATTTACCATTAGATTTAAGGAAAAATGTTGAAACTATTGGTTTAGATCATGCAGAAAATGAACCACTAGTCATTCTAGTTAATGGTGTTCCTACTAAGAATAAGAAAATCTGGCAAGAGTTAGTGGATGTTAGAAAAGTGCAAAAGGCATCATTGTATCTGATAAAAAATAATGAGTACTATAGAAATGTGTTTGTTGGAGAAGAATAAATAGATTTAGCAGAAGATAGTGAAACATTAAGTGGACAAATTGAAAAAGTGGACATGTCCAGATGTGAAGAGATCTATGAACATTACAGTGTACATCCACTTCATTCCAAAGAGGTGATGGGGAATACAATTGAGTTGTTTCAAATGAAAAAAGCAACAGGAAGTCCCATGAGTGTATGGGAAGAGAGTTTGGAAGCTAGTTGTTTCCCGCAGTTGTTTCCAACAGGAAAAGGTGGACGATATGATGAACGTCCTGTGCAGATTCCTGCATCTGAATATCGGACAACAAGATTATATGCAGAAGATCCAAGATTTTGACAATCTATCCCTTATATGTTTCATCTTCTGTTTGAAAGTGACTTGTCTGGACTTTCATATGCAGTAAATCACATTTTAAAAACTGGAATGCATCTGCAAAATGTAACTGCAAAGGATTTTATGGATAAAGTGCATCAGACAGATGATCATTTAGAATCTCAGTTGATTAATCTGATGGCATGTCAGCGTGGGACTAATGAATATTGGTACCGTCAACATGGAGAACTGAAATGCATGCTACGGAATTTGGGAACTCCTACATGGTTTGTTACACTAAGCTGTGCTGAGTATGCTTGGGATGATTTACTTGAATTTCTACGAGAGGCAAACTCCAATATAAATAATATTGAATACAAGACACCTGGAGAATTGTGCTCTTTGGATCCTGTCAATGTATGCAGATATTTCAATCATAGATTTGAAGCTATGATGTCTTTCATCTGCAATAAATAGAATCCTCCTCTTGGAGAAGTTGTGGATTTCTTTTGGAGAAAGGAGTATCAAGCAAGAGGTGCTCCTCACATACATATGTTGCTATGGGTCAAGGATGCCCCCAAATTTGGAACAGATTCAGATGAAAGTGTTTTGTTTTTCATTGAAGATTACGCTACATGTGCTGTACCAAATAGCAGAGAAGACAAAAACTTAAAAGAACAAGTCATACGATTTCAAAGCCATAGGTGTGGAAAATACTGTCGACGAAAGTACAAGTCAAAGGATAAGTTCTATACCAAATGTCGTTTTGGATTTTCACGTCCTGTATTAGCCAAAGGAAGAGTGAACAGTTTAATGTCAGCTGTACGACATACCATCACAAGAAAGTCTCCGAAAAACACCTACAACTTAAGAAGAAGCGAAGAATCGAAATACATAAATGACTACAACCCAGTTATTTTATCCATGTGGAACGCTAACATGGATATTCAGTATGTTGCGGACAATTCTATTGCTGTTGCTCGATATGTAACGTCTTACATTACTAAATCAGAAAAGACTGAATTGAAAGAAATGTGGGAAGAGATTTCTCACGAGAAGAGTCTAAGTAAGAAATATACAGTTTCAGTTTGAAAATTTTATCGCATCATGAAATTGGAGCATATGAATGTTCAGATCGGTTATCATCTGCAAGTCTATATTCCAAAAGTAGAAGAATCATTTGGGTGAGTCTAGGTCTTGCAGGAATGCGAAATCGGGTACTGAAATCCGTTCAAGAAATTGAATATTTAGCAGAAAATGACCCTGAAAGTACAGATATTTTGAAAACCAATATGTTGGACACATACTATCCAAAGAGAAGTCATCATCTTGAGAACATGTGTCTCTATGAAGTGTTGCAAAACTACACTTTTAAACGGAATATTACAGAGAACATCAACGATGGAAAATATGGGGTGATTGGTTCTGAAGGATGTCTGGTGAAACAAAGGAAAGGAAATTTAATTAATCACAGAAAACTGAGTTGCGACACTGCTGACAAAAGGGAATTTTACTATTTAGCCCTTTTGCAAATGTTCAAACCATGGCGTTCTGAACTGGAATTACTTGGAGATTTTCCCAGCTATGAAGATTCATTTAATGCTTGTAAAGATTGCATACAATGCAGTGCTTTCGCAAATTATGTGAAAATGTTGAATGATGAAATTGATCAAGAAGCTACAATTGCAGCTGAGATTGCAAGAGACAGTTCTCAAGATAGTCAAAGTTCTGCTGCACTGAGTCAAGATCCACTTGGACAACCAATTGTTGAAAATGAAGCAGCGATTGCCATTAAAGAGTTGGAAACAGCAATGTATCAAGCACAAGAAGATGCAATAAAGTTAGGAAACTTGGAAGAGCAACTAAATGTTGAACAGAAACAAATATATCAACAAGTGAAAGAGCAGATTGATCATGGATTACTTCATGAAAAGAAAGACTGCTCATGTACATCATTTCAGCCTATCCGAATGTATGTGAGTGGTCAAGCTGGAACAGAGAAGAGTTTCTTAATTAAAGTAATTACAAGTTATCTGCAAAAAAAACTGAGTCGCATTTGTCTTGTGTTGTCACTGCTTCAACTGGGTTGGCAGCACATAACATTAAAGGAATTACTTTACATCGTTTACTTATGCTGCCAGTAGAGCATGAGAACAAATTGGAATACCACAAGCTATCTGGAGAAGCTTGTTGTGAAGTTTCAAGAGTCCTGAAGAAAATGAAACTTCTCATTATTGATGAGGTGAGCATGGTTTCAAACTTGATGCTTGCCTTTGTGCATTTAAGAATGCAGCAAATTCTTAAAACAGAGAATGACGTGTTATTTGGAGGAAAACAAGTCATAGTTATTGGAGATCTACTGCCACTCGTAAAAGGACAACCGGTATTTAAAACACTTGCCCATGAAGATACCAGAAAGTCTCTTGGCAGTGTTGGTAATGTGAACATTTGGAGTAATTTTGAATACAAAGAACTGACAACAAATATGCGACAGGCAAATGATGCTGAATATGGAAGTATTCTTCAAGATATAAGAATTGGAATTCTTTCAAAAAAAGGGAAAGAAGCTTTGGAGAGTCGATTACTTTGCAATGTCTTTCCAAATGAAAATGCAGTTGCTGCAAAAGTGTACGTGGAAATTGCTAAAAATAAGTCAGTGATTTGCTTAATGCCAACACTGCGTGAGTGTTCTATATTCAACGAAGAATTATTAAAATTGGAAAATGAAGAAATTGTCAAAATGGAAGCCATCGATAAAATACTACATGAAGAAATTACTATTACTTTAACGGGTAAGTTGAGATCAAAACTAGATTGTTTAGAAAAAAAAATATCTAAAACTGCTGGTTTGGAAAAGACACTGTATGTGTGTGTAAACTGTCGGGTAATTTTAAGGCGTAATTTGGATGTAGAGAAAGGTTTAGTTAATGGTGCAATGGGCAAAGTGGTGGATTTTGTGAATTATCAGAAAAAAGAAGGAATTGAATTTTTTGAAAATTAAATTTGATCAGATTGATGAAGTTAAAGAAAATGGTTGTTGTTCAGTTCGTTTTTTGCTTGTTAAAGATTTATATGTCCGTAGGAAACAATTTCCATTTTCTCTGGCATATGCAGTGACTATTCATAAATCTCAAGGATTAAGTGTAGACAGTGCATTGGTGAACATTGGATATACTGTATTTAAAGAGGGTATGGCATATGTTGCTTTGTCGCGAGTCAGAACATTATCTGGTTTGTTTTGATTGATTTTGATGAGACAAAGGTTACTGCAGATGCAAACTGTGTAAAAGAGTATAATAGGTTAAGAAGGGTGTATGCTCCAAATTTAGGTCAATATCCTGTATTTGAAAAGCGTGTGGTTGGTCAAAAAAGAAGGTTAGAGAATATCTGTTCTGAAGGTATCAAGAAAAGAAAAGAACAAGATAATGTTGTGATTGCAGGTAAAAAGAAATTGGACACTGTTGGAGAGATTGTTGGTTATCAGTTTGAAAATAGTTCTGGTGTCAACTGCTATGCTAATGTAGTGGTCAATGTTGTTTTTTATCTTGAAGATTTGCAAGAGCAAATTATGGAGAATCGGCAAAAAATATTTTGTTCTCTGTTGCATTCTGTTTATGAAAAACTGACAACAGATACAAGTAAAATACAATCTGTTTCAGATCTTCGTAATCTTTTGGATGTGTGTTCTAGTTCTACACAATTTACACAAATTATCCAACAAGATGCTCAGGAATTTTTAATGTATATGCTTACCATTTTTGAAAATGAAGGTGTAGAAATAGAAAATAGTTTTGGCCTTTCTTACAAATGGGAACATCATTGTGAAAATTGCATGAATACATGTACCAATAATGTAGACACTGAAAGATTTCTGTATTTAACATTACCAGACTGTAAATCAGTGTCTTTCAATGAATTAGTTAAAGGTGCAAATCAAAACATGGAGTGTAGCCAATGTAAATCAGAAATGTTATCCACATTATTGTTAACAAAATATGGACAATACATCATTTTAATGATGCAACGTTGTACAGCTGATGGAAGAAAATTGGATACTTTAATAAAACAATTTGTAGCAGCACAAATATCAATATCAGGAAGGACTTTTGTAGCAATTGCAATAATTTTCCATGATGGTCCTTCCACCACATTTGGACATTACACTGCCTATCTAAAATGTGACAAAGTCTGGACACTTTGTAATGATGCCCAGTTGGTTTTCAAACAACGTTTGCCTAGGGAATTACAAAATTCCTACCTAATATTTTTGAAGCCAAAGTTTTAGGAAGCTAATTCACTCTCTGAGGAATTTATTATTATAATTTAATAGAACTACCATTGGACAGTTTACATAAAGAAGAAGTGCAAAAATACCATTTGGCCTCAAGGAAAGGTATATTTTTGAATTATGGACTTTTTGGTGGTCATTTATTCGGTGATTATTTTAATATGGCAACATTTACAGTTTTTATAAGTTAAAGTTATAACATTTTTGCCCGCTGTTAAGTGATGAGTACCATTGAAATCACTATTTCAAGTGAAATTCAATATATTCTGAGAACAGCAAAAAAGGCAAACAAATTACTTTGTGGAAATTATCTTTTGTTGTAAAAAATGTATTACTATATGTTATAATTTTTATTTTATTTTCTTTCACAGATCCAAATTTTAAAATGAACAATTTTTAAGAATTTATATTTGAAAGAAAAATAGGCAAAAATGAATAACATTTTTTATTCCTATTACTGTGAAGGTAAGTTTAACTAAGTCTCAATATGGAGAATGAAGAGGCCTGCAATAATCTACAAAGTTGAAACACATTTCTTAAAACACTTTGTTTATGTAGTTTTGAAATTTGACCATAATCAGATATCAAGTGACCTGCAAAAAAAGAGATTTGAGGGGTTCATAATATTTCATCCTTTTAGCTGTTGAAGGACCGCAATTATTTCAATCATTGTTCTTTGAACATCTTTGCAGTCAAAATTCTGTGCTTACCTTCTATCATTAGCAAGGAAATTTAAAAACGGAAATATGTAACTTTTTGTAACATAGTTATTGTGTAAGATATTCTTTCATATTTTCAAAGAGAGGAAAAGGCACTTTTTATACTCCATGAAAATATAACTTCATCATGCAGACCACTTTCGGATGAAAGGGTGTTCTATAAGTGTTGTTGTGCATGATTGCACTTAATACTCATAGAACAAGACACATGTCTAGATTTATCATAAATCATAAATTTCGATATGTGTGTGAATGGTGCACCATTCTACAATTGGTGTAGGAAAGCACAACAAAGAGAATTGTTTTAATTTCTCCACATTTTTATTTCTTCAATGCATGCTGAAATGTTTATGTACATATGTTGCATCCCTGTGCTTCGGAAGTACTACAGCACACAGCAGTTAAAGAGGTTACTGTGTGATGCTGCAGCACTTACTTATAGTTCTGCACTTATACATTCACCTTACGCCACTAATGCATTTATTCAGTCAATTATGTTCTACACATACATTCATCTAAACTTTCACACACTAACAAAGAAATTTAGCTCTTTTTTTAAACCAGGAAAGTTAGTTCTTAAAAGAACTTTTTTTTTTTCTTCTTTCTTCTTTTATTTTTTTGGGGGGGGGTTTTGAACAATTTTGTGTTTTTTTTGGTTTTTCTGAAAAACCCCCCCAAAAAAACAGGAGAAACCAAACAATGAACTTCAGGGAACAGTAAAAAAAAAAGATAAATAACTAGCAAATATGACTTTCCTGCCGGCGGTAGATGAGGTCGATTGACTGCTCGCCATAGAACAAAGACTTATTGCACTTAGTGCAGAGCACTTTTAAAAATTGAAATTGAGGACGGATGTCCAAGGTTTGCTCTGAGGGATGCACTCTTGACGTACTCGGCTGCGATGAGGTGGATGGCGCAGGAGCAGGAATGTCTCTCATGCGTTGGCACTCTTCACGTGCAAGATTGTTTGGATGAAGGCTCCTCATGTGCTTCATCATACTTGCCGTGCCGCAAGAGTATTTCTTGGTGGGATCCCCTCTCGATAAGACTTTTTGCAAATCTTACATGTGACCAAGGTGGCATTGGTCTTATTCTGTCCTTCGTGAGAAAAGTAAAAAATTTCCACACCACTGAAGCTAAACGTTTTTTGTGTGGTTCCTCCGGCAAACATTCATCCTCAGAGGTTTGAGGTGATGCAGGTGATGCCTGCTGCCCTGAAGCCATTTTTGGTTGCAAAAAGTTAGAACTAAGTGTATACTTAGTCTAAAAAAATCTTCTTCTGTCCAAAGAGATGGTTCTCCAAAGAAGCTCAAAGAAGAATGATTGAAATGGGTGGGGTCTTTCAGTAGTTAGAACAGGAAGTGTAATGAACCAATCAAATCTCTTTTTTTTGCAGGTCACATGGGACCCGCGCACCGTGCGCTTACGCAGCACGCACCCAGCGCGCATCCGCGAAATTGAATTAAAAAGAAATATAGGATTAGATGTCAAAACATATTAGTTTTAAGACTAGTTTAGAGTTTGTCTTCAATTACTATTCACATGCAATGCATAAATATGTGTTTTTAAATGTTAAATACTTTGCGGGATCCGCGCACCCATCGCGTCACGGACGCATATGGCGCATCGTGGAAGCGCGTAAACGTCGCGTTACGTACATCGAACGTGTCGCGTACAGGCTGGGAGTCGCGTACCAGTCGCATAGCAATCGCGCACTAAACACATACCCAACGCATACCATGCACAGATGCTATTGCGTACGGATCGTGAACGGTGCGCATAGGGTGCGCGGATCCAAAAACATTGGAAAAATAATATATCTAAAATAAAGTTTAGCACTTATAGTTGAAAAAATATTTTGAAAAAGATAAAAAAATATGTTTGAAAAACACATTAAGTTCAAATAATATTTTTGCATTTTTAAAAGAATTCATTGAAGAAATATGTTTAAAAAATGATGATAAAAAAGTATTAAAAAAAAATAAAGAAAGAAAGAAAATGACACACTGAATTTGAAAAATATAGAAATGCAATCAAAATCATTAAACATGATATCTTTAGAGATAAGTTATAGATAGGAATTAGCATTTAAAAAACCTTTGAAATTCACTGAAAAAACCGTAGGTTTCATGCATGTTATAGTTAGGAATTGGCATTTAAAAAACCTTTGAAATTCACTGAAAAAACCAAAGGTTTCAGGGGCATTATAGTTAGGAATTGGCATTTAAAAAACCTTTGAAATTCACTAAAAAAACCATAGGTTTCAGGGGCGTTATAGTTAGGAATTGGCATTTAAAAAACCTTAGAAATTCACTGAAAAAAACATAGGTTTCAGGGGCGTTATAGTTAGCTGGACATTTCCCTCGTACAAAACCCTAGAAATTCCCCTGTTATAGTTAGTTCAGCTAACTATAACTCGCGCCCCAGCAATGCACTGCTGATGACGTCACATATTACATCACTCATGACATGGTCAGTGACATCACTGATGACATCACTGATGACATCTCAAATGACATCACTGATGACATCACTGATGACATCATCCATGTGATAAATTAGTGCATCTTCTCACACCCTAATATAACCTTTGATACACCGACTCAAAATTTCAGACGGCCATTTTGACAACCATAGATACTCCAATACCAATAACTACTCACCCACTCATTGACTTTTAGGTCTACATACATCTCCACTCACTCACCTGTACAGTCACTCATACTTACAGTCACTCTGTGCATTTATACACCTATATAGACACTCACACACCGCCAATCATCCGTTGAGGTACTGATACATCTAGTCAGTCATGCAAATAATTAATCAAAGTAAAATTTACTCACTTATACAGTTAAAAACACTCAAGTTCACTTACTCATAAAAATACTAATAAATTATGTGTCTTCCTGCAGAAAAACAAACAGCACATGACACAGATATCCTTGTACTATGGCGCATACAGCCACTCCCAAAATCACACACTCTCATATATAGATAGTTATATACTCTTACACACATATACACTGCGTTTCACATATGTAGTTACTGACACATGTACAACTGAGATATACATACAATCACTAACACACCTATACATACACTCACCCAACCATACAGTCCATCACAGATGCACTCTTAAAAACATGCCAATTCCTAACTATAACGCCCCTGAAACCTATGGTTTTTTCAGTGAATATATATATATATATATATATAAATATCACCAGAAATCCTTCGTCGTCGGGGGCCCTGCAGGGCGGCCTCAGCTGATGGGGACGAAGCTTCCCATTTAATTTAAAGCACACTTGCCTCCTGTGCACGAAAGTGGATTTCCAGGAATGATAAGCAGTCGAGGTGAGAAAGGGAGAAGGGAGAGGTGAATACTTCACCCTGGCAATTCCGGACTCCGCATGTCGCAGAGACAATGCATCTCAAGAGGCAGAAGGCTGAAAATGTGCTCGGGACATGTTAAACATTTTGGAACTAGCACGTGGCCTCTTTAAATTCAGAATACATCGCACGTAATGTTTTATGGACTGTGACTTTTGGTGAAGGAAAGAAAACACCACTATGGAATATATGTATACTCACCGGAGCGCAGAGTGTACTTGAGAACTTCACTGATGTATGCTGGGACTTGTAGGTTTTCTTTCGAGGTCACGTGGTCAAAAAGATATAAAGCACCTGTACACTTTCAATCCTATGATTAAGGCGTAACTGCTGAAACGCGTCAGGAAAAGTATTCCTTCTGCAACTTTTCACTTGAAGAATAAAACATTGCAGTGAACCGTGAATTGGCTTCAGCATATCTTTTGTGTGATATATATATATATATATATATATATATATATATATATATATATATATATATATATATATATATATATATATATATATATATATATATATATATATTACCTACTGGCGGTCGCCAGTAGGTAGTTATAGTTAGGACCACGTTTCCATAGGAAATCCGCAACATTCTATTTTGAATAACTTTGGCGCCGGTCGACGAATCCTCGCGAATTTTTCAAAATAGGTGGGGCGCTACGCTCCGCTCCTACCCTGAAAGTCTCGGGGGGATTCGTCAAGCGGGGGCTGAGATAAAAGGGGGGTCCCAAAACGCATTTTTCCCATGCATTTTTCCATAGGACCTTTAGACAGGGCTACAGCCCGAACGGCTGAACAGAATTTAATGAAATTTGGCAGAGAGGTAGTCCCCAGGTCAAGGAAGTGCCTTTTGTAGGTTTGGTGTAAATCTGTTCAGTAGAATCTGAGAAAATAGCCTTTAAATCAATATATATATCTGTGGCAGCTTACGGTGCGCTTACCGTGCGCTTACAGTGCGCGTACGGTGGCGTGCGCGAGCGCGATTCTGATTGGCTGTTATATCTTAGTAAACATTCGAATCGGTCGAAACCAGGAAGCGGCGGCCGCCATTTTCTCTCTCGCACTCTGAGGGGGGAGCTGATAAACAAATGCCAAAAACATATAAAGGGGCTGTTTAGACAGCGCCCATGCACATAACCATGTTAGTTGAGTCTTCAAAGATCCCCCAAGGCAAAAAACGGTAATTTTTTATTTTTCGAAAATTTCGCCGATTACGCTTACCGTACACTTACCGTACGCGTACGGTAAAAAAATATAAAAAAAAAAAATCCACACTCTCTCCACCCCGTGTGCAAACGGTGGCCGAAGTCCACCATTTGTGCATGGCATATATGAGCACAGCATTTCCCCCAAAAATTTCAACAGATTACCTATCACAAGGAAGCGCATAATATGTCCTCCATGTGCGCACGGTGCGCGAAGCGCATCGTGCGTAGATGGCCCATCTAGCGTAACGTGGGCACGCGGTGCGCATAGCGCACCGCATGCCCACCGTGCGTGCACGGCACTAACTGCGTAAAGTGGGCGTGCGGTGCGCGAAGCGGACCGCATGCTCACTGTGCGCGCACGGTGCGCGAAGCTCACTGTGCGCGCACGGAACGAACTGCATTAAGTGGGCGCGCACGCCACGAATGGCGTAAAGTAACTTAGCATTTAAAAAAACGTACAAATTCACTGAAAAAACCATAGGTTTCACACACGTTATAGTTAGGAATTAGCATTTAAAAAACCTTGCAAATTCACTGAAAAAACCATAGGTTTCCCACATGTTATAGTTAGCTGGAAATTTTACTGATAAAAAAACAATGAAATTCCCCCGTTATAGTTACTGTAGGCAACTATAACTCACGCGACCGTAATCCTGTGCTGATGACATATGTGTCTTTATGAAAAAAAAATATTTGTAATATATGTATAGCTAAAATTTAATGGAAGAAGACATGGGCAAATAAGTGTCTAAATACAGTATTAGCATCAGCAGAGGATTACGGTCGCGTGAGTTATAGTTGCCTACAGTAACTATAACGGGGGAATTTCATTGGTTTTTTATCAGTAAAATTTCCAGCTAACTATAACATGTGTGAAACCTATGGTTTTTTCAGTGTATATATATATATATATATATATATGCCACAAGGAATCGCCTCAACAATAGCACAACATGTATGCGCAAGAGACGAACACGGACCCAAAAGTAAGTGCTAGTGGTTTTTATTCAATCCAAAACCCAATAGCCGCCATGACGCGTTTCGGCCTTCCAGAGGCCTTGATCACATGACGCTGTCTTGGGAAGCCTGAGCTTTTAAAGTGCAAGTGCAAAGGTTGATCATGACATCATCACAATGAACATAGAAGACAGAATAACACACCATGTAAAATACATCTGTGCAAATTACGCAAACAATTGTAAACATTGTTTCATTCTTCCTCTAATTGACTTTCTATGCCATCCAATGAGTGTCAAATACAAAGTCATATGAAACAGCAACAGAAAGTTGAAGGGAGAGAAAGAAAAGAAAACAGGCCATTAAGATATTACGATATATAAAATATATTTAAAAAATTCATTGGGTCAAGAATATTAGGACAATATGTGCAGTGTAATCAGTCCATGGAGATAACCAACAATTTTAGTTTTTGTGAGTGTCCATGCCAGCGGTCCATGTAAATAAATAAATAAAACATGGACCCCCAAATTGTGTGTACACATGACAAAGGCATGAATAAAAAAGCCTACAAAATTATTAAAACGTGTGATTGGCAAAGGCATCCTTGGTTATCTACTGCCTGCACGTGTAGTCAAAAATAGCTGGATAAATCCGGTTATGACTCTACTCAATCTTACCTAATACCAATTTAGTAAAAAAGAATTAGCGAGGCCATGTACGCGTGGTAATGTTCAAAGTGTCGGTGCGATCATAATAGAAAAAATATATATTTTTTCTGTGTGACATAGTCGTGACTTGTGTAGAGGAGGAAACATAAAAGTAAAACGACAAAAATATATAGCATATGACAGACAGATGGACATTACTATCATTGTAATCAAAAACTCAGGAGGGAAACTTCTTATTCATATTGAAAATTGAAGAATCAAGAACCATGAACATGTAAGCAACAAAGAGCAATCAGAGCCAGGTATAGAAGTCCTCATTTGAGTTTAACCCATTAGGTACCTTTTTGTGAGTGTCCATGCCAGCGGTCCATGTAAATAAATAAATAAAACATGGACCCCCAAATTGTGTGTACACATGACAAAGGCATGAATAAAAAGGCCTACAAAATTATTAAAACGTGTGATTGGCAAAGGCATCCTTGGTTATCTACTGCCTGCACGTGTAGTCAAAAATAGCTGGATAAATCCGGTTATGACTCTACTCAATCTTACCTAATACCAATTTAGTAAAAAAGAATTAGCGAGGCCATGTACGCGTGGTTATGTTCAAAGTGTCGGTGCGATCATAATAGAAAAAATATATATTTTTTCTGTGTGACATAGTCGTGACTTGTGTAGAGGAGGAAACATAAAAGTAAAACGACAAAAATATATAGCATATGACAGACAGATGGACATTACTATCATTGTAATCAAAAACTCAGGAGGGAAACTTCTTATTCATATTGAAAATTGAAGAATCAAGAACCATGAACATGTAAGCAACAAAGAGCAATCAGAGCCAGGTATAGAAGTCCTCACTTGAGTTTAACCCATTAGGTACCTTGGAGTCTAGCTCAAGGATGTACCTTGTCTCCAATCTTCTGAGCATAGCTTCCCTATCACCTCCACGCCTAAGTGGAGGTATTGTGTCGATGACAAAGTAGCTAAGGTCCTCTAGGTTACTGTTGTGTTTGTCAACGAAGTGCCTGGCTACTGGGTAAGCTGCGTCGTGATTTGTAATGGCTCTCATGTGCTGGAGTATACGTTTGTGCGCCTGCAACTTGGTACTCCCAACATATTGCAGGCCACACGTACACTCCAGCACATATACTGCAAAATCGGTCTTGCAAGTGAGTTTTTTAAGGATTTTGCAAGGAGTACTGGAGAATGGAGAAATATAGGTAGTCATACTTTTACCTAAGGAACAAGCCTTACAAGCGGAACATTTAATGAATCCCTTGCTGGCTTGTAGCCAATTACCTGTATTGCTCTTAAGCTCAGGACTGCTCTTGACCAGCATGTTACTCATAGAGCGCGCTTTTCTGAAAGTAATGGCGGGGTTGTTTGCTACACTATTGCCAATCACGGGGTCTAGGCGAATCAACGACCAATTTTTCTTGATGATTTTGCGCAAGTTGTTATGCTGACGACTATAAGTTACAATTAGTCTAGGTGTATCATCTTGAATGGGTGCCGAACTGGGAGTGATCTCAGAGTTCGAACTAATGGTGTTGAGGCCCAAAATCTGATCCCTGACTAGAGGCCTAGTCCGGGACATAGCTTTCTCAATAATGGTTAGAGAATAACCCCTGGCGAGGAAACTAAGCTTGCTGTGTTCCTGAGCAACCCTGCAGTGTTCATCGGTACTACAGATCCGTTTTAAGCGCAGCATCTCCCCGTAGGGGATGCTGCGTATAAGGTGGTCGGGGTGGTGGCTGTGTGCATGCAACACGGTGTTACCCGCGGTTGCTTTGCAAAACAATTTGGTGTGTAGCTTACCCTCGGAAATGAAGACCTCAACATCTAGAAAGTTAACTCGAATTTGACTCAACTCGGCTGTGAATTGTAGGTTCAGCTGATTGACATTAATGGCTTGAATGAAATCAGAGGCTGATGTTTTTGACCCATTCCAGACCACGAAAAGATCATCTATATTACGGTGCCAGGCAATGACGTTGTTAGCCATGACATCGCTATACTCTTTGTGGAGGACTTGCTCTTCCCACATGCCCATGTGTAAGCACGCGTAGCTTGGGGAAAAGCAAGCCCCCATTGCCAGGTCGCAAGTAGATAGTTATAGTTAGGACCGTGTTTCCATAGGAAATCCGCAACATTCTATTTGGAATAACTTTTGCGTCGAATGACGAATCCTCGCGAAATTTTCAAAATAGGTGGGGCGCTCCGCTCCGCTCCTTCCCTAAAAGTCTCGGGGGGATTCGTCAAGCAGGGGCTGAGAAAAAGGGTCCCAAAACGCGTTTTCCCCATGCATTTTCCCATAGGACCTTTAGTCCGCGCTACAGCCCGAACGGCTGAACAGAAAATCTTGAAATTTGGCATAGAGGTAGTCCTCAGGTCTGGTGTAAATCTGTTCAGTATGTTCTGAGAAAATAGCATTAAAAGCATATATATATCTATAGGCGCGCACCGTGCGTGTACGGTAATCGCACCCTGCCGTGCACGAGCGCAATTCTGATTGGTTGTTAGATCTTAGTAAACATTCGAATCGGTCGAAACCAGGAAGTGTCGGCCGCCATTTTGTCTCTCGCAGTCCGAGGGAGGTGAAAAATAAAGGTGGAGAACATGAAAAGGGGGCAGGGTGGACAGTTCCTGACCCCCTAGCCATTGTCAGGGGGTCCCCAAAGGACCCCCAAGGGCCATAAATGTTTTTAATATTTTTACGAAAAATCGTGGAGTGCGCTTACCGTGCGCGCACGGTAGAAACGTGAAAATTACGCGAACGGCGTAACGTGGGAGCGCGATGCGTGAAGCGCACCGGGCGCCCACAGAGCGCGCACGGTGCGCTTCGCGCACCGTGCGCGGTCTGTGGGCGCCCGGTGAAAAACCTTAAAAAAGAAAAAATTTAAATAATAAATACATAACTTAGCATTTAAAAACCGTACAAATTCACCGAAAAAACCATAGGTTTCACACACGTTATAGTTAGGAATTAGCATTTAAAAAACCTTGCAAATTCACTTAAAAAACCATAGGTTTCGCACATGTTATAGTTAGCTGGACATTTCCCTCGTAAAAAACCAATGAAATTCCCCTGTTATAGTTAGTAAAGGGAACTATAACTCACGCGACCGCAATCCACTGCTGATGACGTCAAATATTACATCACTGATGACATATATGTCTTTCTGTAAAATAAATATTTATTAAATATGTATAGCTAAAGGTTAAAGGAAAGAAAAATGGGTAAATAAGTGAATAAATACAGTGATGTAATATCTGACGTCATCAGCAGTGGATTGCGGTCGCGTGAGTTATAGTTCCCTTTACTAACTATAACGGGGGAATTTCATTGGTTTTTTACGAGGGAAATGTCCAGCTAACTATAACATGTGTGAAACCTATGGTTTTTTAAGTGAATTTGCAAGGGTTTTTAAATGCTAATTCCTAACTATAAACCAATGAAATTCCCCCGTTATAGTTAGTTGAGATAACTATAACTCGCGCGACTGCCACTCTATCGCAAGGATGATGTATGTCATCAGTGATGTCATGAGTGATGCCACTGACCATATCATGAGTGATGTAATATGTGACGTCATGAGCAGAGGATTGCGGGCACGCGAGTTATAGTTATCTCAACTAACTATAACGGGGAAATTTCATTGGTTTTTTACGAGTGAAATGTCCACCTAACTATAACATGTGGGAAACCTATGGTTTTTTCAGTGTATATACAAAGTGACCTTGTGCCTATCACCAACAAACCAGGTGTAACACCATTCAAACCTAAGTCCACTTTCAACCCCATTATGGTCCATGACAACATAGAAATCTTCAATGAGAGAGTAACTTGCCAATTGAAATCCTTGCACAAATCAGTCAAATGTGCCCGGCAGACCCAACAGCATTGGAACCATGGTTATGGACAACTGATGAAGAAAATTCAAAATGATGATAACATCATCGTCCGACAATCGGACAAAGGAGGAAATGTGGTTTTATGGCCGAGACAGCTGTATGTGGAAGAGGCCTTGCTACACTTGAATGACAGAACGTGTTACAAGAGAACCGAGTGGAAAGTGGTGAAAGCAGCTTGGAGTGACTTTTACAACATGTTATTGGCTTGGAAGAGTGCAGGTCTCCTCAGTATTGAGGAATTGACATTTTTGAAGGTCAATCATCCTATCATGCCGGTTTTCTACCTGATCCCCAAAATACACAAGAACGCAGTTAAACCGCCGGGGAGACCAATCATTTCGGCCAGGGGCAGCGTTTTGGAAAATACCTCACTATACATTGATTTTTTCCTACAAAAGCACGTGAAGAGACTACCTTCTTATACACAAGACACCAACGATTTTTTGAGGAAGATCAGTGATATTGAGTGGCAGGATGAATACAGGTTAATCACTTTGGATGTAACCGCACTATATACCAGTATCCATCATCAAGATGGTATCAAGGCGGTGGAACACTTTCTCAAGACTGAACCCATTTACACGACGGACCACTGTAAAATGATATCGGCCATGATTAACATCTGCCTCAATAACAACTTTTTTTTGTTCCAGAATGTTGTATTCCAGCAACTAAGAGGCGTGGCAATGGGGGCTTGCTTTTCCCCAAGCTACGCGTGCTTACACATGGGCATGTGGGAAGAGCAAGTCCTCCACAAAGAGTATAGCGATGTCATGGCTAACAACGTCATTGCCTGGCACCGTTATATAGATGATCTTTTCGTGGTCTGGAATGGGTCAAAAACATCAGCCTCTGATTTCATTCAAGCCATTAATGTCAATCAGCTGAACCTACAATTCACAGCCGAGTTGAGTCAAATTCGAGTTAACTTTCTAGATGTTGAGGTCTTCTTTTCCGAGGGTAAGCTACACACGGTTATATATATATATATATATATATATATATATATATATATATATATATATATATATATATATATATATATATATATATATATGCATATATACATATATACATATAAATATATATATATATACTTATATATATTGATATGCAAGCAATAATAACACACTTGGAAAATGTAACAGTTAAATGCATGAATAATAATAATGAATAAACAGACAGTAAATAGTACTGGACATTCTCTAAGAAATCAGACAGATTTATACACTAAATACATCAAATGATTACTTTGGATGTGCACTCATACATCACAAAGAAAACACCTTAAATGACCGCAGACACTGGAAACTGCGCAAACAGCCACGCATCACAATGGCACTAGTGAGAAACAAATCACTTCACCTGGTGCAAGCAATGCATCTTAGCCCACTCCAAACCGGGGGATTTACAGCCGGGGTTTAGAGCCTCAGCAACCAGGGTTCCGCCGTACCGAAGTGGACATGCCCGTCCCCATTCGGTTTCCAAAATCCCAGTTTCCAAGTCAACAACCCTCAGCTTTGCAGTCTCAAAATACACTAGAAGGTTCGGGAGTCTTTCACTCTGCACCAAGGAAACTTACTGGCCACCTTCCATGCAAGCATTCCAGGGCAAAAGGAGTTCCCACGTTCCATCTACATTCTCACATGTTCCAGCCTTTATCTTAGTGAAGCTTATGAAAGCCTTCCAGGGTACATTAAACAATCTCTTCTAAGCAAAGCAACTTTGAACGTGATTAACCCAAACAACTTGCAAACACTCTGGGGTCCGGTCTGTGCACGCAAAAGGCTCAAGCAAGGCAGAGTCAGAATTCAGGATAACACGAGGCCATGTCAAAGCCAATAATAAGAACTTCTTAATACTTTCCAATGTACAACACAATGCACATTTGTGCACCACTGCCTATAGCATCACACACTTCATCTCTCAGTGTACAACATAATGCACATTTGAGCACCACGGCTCATAACACTGCATTCCAAGACCAAAAAGAACATTCCACATTTCTCTCATGCATTCAAATGCACATCCCACATGTTCTTTTCTTAGAAAGCTGTTCTACTGTGACAGCTCCCACTTCAAAACTAGGAGAAGAAATCTTCAAGAGAAACAGGGCATATGCAGGATGTCGTACATTTAGGCTAGGGCCAAAAGACAATTAAAATAATGGTAGTTAAAGGTCATCACATGGTGTTAAACCATAAGAGTGCCTCCAGCACTACATTCCACCACATGAACTTTGACTTTCATAACATACATATATCAAAAACTGAACTTCTAAACTGAACGAACAAATATATATAAAACATATGTTTAACAGTGACATTAATAAAAGCATGTAACAGAATAATTTAAAATAGCCCATGCATATCTGATAATAACTCAGCGTCAACAATAAATGTAGCATATTACTTCATTTAAAGAAAAAAGCTCATGCATATCTGAACACATCATTTAAGATAGCTCATACATATCTAATAATATCTCAGTGTTAAGAATAAATGTATGACGAATACACAAAATAAATGCACAAATAGAATCAAGCATATGAACTCATTAATGCTCTTAATGTCACAAATGCCTAATCCTGAGACTTCTACTATTGAAGCAGCCAAACTCATATATTTTGTCCTTTAAAAAATGGGACTTCAAAATTCATCCTTAAACTGAACAGCATCTTCTCTAATTTTACTTTCACAATATATTTGTGTTCTTTTTTTCAAACTGAACAGCATTTCCAGATCAAATAATGTCTTTCTGCATGAAAAGTCAACACTCTCTTTCTGTGAAATTATTTAAAATATATATATTTTACTTCATTTTATCAAAATCAATTTGTTATACTGGATTGGTATGTTTGTCTGGTTTGTCCAGCCAAAGGATGTCAGCATTGGTAATGGTCTGCGCTGTCTGGTGATTACTCCAGGATTCGGCAGGGTCCCACACCCTTTCGGGCCCACTCAGACAAAGGCACCCACACGCAGGACAGGGACATCAAGTACGCCAACACATTGCAGTATGATCTGGAAAAGAAACAAGTATCACTCTTCTTGCAAAAAATATTTTTCAAAAAGCACACGTTCTTCTTTTTCTGTATTGGGTCTGAAGGCACAATATTATCATTCCTGTCTACATGGTTCTCTGCTGGCTCTGGGAAATTATCTGAGAATTCATTCCACACAATGGCCTCTGAATTCTTGGTATTGGAGTGAAACTGTCCTTGTCCTTGCTCAGTAAGAAGGGCTGGGTCAATCCCCTTCCTGACTATCTCTCCATGCACTGCTGAATAAATGCACCCTTGATCATTTGTCATGAACCCAAGGCAATCCATCTGCCCTATCTGCTCTGGTAATTTTCCTTTCTCCAACTGGCTCCTGACCTTCTGTGCTGACTATTTTGCGCTGTGCATACTGACAAATAGGAATCACAGTTCTAAGTAAGTCTAGGGGGATATGCATCCTTTTATTCTCTGCCCACCTGTTAGTTGGGTCTTTTTCTCCTAGGTGCTCGCACTTAGTTATGCACACTTCATCAGAATTGTGTGTCACCACCTCTGTCTCTACGATTTTAGCCTTTTCATCTGTAAGGGAATTAAATGTTCTGTATAGTGAATGTATTGGACAATGAGCATCTACATGATTCACAGTAGCTTTGCTTTGCAGTGAAATGTGCCACTTCACTGGGGAATCCTGTGTCTCAGGCACATCAAACACCACCCCTGGATTTTCTATTGGACCTGCACCAACTGTTCATGCAAAACTTCAGTTTCTGTTCTGTATGTACCATTTGTCCACATTTGCTCCTTGTGCATTATCTGTTCTGTATAACTCAGATAAGATCTTTAACCATTGCATTAGAGAAAATTCAAAAGTCAAAATCACATTATGCCGTATTGTCATCTGCCCAGTGTCTGTCAGAGTGCAAAAACACAAAAACACCTGTATCTGCTCTGTCGTCATAGCACAAAAACACACAAACAATTGTGTCTATCCATTGTGTCTGTCCTGTGTCTGTCACAGTGCAAGCAAAACATTTTCTAGCATTTGAAAATGTTTCAGTCCAAAAGTCTAAAAGCACCCTCTTCTTTACTTGTTTTTCGCACATCCTCAAAGTGGCACACTTCCCCTGAACTGTCACATGTAACTCAATGACTCCTTTCTGTATTTGCCACACGTTTGAAACACATTGCATAATCTCTTTTGCAGATACAAAAGCAAAGTGCTGCTCCTCTTTCCATTCAAACTTATGTTTTAAAATTGCATTTTTCATAATGTCTCTCCATGTGAAGCAAGGTTTGTCATACACTGACATGTATGATTTATAACGGCAACTAATGATCGCTAGTTCTAACAGGAGGAAAGAAAAGAAAACTAGAGCACAATGAGGAAATATAAAGCGATCACTTTGATCATAAATCATGAGTGAACTGTAATGCAAATGTAATGTTAAATGGACTATGTCATTTGCCTCATTTTATAAATTCTATTAAAGAAAAGGTAGACACAATAATATGTTCACAACTACGTAGTTTATTTGAAGAATATAGAAGTGATAGAAGTATTATACATTCTGCGACTGGAATAAGAAAACTCACCGATGACTGTACAGGATCAGTAAGGTTCTCTCAACATCTTCAGCAGGATGCTCAAGAATTTCTAATGGTAATGTTAGGATTATTAGATGAAGATGTGAATATCAATTAATTATTTGGTTTAAGTTATAAATGGACCCATAACTGAGAAGATTGTGAATTTACATCTAGCAATCAATTCAGAATGATTCCTGTACTTGACATTACCAGATTGTGAAGCTGTGCCGTTTGAAGATTTAACAACACAACGTCCATCAAGATATGACCTGTCCAAACTGCAGATCAGGACTTAGGTCAACATTGTTTCTTCAGAGGTATGGAAAATATATCATAGTCATGCTGTAATGATGGAGAGTGGATGGTACTAAATTAGGAACTGAAATTATGAACTTTAAAGTTGCAAAAATTTCCATCTCAAAAAGGACTTTTACAGCTATAGCAATCATATTTCATGAAGGAGTTAATATAACCCCTGGACACTACACAATATATTTAAGATTTCAAACAGGATGGACAGAGTACAATGACATACAAGTGACATTCAAATCAGGACTGCCTGAAAAAGTTACCAAACTCATATCTGTTTTTTCTAGAACTGAAGTTCTAAGGAAATTCTAGGATAAGAAAACGTGGTATTGTCTTGACATACCTATGGATAATGTGTTTCTGCGACCATCATTCAGCCTATTGAAGGTATTGTCTACAGCAAGCTGTTGGAAATGAAGGATTCTTTTTAACTGTGAGAAAAGAATTTATAAATATTTGAGGATTACATTGTGTTAGTACAGATAAAAAGTAAATGGAGGTACTATAATACCAGTAGCCTTAAGTTGCATCTGAAAACTCTCTTTACCACAGAAAAAAGTACCCTTTGTTTCTGCTACAGAAACTTCTACGTAGTACTATGAGTTATGTTTTTCATACATTGACTAAGAACTTCATTTGGCATAACAGGTCTGATATTTACAAAAGGATATGCAAAACTGAAGACTGGTTCATAATTGTTGGACATTTTCTACTAGATATAAGAATATCAGAAACAGTTTTATCATATAGTTGCTTTCATTAAGTTAGTAACCTAGCAGCAAGCCAGCATTAAACAACTTTTAGTGAGTGCAGTGAACAGTATGACATACTTGTAATGATCTACTGTGCATATATATTTTTTTACATTCATAGATTATTTTTCCCACTGTTTCATGATGAGTCTTCATACAAAGCTCTGTTGAAACTGAACAAGTATGAAAGTTGAAAACAGGAAAAAACAGTAAAACATTTGTCTATGTTGAATTAAAGTTTTGCTTGAAAAATATTGTATGTTGTTTGGCTAGCTAATGCTCAAAATGAAATCCTGATACAATTTTGCCTGTTTCTATTTTTTCACAGTGGTTGGAGGTTGAGATATATTAAGTGGGTCAAATCACTAATCTAGTGATGGATTCATTGACTTACTACTCATGTACTCATCCCATCTCCCAGGCACAACAGTTGCACTTGTCCAATCATCTAGCCACTACCTAAGCAGTCATCCAATCAATCAGGTACTGCACTTCAATTTATCTAATCTTCCAGCCACTACTCAGGCACTCAGCCAGTCACCCAGATGCTACCCATGCACTATGCTAACACCCAGACACTTTGTATTCACTCACCATTCACTGAGGAACTACCCATGCACTCATCCACTCACCCAGGCACTACTCATGTACTCATCCAATCACCCAGGCAGTACCCATGCACTCATCCAATCTCCTAGGCACCATCCATGCACTCACCAAATCACACAGGCAGTATTCATGCATTGACCCAATCACCCAGGCACTATCTGTGCACTCACCCAATCACATAGCCACTACCGTTGCACTCATCGAATGCCCCGGGCTCTGCCATTGCACTCATCCAATCACCCAGGCACAACTCTTGCACTCATCCAGTCACCTATGTACTACTTACACACTCATACAATCAACCAGGCACTAATCATGCACTAATCCAATTACCCAAGCAGTACCCATGCACTCATCCATTCACTCAGGCACTATCTATGCACTCTCACAATCAGCTAATCACTATCTAGGCATTCATCCAATCACCCAGACACTAGCCTTGCACTCATCCATATACTGAGGTACAACCCATGCACTCATCCACTCAACCAGGCACTACACATGCACTCATCCAATCACCCAGGCAGTACTCATGCACTCATACAATCACCCAGGCACTACTCATACATTCTTCCAATCACCCAGGCACTATCCATGCACTCACAAATTCACCCAGGCCCTACCCATGCACTCATCCATGCACACATGCACCACACATGTGCTCATCCATTCACTCAGGCACTACCCATGCACTTATGCAATGATGCAGGTACTACTCTTGTACTCATCCATTCACTCATGCAGTACCAATGTACTCATCTATTTAACCAGGCACTAACCATGCACATATCAAATCACTCAGGCACTTCCCATGCATTCTTACAATCACCCAGGTACTACTCTTGCACCCATCCATTCAGTCAGCCACTACCCATGTATTATGCAATGACCCAGACACTAGCCATGCACATATCCAATCACACATGCACTACCCATGCACTCTTCCATAGACTCTGGCACTACCCATGCACTCATCCATTCACACAGACACTACTCATGCACTCATCCAATCGCCCAGGCACTAGCTTAGCAATCATCCATTCACTTAGGCACTATGCATGCACTCATCCATTCCCTCATGCACTACCCATGTACTCATCCAATGACCTTGGTAATACCTTTGCACTCATCCATTCACCCACACACTACCCATACACTCAACCATTTACTCAGGTACTACCCATGTACTCATCCATACACCCAGGTACTACAGTTGCACTAATGCATTCACCCAGGCAATACACTTCTATTCATCCATTCACCAAGGCACTACCCATTCGCTCATCTATTCATCCAGCCATTATCAATGCACTCATCCATTCACTCAGGCACTACCCTTGAACTCATCCATTCACTGATGTACTATCCATGCACTCATCCATTCACCTAGGTCCTACCCTTGCACTCATCCATTCACTGAGGCACTATGCTTGCACTCATCCATTCACTCAGCCACTACCCATGCACTCATCCATTCACTGAGGCACTACGCATGCACTCATTCAATCACCCAGGACCAATCCAGGTACTCGTCCAATCATGCAGGCACTATGCTTTTATTCACCCTATCACCCAGGTACTATCCATGCACTCACCCAGGTACTACCCTTGCACTCATGCAATTACCCAGGCACTACCTTGCACTCATCCAATCACTCAGGCATTACCCATCCACTCATTCATTTATGCAGGTACTTCCCTTTGACTGATCCATTCACTTGCACACTACCCATGCACTCATCCATTTACCTAGGCAGTACCCATGCACTCATCTATTTGCCCAGGCAGTATCAATGCACTCATTCATTCACTGAGGCACTATCCACACACTCATCCTCCCATGCAGGCACTACTCATGTACTCATCCAATCACCCAGGCAGTACACATGCACTCATCCATTCACCCAGCCACTATTCATACATTCCTGCAATCACCCAAGCACTAGCCATGTATTCACCCAATTACCCAGACACTATGCTTGCACTCATCCCTTCACTCAGGCACTACCCATGCACTCATCCATTTACCCGGGCACTACCCATGCACACATTTAATCACCCAGGCACTAGTCTTGCACTCATTCATTTACTCTGGCAGTTTGCATGCACTCATCCATTCAGTCACACACTACCCATGCATTCATCCATTTGCTCATACACTAACCATGCACTCATCCATTTACTCAGGCACTACCCTTGCATTCATCCATTCACTGAGGCACTATGCTTGCACTCATCCATTCACTCAGCCACTATCCATGCACTCATCCATTCACTCAGGCACTATTCATGTACTCACCCAATCATGCAGGCACGATGCATTCATTCACACAATCACCCAGGCACTATCTTTGCAGTCACCCAATCACCCATGCACTACCCTTGCACTCATGCAATTACTGAGCCACTACCTTGCATTTATCCAATCACTCAGGTGTTACCCTTGCCCTCATCCATTCACTCACATACTACCCATTTACTCATCCATTTACTCAGACACTACCCATGCACTCATCCATTCACTCAGGCACTACCATTGCACTCATCCATTCACTGAGGCACTACCCAAGCAGTCATCCAATCACCCAGGCACTATCCATGTACTCACCCAATCATGAAGGCACTATGCATTCATTCACCTAATCACCCAGGCACTATCTATACACTCTACCTTGCACTCATCCAGTCACTCAGGCGTTACCCTTCCACTAGTTCATTTACTCACGTACTACCCTTGCACTCATCCATTCACTCATGCACTCCCCATGCACTCATCTATTCACTCAGGTACCAACCATGCACATATCGAATCACCCAGGCACTACCCTTGTAGTCATCCATTTATCCAGGCACTATCCATACAGTCATTGATTGACCTAGCCATTATCCATGCACTAGTACATTGACTCAGGCACCACTGTTGCAATCATCCATTCACCCAGGCACTACCCATGCACACATCCAATCACCCATTCACTACGTTTGCACTCATCCAATCACCCAGACAACACTTATGCACTCACAGATTCACTCAGGCACCACTGCTGCACTCATTGTAACATCCATGCACCAGTTGTTCACTTATTCAATTATCAATACACCAGTCATACACTCATTCCAACATATATACGTACTTTCTCTTTTTTTTTACTTTAAAAGGTGGTTCCAACAGGAACCTGTTTTTTTAAGGCTTTTGTAAAGTTTTAAAAAATGTTGTTCTTTTTTAGAATAACAAAAATGGCAACTGGGATATCAGGAATTGATAAAACATGCACTGAAAAATGTGCAAAACATATACAAGGGGAACATTTGCATGTATTCTGTTTTGTAGCATTGCAAATAGCTGTAAGACACTGCTCATCAGTACTTATGACAAGACTGCAGTCCATGCAGTGCATAGACATTTCTTGACAACTCTGGAATAATATCTGTTGCAGTAGTCTGGACCTCAGAAAGGAGTTTCTGACCAGGAATTGTTGCTGCTGCCACTGAAGTAGATGGTCCTCCAGCTTCACTCTGCTTGCTCGACAGTTGGTGAGGTTTTTTATGATAGATTTTTAGATGGTATAACATGGAAGTTGCCCCTCATGAATATTTCTTGTACATCCTTCTAGAGAGGGTCTTCTTGCAGATTGTGCTTTGCACAAGTTTGACAGCTGTTTTTGATTCACCTGATGGGATTGTAAAAGAATCCCATGCCACACTGGCTCTCTTTTGTGAAGGTTCCTCCCCTTTCACATCTTCAGTCTCCACCTCCTCCACATCCTAGTCTAGCTGTTGTTCCTGCTGACCCCCATCTCCTTGCTTTGTTGCCATTTCTGATAGAAAAAAAGAACCACAAATTTGCACAGCAAAATGAATCCACCTGCTTAGAATGAAGTTCTATGAAAGAAAATTCAAGAAGGAGGAGTGGGTGTGTACTCCCCATTGATTTTGCTGAAAAGTATATTATCCAAAGATATTCCTTGCTTTCTCGGTCATGTGATATTCGTGGTGACTGAAATAGTCGCGGTTATAGCGGTGAAGCGGAAATTTAAAATACAAGACTAAATTAATTATTTTTTTTAATGGAAAGAAAAGCAGAACTTTGATACTATAACAGTAAACAGCTTCACTAAACTTGTTCACAATACCACTACATACATGTTTCAGAGTTGTTGAAAAACACACGCTATCCGCGATTACCGACATCATCGCGACTTCAGCTGTCTTTGCGGAAATGGGAAAAAGTATTTGAAGACGATATTCTTGAAACTCAATAGAAAAATATAAGTTTGAAAAGTACACTATTAAAACTCTACTGTTAAATATACTGTAGAATATGTCTATATATATGTTTTACACCCACGCGCTCTCCCCGCTTACCGATGACATAGCGGTGACTTTGGTAGTCACACATAAGCATTTTTTTTCTAAAGGTGGCTGTCGTCTAAATTGATCATACAAAGAAAAGTTAAAGCAATATTCTACAAAATATTTAGAGTTGCACTTTATTTACAAAATATCTTTAAGTGTATTCTTCAGTATGTGAAATACATTTACAGATGACAGAATCTCCACTGTAAATGCAACAATGTTTGCTGATTTAAAAAATGTTTAAAAATAAAACCAATTAATATGTATTTTCTGATAAACAGATCTGAAACCAGAAAATAAGTGGTGTATTATATAAATATAACACACCATATCCAATTATAGAAAGAAAGTACGAAAAGCTTAAAGGATCACTTCCAAAACAATGGACCTTACAATTAACAAATAGAATTTTAAAAAACCACAGAAATTGAAAAAAAACCCAAAGGATACAGGAATTTTATAGTTAACAATTAGCATTTAAAAAACCTTAGAAATTCACTGAAGAAACCAAAGGTTACAAGGACGTTAAAGTTAGGAAATAGAATTTAAATAAACCTTAGACATTCACTGTAAAAAACAAAGTTAATAGGGACGTTACAGTTAGTTCACTCGTACAAAACCTGGGATATTCAGCAGCATAGTTAGCTAAGCTAACTATAACCCGTGCACCCGCAATGCACTGCTTATGACCTCACATATTACTTCACTCATGACATGGTTAGTTACATCACTGATGACATCACTGATGATATCATCCACAGACGTACCACTCACACCCCCAAGTAACCTTAAATACACCCACCCCAACTTTCACACTACCATTCTCAAAACCATTGATTCTCCCATACCAGTACTTCCATACCTACTCACATTTCCTAGGTCTATACACACATCCACTCACTCACCCATACAGCCACTCATACACCCATTAGCTCACTTCTATAGCCACTGACACAGCAACTCACACAGTCAAACACTCATACAGACACTCATACAGCTACTCACACACCTACTCACTCACCTATAGAGTCAATCGCACAGCCACTTATTCACCTATACAGTTATACACACACCAACTCACTTATTCATACAGATACTAACACATACTTTCTCACCTATGCAGTCACTGACACAGGTATACACTCACCCATACAGTCACTTATATACTCCAAAACTCACCTATACTGCCTTTCACATATGCAGTTACTCACCCACATACCCCTGACACATCCATTCACTCACCAAAACAGCTATATGCACACTCACTCACCCATACAGCCCCTCTCAGATGCACTCATGAAGCCATATACCCAGCGATTCACCTACTCACTCATCCATACAAGGAGTCACACAACCCCTCACATACCCACACAAACACTCATACACCCATCCAGGTACTCAGACAACCAATCACACATCATCAGTGATGTCATTTGAGATGTCATCAGTGATGTCATGAGTGATGTCACTGACCATGTCATGAGTGATGTAATATGTGACGTCATCAGCAGTGCATTGCGGGCGCGCGAGTTATAGTTAGCTGAACTAACTATAATGGGGGAATTTCAATGGTTTTGTACGAGTGAAATGTCCAGCTAACTATAACACCCCTGAAACCTATGTTTTTTTCAGTGAATATATATATATTTACATATATATATATATGTATATATATATATAGATATATATACTTATATACATATATCTTTCAACAGTTTGCTTCAGCAAATGAGGGCGCACTCGGGAGACAGACGATTTTTAAAATCTTTATCAACCATCAAGTGGCAAAGGGCACCTTGTCATTATAGTCCGCCTGACGCGTTTCGGAAACCATTCCTTATTCATAGGCTTTGCTCTAATACATCGCACCACTGTTGACGCACCTTAATTTCAATAGTTGCCCTCCAATGGGCTGCTCGTATGAGTGTCCCACTCCCTGCTGGGATATGTAGGTCGTCAAACAGCTTGCATTTTACCCAAATGGGATTGAGCCAACAAACATCCACACGGCCCACAAATGAGCCGCAAAGTGCGCGTTCCACTTGTCATCCAAAGGAACTGTCTCCCCATTTCAGAGCTCGGCACAATTCCGAACCCCATGCCCCCATCAAATCCTCGGGGTGGTGCTGCCCTCCATGGCCTGGAGCCGCCATGAATACATCTTTCAACAGTTTGCTTCAGCAAATGAGGGCGCACTCGGGAGACAGACGATTTTTAAAATCTTTATCAACCATCAAGTGGCAAAGGGCACCTTGTCATTATAGTCCGCCTGACGAGTTTCGGAAACCATTCCTTATTCATAGGCTTTGCTCTAATACATCGCATCACTGTTGACGCACCTTAATTTCAATAGTTGCCCTCCAATGGGCTGCTCGTATGAGTGTCCCACTCCCTGCTGGGATATGTAGTTCGTCAAACAGCTTGCATTTTACCCAAATGGGATTGAGCCAACAAACATCCACACGGCCCACAAATGAGCCGCAAAGTGCGCGTTCCACTTGTCATCCAAAGGAACTGTCTCCCCATTTCAGAGCTCGGCACAATTCCGAACCCCTGTCTGTCTCCCGAGTGCGCCCTCATTTGCTGAAGCAAACTGTTGAAAGATGTATTCATGGCGGCTCCAGGCCATGGAGGGCAGCACCACCCCGAGGATTTGATGGGGGCATGGGGTTCGGAATTGTGCCGAGCTCTGAAATGGGGAGACCGTTCCTTTGGATGACAAGTGGAACGCGCACTTTGCGGCTCATTTGTGGGCCGTGTGGATGTTTGTTGGCTCAATCCCATTTGGGTAAAATGCAAGCTGATTGACGAACTACATATCCCAGCAGGGAGTGGGACACTCATACGAGCAGCCCATTGGAGGGCAACTATTGAAATTAAGGTGCGTCAACAGTGGTGCGATGTATTAGAGCAAAGCCTATGAATAAGGAATGGTTTCCGAAACGCGTCAGGCGGACTATAATGACAAGGTGCCCTTTGCCACTTGATGGTTGATAAAGATTTTAAAAATCGTCTGTCTCCCGAGTGCGCCCTCATTTGCTGAAGCAAACTGTTGAAAGATGTATTCATGGCGGCTCCAGGCCATGGAGGGCAGCACCACCCCGAGGATTTGATGGGGGCATGGGGTTCGGAATTGTGCCGAGCTCTGAAATGGGGAGACAGTTCCTTTGGATGACAAGTGGAACGCGCACTTTGCGGCTCATTTGTGGGCCGTGTGGATGTTTGTTGGCTCAATCCCATTTGGGTAAAATGCAAGCTGTTTGACGAACTACATATCCCAGCAGGGAGTGGGGCACTCATACGAGCAGCCCATTGGAGGGCATCTATTGAAATTAAGGTGCGTCAACAGTGGTGCGATGTATTAGAGCAAAGCCTATGAATAAGGAATGGTTTCCGAAACGCGTCAGGCGGACTATAATGACAAGGTGCCCTTTGCCACTTGATGGTTGATAAAGATTTTAAAAATCGCCTGTCTCCCGAGTGCGCCCTCATTTGCTGAAGCAAACTGTTGAAAGATATATACATATATATAGTATAGATATAGATATAGATATATATATATTCATTCCAAAATCCTCCGCTTATTGGCATGCTGAATAAAGTTATTTAATGGCAGAAAAACTACGTGTTTCGGCTTATGCCTTGCTCACGCTACAAGTACACAAATTCATCACTCATGATTTTATCTACTTCCTTACACAAAATAGAAAAAGGGCTACATCCATAAAGTGTATATACAACAATATCAACTGTGGCAGCCATTTTGTTACAATATTATAAAGTATAATACACCGTGTAAATAACACATACTTGATGGGTGGAACTGAAACTGGCTAATGCATTTCGAGTCAATAATACACAATACTATAATGTGTATACAATGATACCATAATACGGATATTAGCACAGTAAATCAGCTATTCGTGGTCACCTTTGCAAAAATGCCTGCACTCTCGCAAATGTGTTCCAATTAAATACGCATGCTTCTAAATATTATAATGCAAGCTTATTAGATAAATCGTAAAAATCTAAATGGCCCGTGCATTGATCTAAGACGCATCCGGCAGAAGCCCATTGTGCACCTCCTGGGACTAATACCCTCTACATCATGCCCTAGTGGGCAGTGAATGGATTGTACCAACACCGTAATTGCTTGTACATTTACGTTGTATCTACAAAGTATTCTGCTTGCAATGAGTATATTGTAATATACTATAATCCTAAAAGCAGACAATCCCATTGTAAACCGCCAGTCTGACAAAGGTGGGAATGTGGTGGTTCTGGATAAGCAGAGTTATCTAGTGGAGGGGTTGAGACAATTGAGCGATGTAAACTTCTATTGCGCCTCAGATGTTAATGAGATATCCAGATCTATAACTAGATTTGGGGAACTATTGATAGAATGGAGAGAGAGAGGATTGTTAGAATGGGAAGAATACAACTATCTTAAATGTGTCCATCCTAAAATCCCAATACCTATTACCCAAATTGCACAAAGATGCATTGAACCCGCCTGGGAGACCGATTGTCTTCTCCATGGGTTCACTACTAGAAAATACTTCTAGGTTGATTGACCACTACCTTAGACCTTTTGTGGTAGTTCTTCCTGCATATCTCAGAGATACTACACATTTTCTCACAATCATTGATGGCATACATTAGGAAGAGAATTACACCCTTGTTACCCTTGATGTAAGTAGCCTATATTCAAGTATTCAACATGAATTGGGCCTACAAGAAATCAGACATTTTTTAAAGACACGGTCGATCTCCTTGTATTTCCACTCAGATATGATTGTGGATATGATTCAATTTTGTCTAACAAATAATTTCTTTATTTTTGATGATTCCATCTACAGGCACCTGCTTCACTCCCAACTATGCAAATTTGTCCATGGGCTGGTAGGAGGAGCAGGTGACCACATGAATGGCGGAATTTGAGAACAATGTAGTCCTGTGGCTGCTCTTTATTGACAATATTTTTTTCATTTGGAGTGGGGATGAAGATTCAGCCAGATGTTGTGTGAACAAACTTTCTGTGAATATACTCAATTTAACCTTTACTGAACACATTAGTGAAAAGCTCCATTGAATTTTTAGATGTTAAACTTGATGTGAGAGGTGAAGTATTAGAAACAAAACAGTTCCGAAAACAAACGGCAGGAAACAGCATCCTAAGCGCCAATAGCTTGCTTCCCCGGAACCTCATTTACAGTATCCCCTATGGGGAATTATTGCGTGCGAAATGCAACTGTAGTACCGAAGCGTCATTTAAAATTGAAAAAGAAATTATGTGTAGACGCTTCAGCGTGCGGGGTTACAGCCAGAAACCATCTCTGAAGCTAGTAGTAGAGTGGAAAAGGTTACCAGAAATGAGCTGTTACACCCGGTGAGACAAGAGAGGGAGGCTGATACTATGAGATTTATAACAACTTTTTTTGGACAGGCACATGAGGTTCGCAGAATATTTAACAAACACTGGCACGTGTTATTAACTGATGACAATATTGTGGTAAATAAAATATATTCGTCCATTATCGATCTGAATTTAATGCTAGAACTTAAACAAATAGCTCAGAATAATGAGAGGCAGAATCCGTGGTAATAGAGGTTTCTAAATGGGCTTTATTCCAAAATAGCTTACTCGAGTAGCGGACCTCAGGTTCCGTCACCAAGAAGGTTCAGGAAGTGAAGTACAATTCTTTATTATTAGACATACATTTTTATAGTTATTACATTATAATGAAACGAATGTAGGAGGCGTAACATTTGATAAGAAAAGTGACATAAACGAAACTAGGCGTAATAAGGAGTAAAAAGAAACATAATTGGCTAAAGTTATCATATATAGGTGGTTCTATAAGATAATACTTGACATGGATGCGCGCGCAGCAGCATGACGTGTAATTGACGTGTAACTGGGGGGGTGAAGGGACCTCGTCACTAACTCTACGTGTGGAGACGAAAAGTCTGAGGGGTCAAGTCAACCTAAACCTAAATCATATCTAACATCCTATGTTTAAAGAACTATGTTATCCACAAGGAAGGACTGAAGGACTTCGAACATAATCTATTCTATACTGACTGTGTGCGTGCACAAACGCCTAAGTGTCTATGTGAGATGCAAGAGGCAGAAAACTTTCCATGGCAACTGGGCTATGAATTACTTGCAGGAGGACAGCCCTTTGCACGAGAGCTAAAGGAAATGTTTACCTAAATCACTAGACAGGAATGCATCGGCTGAAGAGCAAAGTAGATAATTCGAAGGTGAAATACAGCTTCTTGGCAGACAGGCTGAACTGGCCGAAACAGGCACCGTTAGCTGCACAGGAAATAGGACAAAGTTCATGGATGCAGCTGCGAGCTCAAGCTGACGCTTGTAAGAGACAGAGAGCAGGGAAAGGCTTTGAGGACAGAATCGGGCCTACTTGCCTGAACTGTAAAAATGGAGTAACTGAGCCATATAAAGTCGGTGGCCTTTCCTACTTAGAAATCGACTATCCAGCCCATTCATGGCAGATCTGACAGAGAACATGTTGACGGTGGACGCACATGTATTTGCGTCTTCAAAACTGGAACTGGAGAGAACATACATGTACTTGTAACATGCATATAGAACCGTTGGGGTCCAAGATAGGGGTCATAACGATACAGGGAAATCCACTTTTCCACATTCCCTCCTTGATCCCCTACTTGCCCGTCAAGAAACATCAATCTTCATTAATCCATCGATTTGCTCATGGAGCATCATTTCTTCTTCTTTCTTCTTCCGAGATTTTGAGCGAAAACCTTGATGTGGAATACACGATGTGGCACACAGACCACAAATCGCTGGTCCACATTGTAGACATAAGCAACAACTGAATAGTATAAGAAGGCCAATACCTAGGAAGGATAGAATTCTCCATCCCCAGGCTGATATCAGACTCCAAAACCACCCGGACCAAGTCCAAGTGCCTGGGTCTTCGTGTATCTGGCTCACAATCTTATGAAGACGGGTTATAGCTTTATATACAGATGGCGAATTTTCTGGTATGAATATGCAGCAGCTGGATCCGATGACCCTACAAGCTCCGCCCCTATCGGCCAAGATGACGTCAAGGACAAGTCGATTTTGAAGGACAACGATCCTCATCGCTGATTGTTCCTCTGTCAGATTGCCTAGGGCAGCTATAGTCTCATTCACTACTGCTTCTAGAGTCTTGGTTAGTCTACGTATTAGCTTACTATTTGCAATTGTACCTATATACGGGAAGATACCTTTATTGAAATCTACATACTTGTCCCATGCCGTCTCAGTATAATCGACAATTGGGAGATCTCTTCGCTCTCTATTGTGTGCTAAACGAGTATTTCGATAATAATCAGGAGGAGCTAAGAAAACAGGTGGCAAAAGAAATGCAATGTAACAGGTACCATCCCAATCTAGAGGTAGACGCATGTATGCCGTCTGACCACATATAAAATAGGAATGGCGAGAAGCTCTAAATGTAGATTTTCCTTCATCACTATATTCTACTGTAGTAACACATTTGCTATGGCCCATGGGTATGGAACCAACTTTTCTTACGCATAATTCACCTTTTACTGGGAATACTGACATAGTGGGCAAAATTAGCTCAACTTCGGATTTGACATTCAGAATCATGAGATTAGGTGTAAAATTACCTAATCTATATACTTCATTTTCTAGATCAGTACCTGTTCTACTAGGGTGACCCTCCTTGTCAGGGTGACAGACCTTGTATAACACTATATTCAGATTTCCCCATATCCAATGGTGTTGGTAAACTGCTGTGTTTGAATCTATAGAATTCAATAAACTAAACCATGCTCCACAGGTGCCATTATATGTGAACGGATGTGGAAAGAAAGGCAGAACTCCTTTGTTATTCTGATAGGGAGGGAGTCGACCACACACCCAACAATTAGTGGCATTACTAGTCTGGTGAGAGTGATGTAACATACTAATGAAAGTGTTATTACGCAGCGCAAGTCTGTAGGATAACTCATGAGGAGGTAGGTCACTAAAAGAATGTTCATCAGTTATATTAATAGCACGCCTAGAAACAGGATAATACATATGCAATAATACACTTGCAGTAACTATTATAAAACTTAAGAAAAACAAAATTAATAAAGTCACAATACAGTGGCTACGCAGTAATTTA
This sequence comes from Triturus cristatus, assembly GCF_964204655.1. Classification (NCBI taxonomy): domain Eukaryota; kingdom Metazoa; phylum Chordata; class Amphibia; order Caudata; family Salamandridae; genus Triturus; species Triturus cristatus. The sequence continues at coordinate 168,716,540 of NC_140584.1, read as the reverse complement.
CAGTATGTATGTCTTTTCATTATGATTCGGGACTCTTCATGATTCAGGCTTAAAGAAGACATGTCGGGACAGATTCAACCGCTTCACCTTGGAGAGGACTTAAACAATCAAATCGTCCGACGGTGTGGGCCTGGGCCTAAGCTTCTGTTTATAAAGTTCGGAGCTACTGGCCTCAGCCAAAGGTAGCTTTGAGTCAATGGAGTCAATGGGAGAAGATGCACGGGAAGTATTGTTCATATCAGGAGGAAGTCCATGAAATTTTTTAATATGGCTGGAATGGAGCCAGCCCTTCCTCCCTTCGATCTTCACGGCTGTTCTTGTTGTCAAAAGGACCTGTCTCGGCAACTTCCACCTGGGCTCCAGTTGGCTTTTCCTGTCGAAATTCCGAATCAATACAAAATCACCGGGAACCACGTCATGGGGTTTCACCTCAGTGTTGTCAGGAAAAGCTGCGACCACCTGTGAACGAGAAGATTGTAGTGCAGACATCAAGGAAGCCAGGTAATCTGTCAGCATATTACAATCAACATCAGTTATTTTACGTGGTATAGGCGTCCCCCACATATTGGGTGGTCTGCCAAAGACCACCTCATACGGGGATAGCCCGGTTCGAGAGTGTGGTACCATTCTCATGTAAAACAGTGCAACTGGTAAGGCTACTATCCAATCAACACCTTTTTCCTGACATATCTTTGACAATCTGATTTTCAAAAGTTGATTATGTCGTTCCACGAGACCTGCTGCCTCGGGGTGTCGGACACAGTGAAATTTCCACTGATATCCCAACAGAAGCGAAACATGTTTCATTAATTCGGATGAAAAAGGCTGGCCGTTATCTGAATATACCACACGTGGTAAACCATACCGTGGGAAGAATTCTCGAACTAACTGTTTGGCAGTAGTTGGGGCAGTGTAATCTGATACAGGATACGCCTCTGTCCAACGGGAGAGAGCGCAAACAACTACGAGAACATATTTGAATCCTCGACAGCGTTCCATCTGAATGTAATCCATCTGGAGGACTTCAAAAGGATGATCAGGAGGCTGAAATCCACCCTGTTCTACGGGGACACTCTTCCCTGGATTAAACTGACAACATATCATACAGGTACGAACTTTTTGTTTTGCAGCTGCTCGCAAATGTTTGTTAAACCAAATGTGCTGAATGCTGTCTAACATAGCCTTCTCTCCTAAATGTGCGGGACTGTGAACTGTAGCTATAATAACTTGAACCATGGAATCAGGGAGAAACCATACAGATTTTCCCTTCGTCATCCATCCTTGATCTGTCTGAATCCCTCCTAGTTCAGTCCACTTCTTTATTTCTTCCTCTGTGGCATGTGTCTGTATGTCAATTACGTCAAGTGCAGGATCCTTAATTGTCATACACTGTGTTGGGGTCTGAACTATTGGCTTTGTCATGTCGGATGTATGAGTCTGAGCAGTCTGTTTGGCTGTTCTGTCAGCTAAATCATTGCCTTGGGAAATGATATCAGTAACCTTCGTGTGTGCTTTACATTTCATAATTGATATTGCAGTTGGTAAATGAATTGCGTCTAACAAAGCGTGAATGAGGGACCCGTGCTGAATATGAGTTCCATGAGAAGTCAAATAACCTCTCTCTCGCCAAAGCACTCCGAAGTCATGTACGACTCCAAATGCATAACGTGAATCAGTATATATGTTGACTTTCTTGTCTGTGGCTTGAATACAGGCTTGTGTTAGAGCAACAAGTTCTGCTGCTTGGGCTGACAAAGTATCTATACAGTTTGTTTCAATAACTTCGGTGTCTGTAGTGACTGCGTATGCGGCAACTAAATTTCCTGTACTTGTCCTCATACACGAGCCGTCTACATACAATGTCAGGTCTGGATCTAACAATGGAACGTCTGTTAAGTCTTGTCTGGGTTTTGTTTTTATTTCAATAACTTCGACACAATCATGGGCTAGTGGGTCGGTTCCAATTACTGGCAAAAGTGTAGCAGGATTCAGTGTATTACAACGTCTGATTTCTATGTGTGGCTGAAACAGTGTCAATTCGTAACCAGTAAGTCTTGCTATGGTCAAGTGTTGTGTTTGCGTTCGGTTCACAAGAACCTCTACTGCGTGTGGTACTTGTACTGTTAATGGATGTCCTAACACTATGGCATCACTTTGTCTGATTGCTAAAGCTGTCGCTGCTACTGATTTCAGACACGCAGGCAAAGCCTGAGCTACGGGATCTAATGTACTGGAAAAATAAGCACATGGCTTACATGATCCTGCTTGTTCCTGAGTGAGTACTGACAAAGCAGTACCTGCACGTTCTGTAACAAAGAGTGTAAAATGTTTACTGTAACATGGTGTCGCCAAAACTGGTGCTTGGCATAGAGCTTTCTTTAAGTTCTCAAAAGCTAGTGTGTGTTCCTGAGTCCAAGGGAGGACAGTCGATGTGGCTGCCTCCTGTGATGTCAACTGAATGAGTGGCTTCGCTAGAAATGCATATTGAGGGATCCACTGCCTACAGTATGAAGTGAGGCCTATGAAAGCCCGTACTTCCTTTTGTGTCTGCGGTATTGGCATGTTTGCAATCAACTGAATGCGGTCAGGTGTAAGCTGCCTTCCCTCCTTGGACAGCGAGTGGCCAAGATAAATAACTCGCTGAACACAGAATTGCAGCTTAGAAGGAGACACCTTGTGCCCCTTGTCGGCTAGAAAATGTAAAACTGTCAGTGATGCTTTTTCACATTCGGGTTCGCTTCGTGCGGTGATCAGCAGATCATCGACGTATTGAAGTAATGCAGTGTTAACTGGCATGTGTATACTGTCAAGTTCTCGTTTCAATGCTTGGCTATAGATACTGGGGCTTTCTGTAAATCCTTGGGGAGCGCGTGTGAATTTAAAGCTTCGTCCACTTAAGCTGAATCCGAATAGGTATTGGCTCTCCGGATCTATTGGGACGCTGAAAAAGGCATTCTTGAGATCAATTACGGTAAAGAATGTAGCTTGAGAATCAATGGCTGTCAGTAATGATGAGATATCGGGGACCACGGGGAATTGTGGCACAATGCATTTGTTTAATTCACGCAAATCAATCACTAATCGATATACTGGTGGGGCCATAGGATCAGTTCGTTTAAGAATCGGAATTATCGGTGAATTACACACATTGGAGTTGGTTTCTACAACCACTCCTTGCGCAACTAGCTCCTCAATGATTTTCAGTAAAGCCACTACAGCATCTGGTGGTAACTTGTATTGTCGCAGTCGTGGTAGTACCACTCCTGCCTTCAGTGTGACTCGATATGGTGTAATGTTCATGCAACCAACATCAGTAGGGCCTTGTGCCCATAGGTGCATTGGTAAGTTCTGTAGTCGGGGATCCATGTCTCTGGATACATAATGACCTTTAAAATCACGTAAAAACAATCTTACTCCTTCCGGAGAACAACAAATAATAGCCCCTAGGGCTTTCAATGTCTTTATACCTAACAAGTTTTCTGGACATGATTTGGTAAGCAATAAGTCGGTAGTTCGTGTCAAGGGACCTATCGTAAGTGGAAGTGGCTGTGTTACTTCATTAACAATAGGCTTTCCTGAAAAACCAAGGGAAACATTTTTAGAGCCTGAGAGGGGTGCCCCTGGAGCTTCACTACTTTTTATGGTTGTTCGACTTGCCCCTGTATCGAGTAAAAATTTTCTGTCATGACCTAATAATTCACTGTGGACATAAGGTCCTTCTTGATCTACTGGAATCTCGATAAGGGGTAAGTCAACTTCCCTCTCTAGGCTGGTTCATGCGTAACGTTGATACTCAGGGTATTCATACTGTGCGGTCTGATACAGTTGTCGTGATGTTACTTGTGCGGCAGCCGCAGGCAATGGTGGTGCAGCTGGCACAAATTGTATAGGCTGTTGTGCGGCTGGCATAGACTGTTGCTGACCTGGCATGGACTGTCCATGCTGCATAGTTCCTTGTTCACTCTGGTCTTGTCTAACTAATCGTGGTCTCTCTTTTGCAATACCTGAGGCTATATTACGTTTCAGGACTTGACAATCGTGTACATGATGGCCTGGCTGTTTACAGTAATTGCAGGTTCCTTTTACAGGAACTGCAGAATCTCCAGAATGTGTCGCACCCTTTTTGTGACCATCCGCTGGTACTGTCTGAGAAACTAGCATTTTCATTTTAGTATCCTTCATGCGTTTATGCTCATGTTCTTGTTCATCCCTAATTCTATTGTGATGATACTGTAACATTTGTAGCATTTGTGACGGAGTGTTACTTTGCCAGGTACTCTCGAATTTCAATATTCTATTTTTCACTCCAGGTAATGCATTTTCCACCAATTTTGTCACAAACAAATGTGGATATGAATCACTGCTTGCTTTTATACCACTGTTTATACCAAAACATTTTTCGAATCGGGCATAATAATCACTGGTGTCTTCATCTTGTTTTTGTTTACAGGCTGAAATTGCACCCCAGTCTTCCTTTTTCGTACTTAATAAACGTGGCAATACCTGTACTAGTAAACCTGGTAATAGTTTAACTTTATCCCCGAGCCCTGACCCTGCAGTTCGGTCCCTTTCCTCCGCTGCTAATGCTGTCCAATCTATCTTTTGGTCTCCCACTTCCCACTCTTTTTCTTTCAATTTTTCATAAATGCCAGTAGGTAAAAGCACCTTTAATATTGTCATAATATCAGGAAAGGTATACTCTCCCATCAGTAACATGTCTTTAATTTCTCGATGGAAACCCGCTGGGTCTTTATCATGACTAGGCACTACTTTCTTCATTTCTAATAATTCCATTTTTGATAGGGGTGTATAGACAAATACACGATGAAACTGATCGTCATCACCCTTTATTGGGTGCACTTCTCGTAAAGGGTTCTGTCTATCCATATAATACGGGGTTCCTTCTTTGTTGGGAATCGAGAAAGGATCCGCATTTCCTAAAAGGATGTACTGTTTACGTGACATTAGTATTTCTTTGATTAACTTGTTACTGGATCCTCTCCATCTATTCGTGAGAAGTTCGGTTAACATATCAGGTAAGGGACCAGGATCAGCATGTTGGCTCTTATATTGTATAAGAAGTTGCTGGATCATATAAATCCCAGCTATACATTGTTCGTCTGGACTGAGGTTCAAAAACGCGTGTGCGACTGTCACATCACCATATTTACCGGGACTGTCCATCCAATGAACAGCTGCCCTCGCTAATTCTTGCTCGTCCATAGAATCGAGGAGGTGGTAACCCCTTCGTTCTCGGAGTATTTTATCTGCGGCTTGAAACAAACGCTCGGGAGATTTCATATTTACTATTGTTGGACGCGTAGAGTGTATCGGATCAGAAAAACCTCCGGTATTATTACAGGACCTTCCTCTGCCTACATAGGCTATGGTGTCTGCCTTTCTCCCGGACTCTCCTGATTCGAACTCTTCATCCTGCTCGAACTCGTCTGTTTCCAATCTCTCTGCATGTATGTGTTCTACTTCTTTCCTAATTTTTCGGCACATGGCTACTATACTTCCCTGTTTATTGTGTTTTCCATCGGATATATTTTGACTCCATTTTGTAAGAGTTTGCATAACTTCCGGATCTACCCCCGGTCGGTCTTGATTTCTGATCACACAATTTATAAGAAAACGTAACAATTCTCCCTGTACCTCGACTTTCTGATATTCCATAGCTCTGTTAATACATTCGGGATCTTTCCCTGTTTGGACAAAATGATATATGTTGTCTAGGTGCGTAGCCATTCCTGGCAGCCTTCCTAAAAATAACGCAGCTCGTCTAATACGTAATGATGTTATAATCATTTCATCCTCTTTACCAGGCACCGGATCATATCTACAATCCACCATAAGCTCCTGAAGCGTACGTTTATTTATAAGTTTGGGCGTACGTGCATGTGCTGATTCCTGAAAAGAAAATTTACTCCCTCTGGGTGGCGTAAAAGGAAGGCTAGTAGCACCTCCAGTAGCCCCCTCTGAGGTGTCGAACGTGAAGGGATTTGTTGAACGTGCTACAGCTACTACAGGTGTAGACACGGCTGTGGAAACAGTTGCGGGGACAGACACGGCAGCAGATGTGCTTGCCGGAGCTTGTGTCGTGACTTGTGTCGGAGCTTGCTGTGGTACCGGGACAAGAACTTGATCTTGATGTTGAACCCCCCAGCAGCCGGTCTGTGCGGTGCGGGGTTGGCATATTCGGGAACTGTATCATCTAAATATGAGGAAAGAAAAATATCTTCTGCGGTTCTAGGATGTCCTTTAGGATGTACCTTTATCGGAAACAATGGGGGTGGCAAGTCTTTTGGTATGGCCGCAGTGGCCTGAGGCAATCCTTCGGCCAGAAGGGGATACATCCCTTTCATAAGGGCCTTTCTTTGTCTCTCTGTTTGTTCTGTTTGTACTCTTGTACCTTCTTCAATCAACTGCTTCTCTCTAACCTTATTTGCACTTTCTTTACTTTTCTCTTCATGTCTCAGCGCCTTTTCAGTGCGCCTATGCGACTCTTTACGCCATAATTCAATAGCATCTTTCTGTGACTGTCTAGCTTTCCTCTTCCACAACTCTTCTTCTACTTTCATGATACAGTCTGCATCCCAGGTCCCAGCTACGGGCCATCTCTGATTCTCTGGTAACTCTTTGGTGTAGTCCACCCATAGATCTAGAAATAATATGGCATCTAAGCCATGTTTGTGGTACATGTAATGCCCCGGAGTGTCCCTAGGAGGGATAGGGACTGCCTCCTCAAGCACCCCTTTTCGGGTAGTAATTTGTCTTAACTTTGAAAAGAGCGGCATATTGACAACAGCTATCTGGTACTTACTCTTGAACGGAACTGATCTGATACTTAAACTTAAACACACTTAGGACAAAAACACAATAATGAGCAAAGCACAGTAAAACAATCATTCATACCACAATATGCAGGACATTTAGCACGTTTAAAAATAAAACACTAAACATTTGTTAAAAACAACCAACAATGATGACAGTCTGCATAACTAATCACCAAGCAGAATTCTTGATAATAACTAGATACTTCGGAATACTTGATATACGGCTAAACCGTACATATACACTGCTAAACAGTGCAGACCGGATTTGTGTACCCAAATCCGTCTTGACCGGCACAACCTATGTGCACGTCAACACGCCTCCCCGGCGATGGTACTCACCGAGTAGCTCACAACGAAAGGCCTCGGACACTGGACTTGATTTCGGACATCGGACTTCTGGACATCGGGACTTCGGAAACCTGGTGGGCCTCTGTATACCTCGGATCTTGCTCTCTCAGCTAGGCTCTGGTCGGGATACTTTGCGCTTCTCACCGCCTCGTCTGGGTTGATCGCAGCCTCAGTCGCCCCCGCTTGACCGGAGGGAGCTACAGGAAATCCTGCTGGTACGCGTTATGGTCCGTCCAGCTGTGGCAGGAGACCGGGCCTGCAACGCACCGCCGGCGCGTGAGATGAGAAAGTGTCCCTGTTCGGGCGCCATTATGTGGTAAATAAAATATATTCGTCCATTATCGATCTGAATTTAATGCTAGAACTTAAACAAATAGCTCAGAATAATGAGAGGCAGAATCCGTGGTAATAGAGGTTTCTAAATGGGCTTTATTCCAAAATAGCTTACTCGAGTAGCGGACCTCAGGTTCCGTCACCAAGAAGGTTCAGGAAGTGAAGTACAATTCTTTATTATTAGACATACATTTTTATAGTTATTACATTATAATGAAACGAATGTAGGAGGCGTAACATTTGATAAGAAAAGTGACATAAACGAAACTAGGCGTAATAAGGAGTAAAAAGAAACATAATTGGCTAAAGTTATCATATATAGGTGGTTCTATAAGATAATACTTGACATGGATGCGCGCGCAGCAGCATGACGTGTAATTGACGTGTAACTGGGGGGGTGAAGGGACCTCGTCACTAACTCTACGTGTGGAGACGAAAAGTCTGAGGGGTCAAGTCAACCTAAACCTAAATCATATCTAACATCCTATGTTTAAAGAACTATGTTATCCACAAGGAAGGACTGAAGGACTTCGAACATAATCTATTCTATACTGACTGTGTGCGTGCACAAACGCCTAAGTGTCTATGTGAGATGCAAGAGGCAGAAAACTTTCCATGGCAACTGGGCTATGAATTACTTGCAGGAGGACAGCCCTTTGCACGAGAGCTAAAGGAAATGTTTACCTAAATCACTAGACAGGAATGCATCGGCTGAAGAGCAAAGTAGATAATTCGAAGGTGAAATACAGCTTCTTGGCAGACAGGCTGAACTGGCCGAAACAGGCACCGTTAGCTGCACAGGAAATAGGACAAAGTTCATGGATGCAGCTGCGAGCTCAAGCTGACGCTTGTAAGAGACAGAGAGCAGGGAAAGGCTTTGAGGACAGAATCGGGCCTACTTGCCTGAACTGTAAAAATGGAGTAACTGAGCCATATAAAGTCGGTGGCCTTTCCTACTTAGAAATCGACTATCCAGCCCATTCATGGCAGATCTGACAGAGAACATGTTGACGGTGGACGCACATGTATTTGCGTCTTCAAAACTGGAACTGGAGAGAACATACATGTACTTGTAACATGCATATAGAACCGTTGGGGTCCAAGATAGGGGTCATAACGATACAGGGAAATCCACTTTTCCACAATATAAAGAAAAACCTCAGCAGTAACCCACAAATCACTTTCAGGAAGAGCCGCTCATTGCTTGATGATTTAAGCCATAATCATGTCTTAGGAACTGAAAGGGCATTTGACAGTGGCTGCCCTGGTTTTAGATGCTGCAGAAATTGTAAAGCAAGAGCAGTGATTATGGCAAGTTTGCTATAGCTAACTCCAGAAGAGAGTTCCTGATTAAGAAACCCCTGACCTGCAATACCATGTACTGCGTGTATGCACTGATCTGTCAAAGTAATACATTATATATAGGGAGCACGATACATCGTGCAAAAAAGAGAGTGCTTGAGCATATACGTGCCAGAAGACACAACAATAGACAGTATCCAGTGGCACGTCATTTTTGTGACTGCCATTTTCAGGATGAAAAATTGCTGAGAATGGTTGTAATTGACGCAGTAACAATGGGAGTCCGAGGTGCCAACCGTGGACTCTCATTACGTAAACTGGAATCGCGGTATATTATTGATTTCAAAACCATGGTACCTAATGGTTTAAATTCTAGTGAAGAACTGGCAATCCAGTTGAATGTTTAGAATTCATGAGGAGTGTAATTAGCAGTGCAGTTTTCTGATTTTAGTGATTTTAATTATTTCATATTTCTGTTTTTGTAGGTGTGGGCACTTCTTCCTTCAACTGTGGCAACAACATGTGTGGAATTAATTTCCTTTTAAATATGTTTTGATATGAACTTGCGTGGTGGTAATAATGTCAGATATATTGACTGTTTTTTTTTGCCCACTTGGGCACAATTAAGGATTATAGTATATTACAGTATACTCATTGCAAGCAGAATACTTTGTAGATATGGGAAGAACATGGCAGCCGGCGAGTAGCGGGTCGCGGAGGCTCCGCTAGATCAGGAGCTACATCACGAGCAGTATCCATATCCCAAAAATTTACAGAGAACCTAAACTTGGAACTAACTCTGTTCTAGGACACCGAATTCAATTTTAAATTAAGATCAATCATACCATGTGCTGAATTTAGCGAGCGTGCAGATTTTACTCGGCTGATTGCTGTGTGGCTCTGTGGGTCTGCGGGTCTTCGCCCCGGCGTCTCTGAGGGCGGGAGCCATTGAGGCTCTTGGTGTGGCTTGGCGGGGCTGGAGGCAGCGGCAATGAATGCCCCGGTTGTCCCGGGAATTCAGGCAGGAGGGGCTTCTTCGAATGAAACACCGAGGAGGCTGCCGAGTCTGTACGCGACTGGAAGCTGCTCTGGGCGCGTGCTGCCCAGGAACTAGACCGGGGGAGGAGGGCTGTTGCTGTGCTCCCCTTCCAGGGTGGAAGAGGCAGGGGCAGCACAGTTGCGGGGAAACCAAAGCAGTTTCAGCTCCCGAGTAAAGCGGAGTGGAAGCACGTGAGGAGAGTCACGGAGGAGGTGCATGAGGCTGAGAATCAGTGCAGAGTCTCCGGAGTGCCTCGACTTGGCAAAGAAGCCAAGGAGCAGAAGAAGGCTGTATGTCAACGAATCCAGGTTTGGGGCGAACCAGGTACTTCCTTAGGAGCACTAAGTTAAACTCATTCATGGTGGACTGTCAAGGAGGTGACGACACTGAAAAATCTGGACAACAGCAATCTAAATTCAATAAAAAAACGGTAGTATATAATAAATTGACAAAAGATTTAAGTGCAGTAAAAACTAGAGCCACTACCAAAAAAAAGAGCGCTTCTTTGACTAAAGAGCCCCCTAAGCTAACTCCCTCTTTGAGAAGCTACTTCAAAGTAACCCCCAGTACGCTAGTATATTGGACCAAACTGACCCGGTGTCTAGTCTCCCTACCTCTAATAGATTTCTCCCCCTAATGGATGAGCTTGAACCAACAGTTTCAGTGATGGCTGATGAAACCGAAAACACTTTGGTGGTAACGGAGGGGGATTACAGCGATATAGACAACTCTACAGTGACATCAGGAAAACAGCTCCAAGATAATATGGAAGTGAATGAGAGAGCTCCCACATAGGCAACTGGAACATTATATGATGACGATACTGGGGGCGAATTTCAGACAAGTTCAATGTGTGTTATGCTACAAGCTCTTGTTAAAGAAATGAAACAAAGATTCTCAACTTCAGAGAGTAATCAAGCGGACATAAAAAATTCATGTGAAAAGTTAGAAACCAAGGTTGACTCACTTACTACCAGAACAATGGCGTTAGAACTTACTGTAACTGAGCTAACAAATCAGATAGAAGAGAACATAAATAACATAGCTGCACTAAAAGGAAAAGATCTGGAAACACAAGATAAATTAGAGTCGTTAGAAAATTCTCAGAGGAGAAATAACAATTGTTTGCTCAAAGTTCCAGAAGGTAGCAAAATAAAAGAGTATATAGCAAAATTAATAAAACAAGCAACATGTATTGAGTGCTCGGAGGAGGCTCTAATGGCAGATATGCAGAGAGTACACAGGGAACCTTCTAGGCTCAATCCGAACAAAACAAGGCCAAGGAAAATCCTACTACATTTCTTGACATATACCTTGAAAGAGGAAATACTCAACAAAGCACTAAAATTAAACTCTCTGATTGTAGACGACATAACTTTCCAGATAAGATCAGACATCTCAGCTATTACTGCTTCAAAGCAATGGGAACTGGGAAAACTGCTGGAACAGTTCAAAGAATTGGGTGCTAATGCACAATTAAAATTCTCAGCCTCATTCAAAGTAATGCACAACAATAGCATGAGGATGTTTAGACGAGTGGTAGAGGCTGAGTCTTTTTTACATTCTATTTCAGGGGGAGGGCGAGAAACAGAAAAATAGCAATGCCAGGGATCTGAATGATAGAAAAAGTTAAATATTAATCTCCTGACCTAAGAAGAGGTGCCCCCTAGGCCTAGGTAGTGGACATTGAGGAGGTTAAGGGGGGTTCTTCGGGGGGGGGGGTTCACTAAAGGGGTGGAGGGGGGAGCACTGGGTGGGGAGCAGTGGGAGAAAAAAAAGTTTTGGTCCAAATCGCCAACTCACAACAATAGAAAGTTTTGTTAGGAGTAGAGCTCAAGGGTATGGCCTGCTCAGAGGTTAATCAGAATTTTGGGTTAAAGATGCTTTCCTGAAATCTAAACGGGTTAAGAACTAAATATTGGATCGAAAAAATATTTGAAAACTTAGAAGATGTTCCTGAGCAGATCCTTATTTTGCAAGAGACACATTTGTTGGAAAGTGAATTAAAGTCTCTTTGTAAATCTAGAAGATGGATCTAAAGTGTTTTTTGCACTTCGCAAAAACACTGAAATAAGGGAGTTGCTATAATTTAAAAAAAAAATCAGCTATTTCTCTCGAGACAAGTACAGTGGATAAAATGGGGAGATGGGTCATTGCTAGGGTCAAATGCCAATCATTTAAGTTTACAGTGGCGGGTTATTATGGCCCGAACAAAGATGATCCAGGACCCTTTAGAAATCTGTTGTCTGAATTATTAAAATATACAGACCTGTTAATACTGGCTGGAGATTTTAATGTGGTCCTGGATCAGACACTTGATAAATCACAGAGAAGCAGAGCTATATTCAACCATACAATGGTGGCAATGATTAAACACACAATGAAAAAACTTGCATGGTATGACGTTTGAAGGAATAAGATGGCTATACATTCCACAATAAGAAATATAATCATAAATTCAGAATAGACTATTTTCTTCTGAGTACAATGTTAAAAAAATGGGTTCAGTACGTCAACCATGTAGGGGACATCTCTCAGATCACTCAGCTGTATCCTTAACACTCAAGATACCAGTCAGACCAATTTCCAGAAGATGGACGGTGGAGTGTGCCATCTTTCTGGAAGAAGAAATAATTGAGAAATTAACATGAGAAACAGAGACCATTTTTCAAATAAATCTGGGTAGTGCCCCAATACACATGGTTTGGGACGCATATAATTGTTTCCTAAGGGGTTTAATAACATCCATACAGTTTGCTAGACAGAAAAAATATAAAGCGTAAGTTGAGGGAATAGAAAAAGAAATACAAAATATCGAAACTCATATCAATACACATCAGTGCACTCCCTCAGACACTAATACGCTAGCAAGGGCAGAATCTCTTAGATCGGATCTGGCAGCAGTCCTCGATTTAAGACTGAAAAGAAAATGGCCAGCCAGTAAACTAGCTCATTTTGAGTATGGAGAAAGTTGTGGGAAACTCCTGGCATGGAAGACCAGGCAAGATCTGGCCAGAGGGACCATCAATGAGCTAGACTCTGCTGTTCCAGGAGACACACTTAAGACACCAGATGAAATCGAAAATGCCTTTCAGTCTTATTTCAAGGAAGTATACTGCGAGGATCTGAGTGTCCAAGATAGAGAAATAAAAGAGTGGATGGCTCACACCACCATTAACATGATCCCCGATGACAGGGCACAGAATATGGATTTACCAATTTTGAGAACCGAAATTGGTAGAGCCATTAATTTCGGTAAAAATGGGAAAGCCGCAGGCCCGGATGGGTTACCTGCGGAATTATCTAAAGTTTTAAGGGATGTTCTTGCCCCAGTGTTGATGACATTATTTGCCCACATTTTTGAAAAAGAAGGAGATATTCCACCTTCGTGGAATGAAGCCACAGTTTCGCTAATTCTTAAACACTCCAAATCACCAAGATCCTGCGATTCATATCGACCCATCTCTCTGCTCAATATTGATTGTAAGATCTATGCAAAAATATAAGCAGAGAGGTTAAATGGGATAGCGGAGTGTCTCTTGCATAGAGACCAAAAGGTATTTGTTAAAGGAAGAGGAATAATGGAGCTTACTTACAATTTGATAGGGGCAATCGATATAGCTACCGCATACAAACGCCCATTAGCCATAATAACGATAGACGCTACCAAGGCTTTTGATAGAGTCAATTGGGTCTATTTAATGTCTATACTAAATGCGTACAACTTAGGAAATAATTTCTGTAGCTCAATCTCTTTCATATATGAAGCACCCATAGCAAGAATTTTAGTCAATGGGAACCTATCTGCTCCTGTCAAAATCTAGAGAGGAACTAGGCAGGGATGTCCCCTATCCCCGATGCTTTTTAACTTGTATATCAAGCCTTTAGCGGAAAAAATAAGCAGACACTCAGGCATATAATCTTTTAGATTGAATGATTAGGAAAAAAAGGTGGCGTTATACACCGATGATTTCATGGTTTTTACATCAGACCCAAATCTCTCAATCCCATTAATATATGATGAAGCAAAAAAGTTTGGAGACGTTTCAGGATATGAAATTAACGCCACAAAAACTGAATGTATGGCATGGAACCTGAGCACCTGTGTCCATCCAACAAAGAAGGTAATTAGGTATCTGGGTATACTGATCACCCAAAATATCGATGAGATTCCAGAATTAAACCTCCGAAAGATCGCAAAGGAAATACAAAATTCCTTAACGGGGTTGGGCCTACCAGCCTCTAACCCTGATAGGTAGAGTAAACTTAATAAAAATGATGCTTCTACCTAAGCCAATTTTTATACTACAGAATATCCCTTTCTCATTTAATGAAAAATATTTAAGATCTCTTCAGTCTAAATTTAACTTTCATTTGGGCCTCAAAAGCGATGAGAATATCGTGGAAGAAGTTGCGCAGGAAAAAAACAAGGGGGGGTTATGCTTACCCGACTTGGTTTTATATGCCAGGGCTTTCACTTTGAGGGTAGGAAAACAACTTTTGGACATCCCAGGTGGTTTGGATGTGGGATTAATGTTCAAATCGATGCTCTCGGATGTTGAAGATGGAAGTCAAGGCTTTCTATACAAATATGGAGTTCCGAGATTTTTCAAAAAGGTCCGATTAAAAATACTACATGAACTTGCTGGTTCATGGGCAAAGGTCAGAAAAGTTCTGAAGATTAGCTATTTTAGTGCTCCTGCCCTCATTTGGAATGCTCCAGGTTCACCAGGATGGACTAGAGATTCCATGTCCACTCCTTTAATAGATGCTGGTATCCGATTTTGGGGACAACAAGTATTAGAAAAAATTCTTTGCTATCATGGGAAGAGCTGATCTTACTTACTGACAATAGACTCTCCAAATGTAAGTACTGGCAACTAAGAAGTTGGCATCAGAATATTGGGACAGAGGTGGGCATGCCCAATGAATTAGAATATGTACTCTGGAAAAAAACTGGGAAAAAGAAGGAGATATCAAACTTTTATTGGCAAATGCTGGACCTGGAAGAAGGAGAATATAATTTACCGGAGGAGCTGTGGAAAGAGAGCTTGCCCGACTTTCAACTTGAAGCTGATAATACTCATATGTTTTTTAACTGCCCTAAATTACATCATTTTTGGGCAGAGATAAATAAAGGTATCGAAGTTATTTTGGGTCTAAACATTCAGGTAAGCCCACTCTAAGGGGCCGATTCTGATTCCGGCCGGAAAACAATCTGACCAACACTGACCTAGACCGGATACCGACCGACATGGACCAGCGCCGTACGACTCGTGCAGTACGATGCAACGCGTGTGAATTACAACCGGCAAGTACGGAATACAAGCCGAACGACAGAGTCGTAGAGAAAATAGTGAACCGGCCGGAAAACCGAAGCGATTTTCACAGACCGACACGAACCCAGAATGAACCAGACCGACCCGTACCCGCGATGTCTGATCAACGCAATATGATGCAATGCGTGGAAACTCAGACCGACTCGCATGGAGACCAAGCCGCGCGACCGACACGCACAGAAAACCGGGCCCACAAGCAATAGAGACCTTCGCGACCGATGCGTATGAAACACAGAAGATAGGCAGCGTGAACGAGGTGGAGAAGCCCGCATGAGACAACATCAGCGTCTGTATCCGTCAGATGAACGTCTCCTTCATTCCTACAAAACCCAAAGGAAAAAAGATAAAAAAGGGACCAAACAAGCAATGACCAAGCCAATAAATACCAAATAAAAAATACCTGGGACAAAGACACACCCACAACTCTAAATATATAAGGGACTACAATCACTACCATCATCCCTTGCAAACCGGAGACACAGCCAGCAGCAAACACCATTACACAGCAACCACAGACACACTCACAACTCACCCATCACACAACTCACACACCATCAGCACCTCATCCAACATCACACACACATACAGCCAGCAAAACCAACACCAACCCATCCTCACTTGCACCCTCACATACACATCCCTCACCACCACCACCCATCACCTTGCCCCCAAAGAAGAATCCAAAGTTCACAGATAGTGAGTTAGAAGTTCTGGTAGACGAGATCATCAGAGTAGAGCCACATTTGTTTGGTACATTGGTCCAAAGGACCCCCATGTCACAGAAAACAAAGATGTGGGCGAGGATTGTGGACAAGGTGAATGCCCAAGCACCAGCAAGGCGCACAAAGGACGATATCCAGAACAGGTGGTATGACGTGCGCAGGAGGGTCAAGAAACTCATAAAAAAAGATCACCCCTGAGTCAGTGCACCGGCGGTGGCCCTCCTGCCAAACCAGTCTACTTCAGGACCTGGGAGGAGAAGGTGCGGGACATCCTACCACCAGAGAGCATCCATGGGCTAACAGATATATCAGAGCCTGGTGAGTACACAAATAACATACCCAAGATTGTGTGGCAAGGGGACAGTGAAACCATGCACCGCTAGCAAAGCTACAGTAACCAATAGATAACCATCCCAAGATGTGTTAGCCAGTCAGACAAACACAATACCTGCCATCTCATTGTGACTTGGAACTGTGTCATGACATGCACCAACCTACAAAAAATAGAGCAAGGCAGTGGCACAGTGCTAAATAGACACTGCCAGACAGTTTGCCACCACAAACACACAAACACAAACACACTACGTCAAAGTGCAGCTGACTGACAGGAAGGAACTGTGGGGATGCAGGTGAAGTGAGAGTATCCAAAAGCATGATGGGGTTTTTAGGCACAGATAATGCTCCCCCTCAAAATTGGCCCATCAAGACCTCTCTGAAACATGCCCACATCACAGGGAGTGGAAAATGACTGACAAGTAGCCTGACACTGGGTTCTGCTGTGGGGAGCACAAGGCCCTGCTAGGGCATGTGCGCAAATCAGAAGCAGGACACCACTGACTGACATACTGAAAGACAACTTGCACGCCCTCCAATGAAAGCACGTTTCATGGTGGGATGTCTGGCCGGGTGGGAAGGAGAACTGACAGCTCTTACCATACTTACCAGCATGTGGAGACACACACCCTCTCAACACAAACTCCACACAACTCACTGGGTAGAATGCATTGACCCACACCTCTGTGAAACATCATCAAAAGACACCCCGTACTGGGTGCAGCTGTGTGAAGCACAGGGGCTCTCTTTGGACTTGTAGCCAAACAAACACCAGGAATTCACAGTCAGCCATCTTGCCATAGCTGTCACACCCCATCACAGGGAAACAGAGTCAAGAGGGAGGAAGTATGGGCATGCTGGGAAGGGGGTGTAGCCAAGAGTATTATGGGAGTCGCAGTCACAGACAATCTACACCCACCCACAAGGGTGGGGAGCACAAGGCCATGCTGGAACATGGGCAACAACAATATCAAACTGTCTGTGACAAGCTTGGAAAAAGCAGTGTATAGGCAGACATCTGTTCGTACAGTAGAAAATGTCATGTTTGTGAACCATCGATGCATGTAGAAACATAACTCACATCTTCCAAACACAGGTGGTGCTGGGTACCCAGCACCAAATGAAGAGGATTCCCAGGCCCAGACTCTGGTGGACACTGAGCTCTCTGGTTTGACTCTGTCTCTGTCCTCTTCGGATGACGAAGACCAACCTGGCCCCTTCGGTGTGAGTCATCATGTAGCAGCATCAACATCTGCACCCCCTGTACCCATGACGCCAGCATCTAGAAACCTACAGGGCACCCCGGCCAACATGGACAGACCAAGGCCACTGAACACCCACAGCAGAGCGACACAGGACCCCCTGGAAGCTACAGCAAACACCACCAGCAACACCACCCAAGGGGTCCCAGTGTCACCTGTGCATCCCGCCGCTCGTCCTGCCCATGTGGATAGGGGTGCTGGGAGGTGTGGGAGGCAGAGGGTGCGCCTTGCAGAGGGGTCTGGACTGCATGATGACCCCCAACTGGCACGTATCATAGATGCGTACCAGGATAGCACCAGAGGATTTGGCCAGGTAGTGGGGATCCTCAAGGACATGCAACAGGAGCAGGCTGCCCACCATGCCCGCATGGAGGCCAAGTGGGATGCCCTTACTGCGGTGCATCGGGACATACTCCAATGCCTCCGCCAGATCAACTCAAACCTGTCCACACCTCCCTGTGTGGCCACAACATCTGTTGCAACACCATCAGCCAGCGCCACAGGGAGGGAGGAGGACTCTTGCGGAGAGTCCCCTGCACCGCAGATGCCTGCACCTGAGGATCCCCTCCCCGGAAGAAGAGGGGTCGTCCGAAGAAGGACATGTGAGAGGCAGATGTCCCAGCACATCCCCCAGGGCCTCTAAACCTGTTCTGGACAATGTTCTTTATGCGCAATCCGTTCACCTTCTTCAATCGCACACAACTCGCCCACATGACATGGAGGGTTCATGTTGGGTCATGTTGGGCCAATGTAGCAGATGACTTTACTCTGGACATTTCATCTACCAGCACTTCCAACTCTAATGTGAACATGTGAATGTACAGCACCCACCATCCTGTGCACTTTCCTCACACATGTTCGAAAATAAACTCACCAGTACACCATACTTGCCTCTGTTGTGATTCCAAATTGTCATGTGTCATGGAGATGTTGATCTGCTACACAACACAGTGAATGTCAAATACTGCAACAATGTGACCAACGTTAGGTGAGTCATGGTGATGTGACACATGTGAGGGAGACACACCACTATGGCACCACAACACATACTCACCATGGCTATGTTACTCATCCCACTCAATGATGTTGACTTGAAACACATAGGTATGCACAACAACAACAAATATCCACAGTCAGTGGTAACACGTCCACAGGTGAGGTAAGCAAATGTCAGTCAGATGTGGGACGACAGACAACGCACCTTACAAAGCATAGCACAGGTTGATTACACATCAGCAACATGTTAATTCAAAAATAGTTGCAAGGCAATTGTACGTTACGGTGGACACACGGTCACAGAGTGTCTGAGAATTGTAGTCCAGGGGTGTGTGGCACATCACTTGATGTCAATTGACTACTCCCACACTGGTGTTGGATTCTGGGTGTTGTGGGTCAGTGTTGAAGATACAACAGGCAAATTACCCTGTGAAGGACAGACACAAGACACTGTCAAAAGCACAGCAGAACAGGAGAGAAATGCTAGACACATGCACAAAATATGTCGCAAGAAATCTACACAAAACAAGTTAGCATTACTACCCTATTGTGGAGTACACACCACCTGAAAGGACACATCACTGCACGCATCCAGTCAAGTGGCACACAGACACACTCAGACAGCAACAGAGCAGCCACAACACATTCCAGGATAACTCCATATATTGACATAACAACCCTGGAAACTCACATTCAGGTGAAGAAGTTGTTGATGGTGAACTGTGAGCGGACGTCACCCTCATCCTCATCATCACTGGCATCTTGGCCCAGGCCGGGATCCTCCACAGGTGCCGGAGGTTGGTCATCGTCATCCTGGATGAGAGGCACCTTCTCCGACACTGCCATGTTGTGTAGCATGCAGCATACAAGGATTATTTTGCACACCTTTGCAGGTTCATATGGGAGGGCCCCTCCGGTCTTGTCCAGGCAGCGAAAGCAGCTTTTCAGGTGGCCGAATGTCCGCTTAATCACCCTCCTGCTCTGACCACGTGCCTCATTGTAGCGCATCTCGGCAGGTGTCACAGGGTTCCTGAGGGGTATCAGCAACCACGGCATGTTGGGGTATCCGGAGCTACCTACACACACACAAATGAACAAGTAGCTGAGTTTTGTAGGAGGGCGGAATACAACATTGACAAACACACACAATGATAAGCGGTCAGTACACACCGACAAGCCAGTCATGCTGAGCTGGCATCTGTGACATCAGCGTTGCAATGCGACTACTCCTCATTATGTAGGCATTGTGCACACAACCAGGGAACCGTGCACACACATGTGTGATAGACATGTCTGCAAGACATACAACCAGAGCATTGATCGAGTGTAAATGTTTCCTGTTCTGGTATGCCTGCTCATGTGCCTGTGGTGGTATCAGGGCCACATGTGTCCCATCAATAGATCCGATGACGTTCGGCATCCTCCCCAGTGTATAAAAGGCATCCTTTATTTCAGGGAGTTCAACTGGGCTCGGGAACTTGATGTACAGGTCTGGGAAATGCAACATCCCCTCCAAGACATTGCGTAGCACCCGACTAAACATAGTTTGCGACATCCCACCAGCAGTAGCCACAGTGTACTGGAAGGTACCAGTAGTAAAGAAGTGCAGGGCTGCCATCACCTTCACCTCTGGGGTCAGTGCTGTAGGGTATGTCCGGCCAGGTAGCAGATGTGGTGCCAACTGCTCCGCCAACTCCTCAATCAGTGGCCTGGTGAAGCGATACAGTCGGATGCAGTCGCGTTCCTGCATGGTTGCAAGGTCTGGGAACGGTCGATGGACAGCTGGTGCCCTGCAGAACAGAGATGAACAAAGGAAGATTGTCGGTTCATCCACCCATGTGGCCATGACCAGGCTCAATTTCAAATGATAGATCATGACATTACACAATGTACTGAGGTGTGTGCTGCTGGGCATGGACACATATGTCACCTGGATGTATGACATTACAACGCATACTTTTACAACGCATGCACTTACAACGCAATTTTTACAACGCAACATCCACTACAACGCATTCCATTACATCGCATGACACTACAACGCATTTTTAAAAACTACCTTTACAACGCATTCCATTACATCGCATACCACCTTTACAACGCATACAATTACAACGCATAATATTACATTGCATTTAAGGTAAGTATTGGATAGTATAGGGGTAAAAATTACTATTCTAACTCCAGGGGGTGCAACAGTAGGGTAAGTGTTGGATAGTGTAGGGGTAAAAATTACTATTCTAACTCCAGGGGGTGCAACAGTAGGGTAAGTGTTGGATAGTGTAGGGGTAAAAATTACTATTCTAACTCCAGGGGGTGCAACAGTAGGGTAAGTGTTGGATAGTATAGGGGTAAAAATTACTATTCTAACTCCAGGGGGTGCAACAGTAGGGTAAGTGTTGGATAGTATAGGGGTAAAAATTACTATTCTAACTCCAGGGGGTGCAACAGTAGGGTAAGTGTTGGATAGTATAGGGGTAAAAATTACTATTCTAACTCCAGGGGGTGCAACAGTAGGGTAAGTGTTGGATAGTATAGGGGTAAAAATTACTATTCTAACTCCAGGGGGTGCAACAGTAGGGTAAGTGTTGGATAGTATAGGGGTAAAAATTACTATTCTAACTCCAGGGGGTGCAACAGTAGGGTAAGTGTTGGATAGTGTAGTGTAATATTATGCGTTGTAATGGTATGCATTGTAAAGGTAGTATGTGATGTAATGGAATGCGTTGTAAAGGTAGTTTTTCAAAAATGCGTTGTAGTGTCATGCGATGTAATGGAATGCGTTGTAGTGGATGTTGCGTTGTAAAAAATGCGTTGTAAGTGTAGTGCGTTGTAAAAGTTGCGTTGTAAAGGTTGTTCCCCATGTCACCTACATGACCATCACCTCACATCTCAATTCCACAAGTCCACATGAGTCCCGTGTTGTGCAATGGCCAATCATCTGGCTGTGTCACCCGACCTATGTACTGCTGTGACGTTCCA
Organism: Triturus cristatus; assembly: GCF_964204655.1. NCBI lineage: Eukaryota > Metazoa > Chordata > Amphibia > Caudata > Salamandridae > Triturus > Triturus cristatus. Next base: position 168,695,048 of record NC_140584.1, on the reverse strand, counting down.
AACACACACCACAGTGACAAGTGAGGCCTGATGTCTCCCAGGCATTACAGATCTTTGACATGCAGAATCCCAGGGTTCCTATATTGCCACATCGACACTGGCATGGACATAGCGTATCACGTACACACCACAAGGCAAGCGTGAGTCCCACAGGTAGTAGCCACTGTTGTCCCTGCAGGCCCTACATGTATGTCTCTTAGACCCACACACACCATCAAGGTTGATGCATATACCACATGGATGTGGAGACTGTCACCCATTGGGCACATTTGATCAGACACATCTGAGACACAACATGCACACAGACTGTGGGTGCACATCAGTATTGTGGCTACAGGTCTCACTGTGACATGCATCCCATCACCCCCAGGACTCAGGGTGTATGTGACATGGCCCAAACATATCCAACATGAAACTGTGTCCGTGACTCATGCCCATTACTGTACATTTGCACATCACAGTGGTAATGTGCACCACACACAAGCGATTCTGCCCCCATGTACACGTGCACAGCCTGGGAGTGGCTGCACAAAAGTGCCACCCAACAAACCAAATGTGACCCCACCCAAACACCCAGGGAATGCAGCCTTACATGCCGTGGGACACTGTGTGGCCAATGCTGTAGTGTGGTAGGTGTGCACAGGTGTCCCTGGCAAATAATTGTGTGTTGAATCTGTCGAATAGTCACACCAATGAGGTCCGACATGGGTGACAATGCGTACGGATTGCACGGTTCATGACCGAGTCGTGTGTACGCCTTGCCATTGACTGCAATGAGGTCCGACGTGGGTGACAATGCGTACGCATTGCACGGTTCATGAACGAGCTGTGCGTACGCTTTGCCAATGACTAAAATGAGGTCCGACGCGGGTGACACTGCGTACACATTGCACAGTTCATGACCGAGCCGTGCGTACGCCTTGCCATTGACTGCAATGAGGTACGATGCGGGTGACAATGCATACGCATTGCATGGTTTATGACTGAGCCGAGCTTACGCTTTGCCATTGACTGCAATGAGGTCCGATACGGGTGAAAATGCGTACGCATTGCACGGTTCATGACTGAGCCGTGCGTAAGCTTTGCCATTGACTGCAATGAGGTCCGATGCGGGTGACAATGCGTATGCATTGCTCGGTTCATGACCGAGCCATGCATACGCTTTGCCATTGAATGCAATGAGGTCCGACGTGGGTGACAATGCATACGCATTGCACGGTTCATGAACGAGCCGTGCGTACGCCTTGCCATTGACTGCAATGAGGTCCGACGTGGGCGACTATCATGCATACGCGTCGGGCAGGCATGGTCCGAGACAGGCTTACGCCTTGGCCATTGAATCGTATCGAGACGGGTGCATATGTATTTTCAAAATACGCGTTGTACAGTAAGTTGACCGAGCCGGGCGCACCCATTGGCTCTGGACTGTCATGGAGATGGATGCGGATTTAAAACTTGTACGAGTTGTGCGCTGGAAATTCAGTTGGATGCCTACAACAATGTTGCAATTACTAGTGTTTCATGAAGGTGAAGATTTGAACGATGAGGAAGGCGTGTACCAGTCTTACTTTTCCATGGATTGGCCAGATTCATAGAATGCAACCGTGTTGGACCTATCACTTGGGACACATGGCACAGATTCTGCCTCTGCAGCACAGTTATAAGGCTGGCTGTCCCCCAGGGAGCTCACTTGCCTGCACTACATGCTACTGGACCACATCCCTGCTACCACTGCTGCTGTCTCTGCATCCTCTGGCTCCTGCTATGGCACGTACTCTGGAGAGGGCCCCAGCCTTCACTGAGGAGGAGAATGAGGCCCTGCTGGACGGGCTCCTTCCACAGTACAGCAAGCTGTATGGGAAACCAGGGGAGCAGGTGAATGTGCAGTCCACTGCCTTCCTAATTGTGCATGTTGTCTGACTAGCAGTACTAGCAGTGTGTACACCAGTGGCAAGCATTCTCACTGACTACTTTCATCACCCAAAGTGTGTAGGTACATGTAATGAACAGGTGTCCTGCTGCTAAAGTGCATTAGTGCAAGCTTAAACTTCCCAGGCATTGTTAACATGTCAGATGTACAGGTGATTTGTCCTTCCCTATGGTTGCACTACCTGTGTTACTCATTTCACTTTGTGATGATGACATGTATCTCCAAATGTGTGCAGCTCAAATATGGGGCATGTGTGTTAATGTACTTTTAACTTTGTCATCCTCACAGGTTGATGCCCATCAGAAGCAGGAGATATGGCTGACCATCGCCTGGGCAGTTCGTACCGTGGGGGTCTACAAGCGCCGGATCCGCAACTGCCAGAAGAGGTGACAGGGCCTTCGGGGCTGGACCCAGAGGATAGCTAGAGTCCAGCTGAAGCTGTCACCTCCATGCAGGAGGGGCGGACACCGGCCCTGACCCCCCACATGCTCTGGATCCTGGCAGTGGTCTTCGCGAACCTGGATAGGCAGCTGAAGGCCAGACAGCAGCAGGAAGGGTGCAAGCCCATGGCTAATCTGTGTACTATGTCTGACATTCTAATTGCAGTATTTTGGCCTGGTCACACTTCCACATTACGTAGGTCTTGTAGTCCAATACTCTGGTCCCTCAATTGTGTGATGCACCCTACTCATCTGTTCCACAGGTGTGGCCCCTACAGTCTGTTGCTTGTGTCACTAGGGCACTGTGTCCCTGCAGTCAGCTATGCTTCAGCTACCAGACAGCATCTGTTTCCGTGACTCTGTTGTGTGTTTCATGGATGGTTCAATTGTTTGCCCAATACCTGAGATCTGACATGTGATCTGTGTGTGCCCTTGAGATGTGTTCCAATTGCTGGTCTGACTCGCCACATGTTGCTGGGGTATTCCAAACAAACCCATGCAGCAGGGGACTCCAATTTTGGGGCCTCAGGAGTATGTATATCAAGTATGTCACACTTGCTTAGCCACCTGACTACTGTCCAGGGCCAAACACTGTTTCACGTAGACCTGGGCAGTCATGCATCCTCAAGGGCATTTTGAAACACTCTGTAATCCCACTCCTGTGTATCAAATGACAGTCTGTGCTTAGTGACATGTGTCTTCAGGTGTCTGCCTCTGTGTCATTATGGTGTGGCTTATTGTTACATACAACTGGGGTGTCCATGATTTTGAAGGTCAGCAGGACATCTGCGATTTGACTGTGAGAGACAAGACCTGTGTGACATATAGGTGTGTGATCATCTGACAGCGCACAATGGTGTATGCAACTGTGTCCTTCAGGCAGCTGGGTTACATGCATGGCAGACTGTGATGTGTTAATGTACAGGGAGTTGTGTTTGCAGAGACTCATATGTCTGATTTGCATGATGTGGGGTCTTCTGGGGCCTGGATATGTTGTTTGCAGGGGATGGGCAAGTGAACCTGTCATCTGCAGAGTTAGCTTTACCCCTGAGCTATGATTGTGAGACAGTGCATACTGTTGTCTGGATGCCCTGCCCCTGTGACAGGAGACAGTGTTGACTGACTTTCAGGGCATGCCAGTGCCATGGCATTTAACTTGCTGTGAGTGATCCTGCATTGTGTTCAAGTGTGCACCATGCACCCCATAGTGGCATTGCCCATCAGGACATGAGAACAGCATAGTGTGTGTTGTTGACATGCATCACAAGCATGTGAAATGAGTCTCTGCCCATTCCTTCATCCGGACACCTTTACTGAGTCAGTAGCAAGAGATGTGCTGTGTGTATAGTGACATACTCCTAGATGTTCACTTGCATGTCCAACTAATGTGTGGGTGGTGCATGTCAGGCCATTGGGGTATTAGCATCCAACATTCAACAGACATATGTGTGCAAGTCAAGGAGGGATATGTGTGCCATGGTTAGTGTTGAGAATGACAATTGGCTTATTCTAAACAGTGTTGGCACTTTGAGCAGTGTTCAGCTGATGTGATGTACTCACTGTGGTGTGTGCAGTCAGTGCAGGTGACTGATGTTGTTCTCTTACTTCCTATTCCTATCCAGATACATCCACGGCCACAGGAGGGGACATCTCCATGGACCAGGAGGAGCCACAGAGCCTGACAGGGACAGAAGGAGAGGAGTCGGGGGAACCCAGTGGAACAGAGGGTGAGTGGAGCCACACAGAAGAGTCGTCAGCACCATCCCCCCAGCTGAGGGCCACAGCAGCTCTGAGGATGACTCCCTTGTGGAGGCGGGGGTCAGCAGCCACCAAACCCCAGCTAGTGAGGCTGTCCCCACCACCATCACCACCCTTCCATCTGCTCCCATCCCAGAGGTCCCTAGAGGCTCCTGTGTTCGGGAGCATGACTCCTTTGTGCCAGGCACCACACCCCCTACCCCTGTGTCCCCTGCTGCCCTGAGTGAGGAGTCTGTGGACTTAGACAGATCCATGTAGGGCAGATGTCGATGCTGAAGGTCCTCCATGCACACACGTCTGTTGACGCAACTGGTGTCGTTCATGGAGGGCATTTCCTCGGGCATGTCTGCCCTACAGAGGACCAATCAGTCTGTGGCCTCCTCCCTGACGGCAACAGTGTACCTCCTCCAACAGTCTCGCACCCCTCCTACTCCTACACCACCCACGATTCCTAGCAGCCTACCTGTCTCAAGCACACACACACCTGCACATTCTCACACAGCCACAGACACAGGCAGGACACAAACACCCAAACCAAGGTCTAGACGTGCACACAAGCAAGCGTAGGGGACTGATACCACACTCACAGGGGATGGTTTGCAGACACACACACAGTCATCCACAACCACTCCGCAGTCCTCCGAAACCTCTCCCTCCTAGCCCCCTTCCCTTGCCTCACCTGCAACCCCATCTCCCCAGAAGCTCTTCCTCTGTGACCTTGGCCTCTTTCCCACCGACCCAGCAGATCCAGATTACATGGGGAAGAGGAAGTCCCCACACACAGAGGGGAGTGCCCCTCACGCCAGACACCCTCCCCCAGGCGCAGTCAGACTGAGACCCCCACCCGCAAGTCCCCCCGGAGCCGGAAGAACAAGACCCCACTGCCGCCACGCAGCTCCAAGGCAAAGTCTCCGTCCTCCATCCCCCAGGCCACCACTCGAGAGGTTCCCCGCCACTCCCTGCCCTGGGTTCCCCCACCCACAGATACAGCATCCCCAAAATACTGAGGCCCTCCCCCCCTACCACTTGCTCCTCCACACCTGGTCAGATGGTTAGTGCCACTGATGTGTGGACCGTGTCCCCCCTTTGTCCTGCCGACCTCACCTGCACCCCATTCTGCTCACATGGATTTAGGCACTGCAGTGGAGTCTACAACCACCCCGTCTGACTTGGGCACTGCAGTGGGGACCCAATCCACTCCATCTGACCTGCCCACTGAACTTGTGCCGGCACCCACCCCATCTGAGTTGTGCCCCACAGTTGTGACTGCACCCACCACTTCAGTCAGCTCCACTTCAGTTGCAAGTGTCTCTCCTGCATCCACCACCTCTTCACTGCCTCCTTCTGCTGTGCCCTGATCCTGTTCCTGCAGTGCCTGGCCTGCCCCCATGTATGCCCCTCCGAGGGGATGTCCCCTGTCCTTAGCAGTGCAGGCAAGCACCGTGTGACAGTTGTCACTCTAGTTCACTCCTTGGCATTTGACAATGGACTGGCCATTGGCCTTTTGTTTGAACGGACGTTTAACTTTGAATATGCTGAATAAAGCTTTTTTCTTTATCCCTGTGAACTTGATGTAGCTGTACATTAGGTTGATGATGTTTAACATGCCCTTGCACCTGTAATCCTTGGTTTCCAAAGTTGAATACTGAGGTGTTGATGTGAGGTACTCCATGTGGTCCATGAGATATGTATCCTATTCTGGTCGGTATCCATGTCATCCTTTGCAGCTACTTGGGTGTGTCATGATCAACTATTTGTGGACATCTCTGTGAACATTTCATTTGCATGTTCCCATCTCTGGCTTGCACCCATGCACATATGATGTGCTTCCCATTGTCCAATTTGTCTATTTCACAGACTTTGTGCGCATCACCACTGGAGCTACAGGTGTGGGCATCATTTTTATAGGAGAAACTGGGTCCTCTGTGCAGCTTGCTGTACATATGTTTTGAGTATGTGCAGATGACTTAGGGGAGACTCCAGGCTGTTGTGACCAGAGCCTTCATTGTGTGGTAACTGATGGCTGACTGACCAAGTGTTCTGCTGACATGAGTGAGACGTGCTGTGACTATGTTTGGCACAGCTGGGCTTCCACAGGAGTTGGGTCCCCTCAAGTAAGTGTGCTGTCCCGTGACATAGCCTGGGCCCATGGTGTGTGTTGTATGAGCATGTGTGTGTGTGTCCACATCCCTTTTCATACACAGATAGTGTTCCCTTGGTATTTTCCTGTTGTTGATGCTTGCTGAGTGGTACTGTGTTCATCCCACAACTTTGCCATGGGCTACCAGATGTGTGGGTGCATGACACACTACTGTTAATTGGTGTTTCATATTGGGATTTGGCAGTTCTGAGTGGTGATGATGTTGTCAGACGCAGATGGGACACAGTCAGGGGTCCCCAAGGCACTTGTTTGTTCGCAACATCATGTAGTTGTCCCTAGGTGGTACCTTTCAGTGACTGAGACATGTGTAGGTGTGTGTGACTGCTCCCACTTGTCGGTTCAGGGCTGCAATGTTTGCAGGTGTCATCATGTGTGCCTTGTGGTTCTCCTTGGGTTCTGCATTGCCCTGGGACTGTGGCAGGTATTCTGAAGGTTACGTGAGCTTTGATGTCATGGCCATGTGCCACATACTGTGCAGTATGTCTGTCATTCACCAGGGTTGTAAACTGTCCTAGTGTGTGATGAGTCTGTGCATCTTAGTTCCTCACAACATTCCTTTGTTAACATGGGGGCATGTGCAATGTCACCTGTCCATGTGTGCTTCACAGATGCACATTGTTGCAGTTCAGGGTGTGTGGTGTTGAGGGTGGACTGATGTAAATGTTTGCATGGATGGGCCGCTAGCTCCCGTTTGTCCATGGATGACTGGCCATGCTGAGTGATTTTTGTTTGTGTATGTGTGATGTACGTTTATGGAACAGGATACATGTCTGGGTTTCCCAGTTTGTACGACATCTACCTTTGTCATCACAGTGGAGGTGTCATGCATGCTTGTGTCACCCCAATGTCTGGTCCCTGGGGGTAGTGCTGTTGTGTGTCAGTCTCTTGCTGTGTTAGATGGTGTTCATTCCAGCCTGTGTCTCATGTGTCTGTTGTGCTCCCTCTCATCTCACAATGCCTGATTGCCCTCTAAGGGTGTCCCAATGATGGTTTGTATGGCACTGTGTCCACATCTGTGTAACTGTGGTTCAGCCCCCCTCAAGTGTTGTGTAGTTGCCTGGGGATACTGAGAAACACACACACATGTTGTGTCAAATGTGCAGTGTGAGGTTGCCTGTTAGTGTTTGTGCATCTGCATCAGTGCATTGGTATTGCTTTTGCGGGCCATTGTCTGGATGCTGTTTCTGTGATTTGCCCTGCTGTCCCTGTGAGTCATATCACATCATTGTGCACATTCATCCTGGTTGTTAGGTGCCATTGCTGGCATGGAATGGGAGTTTGTGAGCTGACACCTAGTCTCCACAGGTTGTTTTGATTAGTGTGTCTATTTTCGAGATGTGTGTATGCTGTGTGATGGTCACTTCTGCTCTCGTGTCATTGTACACTGTATACATTGTCAGCCCCCATGGGTGGTGCTTGTCTGCACATGGCCGAGAGTATGTTATGTTTCACAGCACTGTTAGCATCACCACATCTCTGTGGGTTTTGGACACAAGCACTACTTTGCCCCACGAGTGTTTGATGTGTTGGAACTTGGGACCAGGAATCATACATGCTGTTTGGCATTTGCAGCTTTGACCATGATGACACTTACCTTTTGGTCACTGTGATGAGGGGGGGTGTATCATCACCATAATGCTCGACATTTGCTGCAGTTTGGATGCCCACACTTAACCTTTGTTCTATACAGTGAGGGGGTGTTATTTTAACATTGACACAGTGCTATAGAGATGCTTGCCTTGTGTAGGGCACACTAATTTTTTGGTCACACATGTGCTGTTAGTTACATTGTATGTCTGAAGTCATAATCACTGTTGTGGGCAATTGTCACAGACTACACACTGTTGTCATGATGTTAGGGGGGATGTATTTTGTTGACATACTTAATGTTGGAGTATGATGGATGTGTGGCGCATCACAGTGGGGGTGGTGGGCAACATATGCCCTATGAGTGGGGGTGGCAGTGGTGATGAGCAACATAAGCCCTATGAGTGGGGGTGGCAGGGGTGATGGGCAATATAAGCCCTATGAGTGGGGGTGGCAGGGGTGATGGGCAACATAAGCCCTATGAGTGGGGGTGGCAGGGGTGATGTGCAACATAAGCCCTATGAGTGGGGGGTGGCAGGGGTGATGTGCAACATAAGCCCTATGAGTGGGGGGTGGCAGGGGTGATGGGCAACAGGTCCCCTATGTGTGATGGTGGCAGGGTTGATGGGCAACAGGTCCCCTATGGGTGGGGGTGGCAGTGGTGCTGGGCAACATATGCCCTATGAGTGGGGGTGGCAGTAGTGCTGGGCAAGAGGTCCCCTATGGGTGGGGGTGGCAGTAGTGCTGGGCAACAGGTAGCCTATGTGTGGGGGTGGCCGGGGTGATGGGCAACAGGTCCCCTATGGGTGGGGTGGCAGTGGTGCTGGGCAACATAAGCCCTATGAGTGGGGGTGACAGGGGTGATGGGCAACATAAGCCCTATTAGTGGGGGTGGCAGGGGTGATGGGCAACATAAGCCCTATGAGTGGGGGTGGCAGGGGTGATGGGCAACAGGACCCCCATGGGTGGGGGTGGCAGGGGTGATGGGCAACAGGTCTCCAATGGGTGGGGGGGGCAGGGGTGATGGGCAACATAAGCCCTATGGGTGGGGGTGGTAGTGGTGCTGGCCATGCAACCCCTATGGTGGCCTGTTGTTAGTGGCCAGGATGTGGATCTCCTGTGTGTGTGTACCATTTTGCGGGTACGTGTCGTTTGTGTGGTGGGTGTCTGACTTACCGTCTGCACCGTCGGCGTCGGTTCCTTATCCGGTCATAGATGTAGAGTACTGGTATGACCTGCGCGATGGGATACATGATGTGTTTGTGTCGTACATGCTGCTTAATGCTCCGTCTCGTACCCGCTGTAAGCAGGTCCATCTCGTAGCCGTGGATTGAGTTGTGGCGTGAATCGTAGCTGATATGCTTGTTTTCCAGATGCTGTGACGTGCCATATGTGGTGACCAGTCCGGCGCGTAGGAAGTACGCATCGTACTTGTCAGGGCGGAAACTGCTGTGGGTACTGCTTCCGGGCGACTCGGTTCGGCGTTCGGAGTTACGGCTCGGACGGAGAATGAAGCTTGAATCACAACCTACGTGCCGGTTGTATTTTTGGCAGTTATGCGCATCGTACTTCATCTACAGGACGGACCGGCTGCGGGTACGTGTCGGTCGCACGGTAAGGCTATGGACGCTCTCGGAGAGCTGTCCGGCCCGGCTCGGAATCGACCCCTTAGTGTTCCTTGGCTTGTTACCAGAGTATAACTTACTTTCCAGATGGGGAAATATGCTATGTTTATATTTGATCTTGCTTGCAAGAAGAGAAATTTGTAAAAAATGAATAAAGGATACGCCCCCTACTTTTTTAGACTGGGTTATTTCTATTACGTACACAATGAAACTGGACAGAGTTAAATTGTATAAGAAAACTTTTAATAACAATAGGGATAATAGAATAGATTTATGGGGTCCATGTGAGGTTTTGCTGGACACTCTCTATCAATAAAGACACTGGTCCAATGATTAAGCCTTACACTTGACATACTTTATCTCTCTGGTTCTACAGGGCGCCTAGGTTTTAGAACAACCACACAGAGAGGTTTTGTGTAAAGCATCTCCAATTAGCTACAGAGCTCTCCAGTTGGTGCTATTTGAGAGGGAAGCCACAGGAGTGATTTCAACAGCTCTGTACTAATGGCAAATGAGGACTAAAAAAAAAAGAATACTTTGTAGATACAGTGTAAATGTACAAGCAATTACGGTGTTTGTATCATCCATTCACTGGCCACTAGGGCGGGTTGTAGAACGTATTAGACCTAGGAGGTGCACAATGGGCTGCTGCCGGATGCGTATTAGATCAATGCACGGGCCATTTAGATTTGTCCCATTATTTTAATAAGCTTGCATTATAACATTTAGAAGCATGTGCATTTAATTGGAACACATTTGCGAGAGTGCGGGAATTTTTGCACAAGATGACCATCAATAGCCGATTTACTGTGCTAATATCTGTATTATGGTATCATTGTATACACATTACAGTATTGTGAATTATTGACTCGAAATGATTTAGCCAGTTTCAGTTCCACTAGTTTCAGTTCCACCCATCAAGTATGTGTTATTTGCACGGTGTATTATACTTCATAACATTGTTACGAAATGGCTGCCACAGTTAATATTGTTGTATATACACTATGTGGATGTAGTCCTTTTTCAATTTTTTGTAAGGAAGTAGATAAAATCACGAGTGATAAATTTGTGTACTAGTAGCGTGAGCAAGGCGTAAGCCGAAAAGCGTTGTTTTTCTGCCATTAAATAACTTTATTCAGCATGCTGGAGTGTTCGAGTGTTTTCTGCCAGTAAGCGGAGGATTTTGAAATGAAAATTTGGAGCCCCCGGTAGCCCAAACTCGGACCGCCCATGTTACAGTCTTGTTGAAATCCAACCGGGACTGGTGCGGTGATATATATATATATATATATTCACTGAAAAAAACAAAGGTTTCAGGGTCATTATAGTCAGGAATTGGCATTTAAAAACCTTAGAAATTCACTGAAAAAACCATAGGTTTCAGGGGTGTTATAGTTAGCTGGACATTTCCCTCGTACAAAACCCTAGAAATTCCCCTGTTATAGTTAGTTCAGCTAACTATAACTCGCGCCCCCGCAATGCACTGCTGATGATGTCACATATTACATCACTCATGACATGGTCAGTGACATCACTGATGACATCACTAATGACATCTCAAATGACATCACTGATGACATCACTGATGACATCACTGATGACGTCATCCAGTGAGTATGTGTTTCTGTAAAGTTTTAATATGTTTACTATATATAGGGAAAGGCCTGTTGAAGAATGAGTGGGTGTACAAGTGTGTGAATGGATGATTTTGTAGGTGTGTAACTGACTCTATAAGTGAGTCATTAAATGTTTCTTACTACAGACTAGTGACTAAACTGTGTGAATGTCTGTATGTGTCTGTGTGTTGGTGTATAAGTGGCTGCATGGTTTTGTGAATAGCTATAGGAGTGTCTATATGGGTTATTGATTGGTTGTCTGAGTATCTGTATGGGTGCCTGAGTGTTTGTGTGCGTAGGCTGTGTGTGACTCTGTGCATAGATGTGTGAATGGGTGATTCTATAGGTGCATGGTTTTAAGAGTGCATCTGTGATGAACTGTATGGTTGAGTGAGTGTATGTATGGGTGTGTTAGGGATTGAATGTATATCTCAGTGGTACATTTGTGACTAACTACATATGTGAAAGGCAGTATATATGCGTGTAAGAGTATATAAGTGGGTATAAGTGAGAGTGTGTGATTGTGAGAGTGGCTGTATGGATGAGTGTGTGCTTGTATCAATGATTGTATAAGAGTGTAAGAATGTGGTACTATTTTTATGAGTAAGTGAACTTGAGTGTGTATAACTGCATAGGTGAGTAAATGGGAGTGTAATTAATTATTTGCATGACTGACTAGGTGTGAGAGTACCTCTATGGATGATTGGTGGTGTGTGAGTGTCTATGTAGGTTTATAAATGCATATGATAGTCTTGTACGGAGTGACTGTAAGTATGAGTGACTGTACAGGTGAATGAGTGGAGGTGTATGTAGACCTAAGAGTTAATAAGTGGGTATGTAGTTATTGGTATTGAGGTAACTATGGTTTTGAGAATGGACGTCTGAAATTTTGAGTTGGTGTATCAACGGTTAAATTAGGGTGTGAGAAGATGCAGTAATTTATCACATGGATGACGTCATCAGTGATGTCATCAGTGATGTCATTTGAGATGTCATCAGTGATGTCATCAGTGATGTCACTGACCATGTCATGAGTGATGTAATATGTGACGTCATCAGCAGTGCATTGCGGGGGCGCGAGTTATAGTTAGCTGAACTAACTATAACAGGGGAATTTCTAGGGTTTTGTACGAGGGAAATGTCCATCTAACTATAACACCCCTGAAACCTATGTTTTTTCAGCGAATTTCTAACGTTTTTTAAATGCCAATTCCTAACTATAACGACCCTGAAACCTTTGGTTTTTTCAGTGAATTTCAAAGGTTTTTTAAATGCCAATTCCTAACTATAACGTGCATGAAACCCAACGGTTTTTTTCAGTGAATTTCAAAGGTTTTTTAAATGCTAATTCCTATCTATAACTTATCTCTGAAGATATCATGTTTAATGATTTTGATTGGATTTGTATATTTTTCAAATTCAGTGTGTCAATTTCATTAATTACATTTTTTTTAAAATACTTTTTTATCACCATTTTTTAAACTTATTCTTTCAATTAATTCTTTTAAAAATTAAAAAATATTATTTGAACTTAATGGGTTTTTCAAACATTTTTTTTCTATTTTTCGAAATATTTTTTTAACTATATGTGCAAAACCTATTTTATATATTTTTTTCAATGTTTTTGGATCCGCACACCCTAAGCGCACCGTTCCCAATCCCTACGCGATAGCATCCACGCATGGTATGCGTTGGGTACGTGCTTAGTGCACGATCGCAATGCGACCGGTACGCGACTCCCAGCGTATACGCGACACGTTCGATGTACGTAACACGATGTTTATGCGCTTCCACGATGCGTCATCTGCATCTATGACGCGGTAGGTGCGCGGATCCCGCGAAAAATTTAACATTTAAAAAAACATATATGTATTTTATGTGAATATTAATTGAAGACAAACTCTAAACTAGTCTTAAAACTAATATATTTTTACATCTAATCCTATAATTTTTTTTAATTCAATTTCGCGGATGCGCGCTGGGTGCGTGCTGCGTAAGCGCAGGGTGCACGGATCCCATGTGACCTGCAAAAAAAGAGATTTGATTGGTTCATTACACTTCCTCTTCTAACTATTGAAAGACGGCACCCATTTCAATCATTCTTCTTTGACCTTCTTTAGAGCACCATCTCTTTGGAGAGAAGAAGATTTTTTAGACTAAGTTTACACTTAGCTCTAACTTTTTTCCACCAAAAATGGCTTCAGGGCAGCAGGCATCACCTGCATCACCTCATACTTCTGAGGATGAATTTTTGGCAGCGGCACCAGCCAAAGGACGTTTTTCTTCAGTGGTGTGGACATTTTTTACTTTTCCCGAGGGGCAGAATAAGACCAATGCCACCTTAGTCACGTGCAAGATTTGCAAAAGAGTCCAGTCATGAGGGGATCCTAACAAGAAATACTCTTGCGGCACGGCAAGTATGATAAAGCACATGAGGACCCTTCATCCAAACAATCTTGCACGAGAAGAGTGCTGACGGATGAGAAACACTCCTGCTCCTGCGCCATCCACCTCATCACAGCCGAGCACATCAAGAGTGCATCCGTCAGCCCAAACCTTGGACATCCGTCCTCAATTTCAATTTTTAAAAGTGCTCTGCACTAAGTGCATTGCGACGTTGTGCTATGGTGAGCAGTCGATCAATCTGATCTGCCGCCGCCAAGAAAGTCACATTTGCCATTTTTTTTTGTTTTTTTTATTGTTCCCTGAAGTTCATTGTTTGGTTTCTCCTGTTTTGTTTTTTGTTTTTTGTTTTTGCAGAAAACCCCCCAAAAAATTAAAAATTGTTCAGAAAACCCAAAAAAAACTTATAAAAGAAGAAAGAAGAAAAAAAAAGTTCTTTTAAGAACTAACTTTCCTGGTTTAAAAAAAGAGCTACATTTCTTTGTTAGTGTTAGTTTAGCTGAATGTATGAGTAGTACGTAAATGACAGAATGAATGCATTAGTAGCGTATGGTGAATGTATAAGTGCAGAAGTATGAGGAAGTGCTGCAGCATCACACAGTAACCTCTTTAATTGCAGTGTGCTGTAGTACTTCCGAAGCACAGGGATGCAACATATGTACATAAATATGTTGCAAATCTATGCTTCTGTCTGCACGGCTGCTTAAACTGCAGCCATGTGGTGACACAGGCACCCTTGCACCATAGTGCAAGGATATCTGTGTAATGTGCTGTTTTTTTTTCTGCATGAAGACACACCTTCCTGCGCAAAAACAATGAGAAAATTCATTTTTCTCCTTCAATGTATGCTGAACATTTCAGCATGCATTGAAGATATAAAAATGTGGAGAAATGAAAACAATTCTCCTTGTTGTGCTTTCCTACACCAATTTTAGAATGGTGCACCATTCACACACATATCGAGATTTATGATTTATGATAAATCTAGACATGTGTCTTGTTCTATAAGTATTCAGTGCAATCATGCACAACAAGACTTATAGAACACCCTTTCAAAACAAAGTGGTCCGCATGATGAGGTTGTATTTACATAGAGTATAAAAAGTGCACAGAGTGTCTTTTCCTCTCTTTGTAAATATGAAAGAGTATCTTACACAACAACTATGTTACAAAAAGTGACATATTTCCGTTTTTAAAATTCCTTGTGAATGATAAAAGTTAAGCACAGAGTTTTGTCTGCAAACATGTTCAAAGAAGAATCATTGAAATAATTGCGGTCCTTCAATAGCTAAAATAGGAACTATTATGAACCCCTCAAATCTCTTTTTTTGCAGGTCAGATTTCAAAACTACATAGGTATAAACAGAGTGTTTTTAGAAACATGTTTCCACTTTGTAGCTTCTTGCAGACCTCCTCATTCAGCATATTGAGACTTAGTTAAACTTACCTTCACAGTAATAGGAATAAACAATGGTGCACATTTTTTTCACATTTTCATTCCAATCTAAATTCTTAAAAATTGCTTATTTTAAAATTTGGATCTGTGAAAGAAAAGGACAAAAAAACTTATAACATGTAATAATAATTTTTTTACAACACAGCATAATTTCCACAAAGTAATTTTTTTGCCTTTTTTGCTGTTCTCAAAATATATTAAATTTCACTAAAAGTAGTGATTTCAATCGTACTCATCACTTAACAGCGGGCAAAAAAAAACAATCTCAAAGATAGTTAAAAAAAAACAAAATGCTATTCTCCAAAAAAAAAACAAGATACAAATCACAGACATATAAAAGGCACACAGCTAACATTTTTTTTTAACTTTAACTTAAAAAAACTGTAAGTGACGTCGCTTTAAAATATTCACCGAATCTAAAGATGAATTTTTGGAGGATGCACCACGCCCACAACGTTTTCCTTCAGTGATGTGGAAATGTTCTACTTTTCTCGAGGGACAAACAAAGACCAATGCCACCTTTGTCACGCGCAAGATTTTCAAAAGAGTTCTGTTACGAGGGGATCCTAACAAAAAATACTCGTGCGGCACAGCAAGTATGATGAAACACCTAAGGACCCTTCATCCAAACAATCTTGCACGAGAAGAGTGCAAACAGATGAGAAACACTCCTGTTCTGTATCTGTAAAAAAGAATCACAAATAAATGTATATTAATAACTTTCAAATTTATACTATTCCATTACTGTACAAACACATTTTATATAAATACTGACTAAGAAACTATAGCCCTGAACCACAAGTGTGACGATGGTTAAAACACTACATGCATAGTGCATACTACTTTGAAGCAGTTCATGCCCTAAAGCCTACCTCACTAAAACACTACATGCTAACCGACTAAATGATTACAGTACTATAAGGAGACACACTGGGTGAGTGACAGGGTGTTTTCTAGAAGTGTATGAATACTAACTAGGGAATTGAAGGTGTGAAACACAACTGTGTAGGTGATTAGAGGACTGCATCCATACTGCATAGGCATTTAAAGCAGTCCATGTGCTAAGGACTGGATCACTGCATGACTACTTGGGTACTGACTGAATGATTAGAGTACAGCAAGGAGAGTGTCTAGGTGAATTTATAAGTGGTAGGCTTTTCGCACAGGGAATGGATTAGTACTTGGTACTGAATGGGTCACTAGAGGAGTGCAAAGGCAGTGACAGGATGTTTGCTGGACTGTATGGATACTGACTAGGGAATTGAAAGTGTGAAAGACAAGTGTCTAGGTGGTTAGAAGACTGCATACATAGTGGATAGGGGTTTGAAGCAGTCCATGTGCTAAGGCCTGGCTCAGTGCATGAATACTTAGGCACTGACTGAATGATTAGAGTACTGCAAATATAGTATCTTGGTGAATTTATAAGTGTTTGAGTTTTCGCACAGTGAATGGATTAGTACATGATGCTGAATGGGTCAAAAGAGGACTGGAAAGGGAGTTACAGGGTGTTTCCTGGAAGTGTATGGACACTGACTAGCGAATTGAAAATGTGAAAGACAAGTGTATAGTATGTTAGAAGACTGCATGCATACTGCATAGACATTTGAAACAATCTATGTGATAATGTATGGTTCACAACATGAGGACTTGAAAACTGACTAAATCATCAGACTACTACTAGGTTAGTGCCTGGGTAAACATTTTAAATTTTCAGTTCTGGCACAGTGAATAGAATAGTACATGGTACTGCACTTTAGTGTCAAACCCTGACACATTTTATCAATGCATAAGCAAAGAATAGATTCTAAAGCTACTAAAACTTGACAACATGACCGATTTTAAAACAGTTATCTGTCATCAAATACACTATGTTACCAAATGCTTCTCTCACAATCCTTACCCAAATGTACACAGACTCACAGTGTGATTTTAGACAAGCAACACTATCCCTAGCAGTTTACCAAAACTCATTCACTAGTCGAGAAGAGTTAATGGTACTGCACACAATCTACACATTTAAGTACAGCACATTAGTGTCAAAGCATGACTCATTTAATCAAAGCATAAGCCATAACTGTCTTCTAATGCTACTAAAACTTCACAACATGACAGGTTAAAATAGTTATCTGTCAGCAAATACACAATGTTACCAAATACTTCTCTCACAGTGGTTCCCAAATACACACTAACTCACAGTGTGATTCTAGACAAGCACCACTATCCCTAGGTGTTTATCAAAACTCATTCACTACAGTGCAAGTGGTAAAGGAACTGCACACAATATACATATTTCAGTACTGCACTTTAGTGTCAAAGCAAGAATCATTTTATCAATGCATAACCAAAGAATGGCTTCTAATGCTACTAAAACTTGACAACATGACAGGTTCTAAAAGAGTTATCTGCTAAAAAATACACAATGTTTCCAAATGCTTCTCTCACAGTGGTTCCCAAAGGTACACAGACTCACAGTGTGATTCTAGACAACAACCATTATACCTAGGACTTTACCAAAAATCATTCACTACTGTGGAACTGATAAGGGAACTGCACATAATCTACATATTTCAGGACTGCACTTTTCTGTCAAAGCCTGACTCATTTATTAAAAGCATAAGCAAAAACTGGCTTCTAATTCTACTAAAACTTGACAACATGACAGGTTTTAAAAAAGGTTATCTGTCAGAAAATACACGATGTTACCAAATGCTTCTCTCACAGTGATCCCAAATACACACTAACTCACAGTGTGATTCTAGACAAGCACCACTATCCCTAGGAGTTTACCAAAACTCATTCACTACAGTGCAAGTGGTAATGGAACTGCACACAATCTACATATTTCAGGACTGCACTTTAGTGTCAAAGCCTGACTCATTTAATCAAAGCATAGGCAAAAACTGCCTTCTAATGCTACTAAAACTTGACAACAAGACAGGTTTTAAAACATTTATCTGTCAGCAAATACACAATGTTACCAAATGCTTCTCTCACAGTGGTTCCCAAATGCACACATACTCACTGTGTGATTCTAGACGAACAACACTATCCCTTGCACTATACCAAAACACATTTCTTCATCTAGAAGATGTACTACATTTTAGTATAGAAACATAACATAACTCATTTCACAAATTCATAAACAATGACTGGTTTCTAATTCTACCAAAATATAACAACAGCACAGTTATCTGTCTGCAAACACATGAAAAACACAAATGCTTCTCACAGAATGGTTTCTACATGCACACACACTGTCAATAAGATTGTAGAGAAAAAAAGTACTCCCTACACTTTAGCAGGAGAAATACATTAGTCTGATTAAAATCAAAATAGTCTACATACATCCCCTCACAATTAAATAACTCACCTTTCAAGTTGTTTTGTAGATTAAGAAGTATATCAGTCACTCACCATATTTTCTTTTACAGAATCTCTGCACTGTGCACCTCTCAGCCAAAATAAAAAATGGAAAAGTTTCCCTTTCATTTTCCACACATATACATGTAAACATCAAATCACAATCCTTCACACATAAACTCAAAAGCAAACGCGCATTTCTATTGGTTAAACATTTCAACCCTTTCCAACTGAAATACATTTCAACCCTTCCCCCAATCTGCCTTTTGCCTGTTACCATAGAAACAGGTCATGGAACACTGCACTGAGCACACAGGTCAGAAGTTCAGCACACAATGTTGCTAAACAAGAGAGGAAGTGTGCTTCACTTTTCAACATATCAGCTTTTCATATATAATGTTCCTTACAATCTGTTTTTGTTAACCAATAAGAATCATACCTTTAAAAAACAGAAATATAAACCCTACCCTGCAGTGTACAAAGTAGTCATACAACCAATGATTTCTTGTCTTTTTTAAAAAAAACAATTCCGTGGATCCGCGCAACCAACACGATAGAATGCGCGCACCGTGCGCGCATTTCGCGTTTTTTTTTTTTAGAAAGGGGGCCCCAGGGGGTCCTTCTGGGACCCCCTAAGCACTTCTAGAGGGTCAGAGTATTTCCACTCTGCCCTCTTTATATGTTTTACACACTTATTCCCCTTGCTTCTTCAGCCTCGCTTCTACCGAGGCAGAAAATTGCCGCCAACAGTTCCTGGTTTCGAATGTAGACAGACACTCGGCAGCCAATTAGCATTCAGCGCGCGATCGGGAGGGTGCGCGCTCGGTTCGGGGAGGGTGCGCTAACGGTGCGTGTAGGGTCTACAGATCTTCCCCGGCCATAGATATTTATGTACTTTTAACTCTAATTTTCTCAGGAACTACTGAACAGATTCACACCATTTATGCAAAAGGCAGGAGCCTGAACTGAGGACTACCTCTTTGCCAAATTTGGTGTCATTCCGTTCAGCGGTTCGGGCTGTAGCTGCGACAACAGATCCTATGGGAAATTGGATGGGGAAAATGCATTTTGGGACCCCCCTTTTTTCTCGGCCCCCGCTTGACGAATCACCACGAAACTTTCAAGGTAGGAGCGGAATAGAGCTGGCCAAAAGTTTGGTAAATTTCACGAGGATTCGTCAACTGGCGCCAGACTTATTGGGAATAGAATGTTGCGGATTTCCTATGGAAAATAGGTCCTAACTATAACTATCTACTGGCGACCGCCAGTAGATAATTCATATATATATATATATATATATATATATATATATATATATATATATATATATATATATATATATATATATATATATATATATATATATATATATATATATATATATATATATATATTCACTGAAAAAAACATAGGTTTCAGGCACGCTATAGTTAGAAATTAGCATTTAAAAAACCTTAGAAATTAACTGAAAAAAACATAGGTTTCAGGGACGTTATCGTTAGTTGGACATTTCACTCGTACAAAACCATAGAAGTTCCCCCGTTATAGTTAGTTCAGCTAACTATAACTCGCGCCCCTGCAATGCACTGCTGATGACATCACATATTACATCACTCATGACATGGTCAGTGACATCACTGATGACATCACTGATGACATCTCAAATGACATCACTGATGACATCATCTAGTGACTGTGTGTTTCTGTAAAGTTTAAATATGTTTAATATATATAGGGAAAGGCGTATTGAAGACTGAGTGGGTGTAAAAGTGTCTGAATGGATGATTTAGTAGGTGCGTGACTGACTCTATAAGTGAGTGATTAAATGTATCTTACTGAATGCATGGGTTAGTGACTAAACTGTGTGAATGCCTGTATCCGTCTGTCTGTTGGTGTGTAAGCGGCTGCATGGGTTTGAGAATAGCTACATGAGTGTCTACATGGGTTATTGATCGGTTGTCTGAGTATCTGTATGGATGTCTGAGTGTTTGTGTGGGTGGGGTGTGTGTGACTGTGCATAGATGTGTGAGTGGGTGATTCACTGGGTGCATGGTTTCAAGAGTGCATCTGTGATGGACTGTATGGGTGGGTGAGTATGTGTATGGGTGTGTTAGTGAGTGAATGTATATCTCAGTGGTACACGTGTGTGTGAGTAACTACATATGTGAATGGCGGTATATATATATGTGTTGGAGTATATAAATGGCTATAAGTGAGAGTGTGTGATTGTGAGAGTGGCTGTATAGATGAGTGTGTGCTTGTATCAGTAATTGTATAAGAGCATAAGAATGTTCTAGTATTTGTATGAGTAATTGAGCTAGTGTGTGTATAACTATATAGGTGAGTAAATGGCAGTGTAGTTTTGAGAATGGCAGTGTGTAATTTAGAGTGGGTGTATCAAAGATTATATTACGGTGTAAGAAGCTGCATCAAATTATCACATGGATGATGTCATCAGTGATGTCATTGACCATGTCATGAGTGATGTAAAATGTGACGTCATCAGCAGTGCATTGCGGGGGCGTGAGTTATAGTTAGCTGAACTAACTATAACGGGGTAATTTCTATTGTTTTGTATGAGTGAAATATCCAACTAACGTCCCTGAAAGTGAATTTCTAATTTCTAACTATAACATGCCTGAAACCTATGGTTTTTTCTAGGGGTGGGTGGAATTTGCGAAATCCACTTTCGCAAATTATCGCGAAAATGTTAAAAATTATCGCAAACACGCGGAAATATCGCGAAGATGCGGAAGTTTTTTCCCCGCATGTTCGCGACATTTTCTGCATGGTTGCGGCTCGCCAACTTACCTATGTGGTTGCTCGCGGGCACGGGCATCTTGTTTTCAGTTGTCTCGCGGTGCATGATCGCGAGAAGAAAGACGTGATCGCGTGACGCATGACGTCACTGCGGGCGCGAACTGTCGCGAGACAGCGCAAATGGCTTAAAACAATACAACATCTCATGGAGAACGCGACCGGATCAAGAAAACTTGTCGGCGAATGCAGGGATTCAGGTAAGGTGATCGCGCGCGCGCGAGAATTTATTATTTTACAGCGCGAGCAAGAAACAAATTATCGCCAAGCTAATGAATGCGGAAATTTTGACATTTTCGCGCTTTGCGCGGAACGCGAAAATGTCAAATTATCGCAATTTCCGCGAACGGAACAAAATTTTAGCCCAGGCCTAGTTTTTTCAGTGAATTTCAAAGGTTTTTTAAATGCTAATTTCTAACTATAACGTGCCTGAAACCTATGGTTTTTTAAGTGAATTTCAAAGGTTTTTTAAATTCTAGTTTCTAACTATGCCTACAGAGGTAGGACATGTGAAGAAAGAAGAAAAGCGCACAGAAAGAAGCAAAAGAAATGCAGAAAGACGCAACAGAAGTCCACAAAGACGAAGAAAAGTGCAGGAAGAAGCAAGACATGTGCAGAAAGAACCAACAGAGGAGCAGAAAGAAGCCTTGTTGCAAAATCATCCTGTGCCCACAACTTTTTCAGACGGGTGCTGGTGGTAACTGGCTCTGACTAACCAGGCCTAGAGCCAGTGCTATGCTAAAAGACACTTAGAATACAGTGAAAACACCTACATACACTAGGGAACACTATGCGTTGGGGTACCCCTGTGATTAGCATGACCTCCTCTGTTAGACCCTAGTACATAATAGTGCAGGGGGATTGAAACTACCTCTAAGTCAGAGGTGCAGAAATATGCTACTTTAACAAGTAGTCACGTTTGCAGAGTGGTGGAGAAAGGGTGCTGGGCGTCCGACCAACGCTCAGAAATTCCGCTGCGTAGGACTTACAGGAGGTACCAGGAGGGATTCTTGGCCCCCAAACTCCCTCAGGATTATTTTGGACTTCATCCCACATCCCGTAGTCTGCCACGATGTACGTTTGCAGAGTGGTAGAGAAAGGGGGCCATGGCCTCCGAAGATGTTTTAGCAATCCCAGTGTGTGAGACTTACTGGAGGTAACAAGAGAGTTAGTTGGCCCCCAAGGACATCCTTGGGGGCCAACTTCCCAAACTTTTACCTCCAGTCAGTCCCACTCAGCAGCACTGGTAAGTATTTGTACCAGGCCACACCCACTTTGCCTACCACTCTACAAACGTGCTGCCTGGCATGCTTTTGGGTGGGAATTGAAGTCCCCTTCACTGCTGGGGGTCCATTAGGGGCCAACTAGCCTACCTTTTACCTCCAGTAAGCCCCACGCAGTGGGATGGATAGAGGTACACAAAGGCCATGCCCCCTTTCTCCACCACTCTGCAAACGCGCCCTCTGGCGCATTGTAAGTTGGGGGATAAAGTCCCCTTGAATCCTGAGAGTCCCTGGGGTCCAACTAGCCCACCAGGTACCTCAAGTAAGCACAACAGAGATGCGTTGCAGAGAGGTGTAAAAAGAGGCATGGCCTGGACCACCTGTCTGCAACACAGCGCAGTGGCGCTTACTGGAAGCACCTGGTGGCTAGTTGGCCCCCAAGGACCCTCAAGATTGAAAGGGAATTAATTCCTCAACTTTAAACAGACCACAGGGCATGCTTGCACACATGTCACCTCAGGCCCCGCCCCCTCCCTTCACCACTGTGCAAATGCACCCAGTGGCGCGTTTTAATACGGGAGATTAAGTCCCCTTGAATCCTGAGGGTCCCTTGGGTCCAACTAGCCCGCGAGGTACCTCCAGTAGGCGCCACAGAACTGCATTGCAGAGAGGTGTAAAAAGGGGTGTGGCCTGGACCACCTCTCTGCAACGCAGCCCTGTGGCACTTACTGGAGATACCGGGTGGGCTAGTTGGCCCCCAGGGACCCCCAGTATTGAAGGCAAATTAATTCCCCAACTTAAAATGCACCAAAGCGAGCGTTTGCAGAGGGGTGCTGGGAAGGGGCAGGGCCACCAGCACAATTGTGTCTTTTTTTATTTTTTAAGAAGGGGGCCTGTGTGGCCCCTCTTCCTTTCCTTTTTTATGGGCCCTGGGGACCTCATTCCCCAGGGCCTGACCCCTATGTTTTTTTAAATGGAAGGGGGCCGCGTGGCCCCCCTCCCGAGGCCATATTCTGCCCCGGGGACCCCATCCCCCGGGGCATGGTCTGTGTTTTAAAAAAATATATATTTTGAGGGGGGCTGCGTGGCCCCCTCCTCAGGCCACTTCTGGCCCCAGGGATCCCATCCCCCGGGGCCTGGCCACTTCGTTGGGGGCCGTGGGGGGAGCCCCAATGCCCCCACGGTCCCTACTGGCTCCCCACCTCCTACGGGAGCCAGCATTGCTTTTCTACACGGGGAGCTGCTGACATGCAGATCCCCATGTGGAAAAGCAATCCGGTTTGGATTTTGGAAGAGAGAGCAGGTTTCCTGCTCTCTCTTCCAAAATCCAAACCAGAGCTTGCTATGGCAGTGCGGGAGCCGCGAGGCTCCTGTCCTGTCATAGCAAACAGCAGTGTCCCGGGGGTGGGCACACCGGGACACTGCAGGATCCGGCCCCCCCCTCTCATCAAATGCACAGCCCCGGAGTGGTGGTGGTCCCTGGGACTCGGGGGTCTGTTATGGACCCCCACATTTAAATATTAGTGCCCCGGGGAGGTGGTGGTCCACGGGGCATGTAAGGGGGCACGAGCCCCCCACACAGGTGTATTTTTTTTTAAAAAAAGCACCGAGGTGGCGGTCGCTGGGGCAGTGGGGGAGCCGTGTGCCCCCAATTAATTAATAAAAGCCCCAGGGGGTGGCGGTCCCCGGGGCTTGTGGGGCCTCCAAGGCCGCCCCACAGATTAAAAAAGAAGCCCCAGGGGTGACGGTGCCTGGGGCTGCGGGTGGGTTGCATGTCCCCCGCAACTCATTAATATTGCCCCAGGGAGGTGGGGATCCCCAGGGCAGTGTGGGGGGGATTGGGGCCCCGCCACAATTTTTTTTCACTACCCCCGGGACCTGGCGCACCCTGGGGCTTAAATACAACGAAGCGCAGGAGCCCGCACTTTGTTTTTTTTATTATTTTCTCAGCTGAATTCACCCAGCGTGAATTCAGCCGATTTTAAAAAAAAGAAAAAAATGCTTTTTTTCGGCCCTGGGGGTCCTTGTGGGACCCCCTGAGCAGGCATAGGGGGTCAGAGTGTTTCTACCCTGCCCCCTTTTCTTGTTTTTTGCATTTTTTTTCTGTTTTCTTATGCCTCGGTTACCGAGGCACCAGATGGCTTCCAACACTTCCTGGTTTGGAGTGTTGACATCCAATTAGAATAAAGCTTGTGGTCGGGAGGGTGCGTGGATCCTCCGTGTCTCCAAATATCGAAACTTTTATTTTTTGATTTTCTCAGCAACTACTGAATGGATTTACACCATTTAAAAAAAGGGTGCTTTCTGAACCAAGCACTACCTTTTCACCAAATTTGGTGTAATTCCGTTCAGCAGTTCAAGCTGTAGCCGTGTCTGAAGTTTCCTATGGGAAATTCATTTTTCGACCTCTTTCTTTTTAATTTCTCAGGAACTACTGAACGGATTTACACCATTTAAAAAGAAGGTCTCTTTCTGAAACAAGGGCTACATTTTTGCCAAATTTGGTGTAATTCCGTTCAGCAGTTCGGGCTGTAGCCGTGGTATAAAGTTTCCTATAGAAAATAACATGGAGAAAACACATTTTGGGACCCCCCTTGTTTCCCGGCCCACGCTTGGTGAATCACCCCAAAACTTTTAGGATAGGAGCTGACCGGAGCGGGCCATAAGTTTTGAAAATTTCGCGAAGATTCGTCAACCGGTGCCAAAGTTATTGGGAAAAGAAAAAACGCTTTTCCTATGGAAACTAGGTCCTAACTATAACTATCTACTGGCGACTGCCAGTAGATAGTATATATATCTTTCTGATCCCATATTTTTTGCTTGAGATTTAGCTCATATTATTTGCTGTTTGTATTTCATATCCATACATTTGACTGTTGCATTTGCCAAGTGTGTTTTATATTGCTTGCATATAAATATATATATCTCTATATACCATTTGAATGTTGTTCATTTGACATCTGGGAAAGCCTTTCTGTTAGAGAGCATTGCATAAATAAAACCCCAAGCCTTATTCTAAAAAGAGAGACTTTGCATTTTGTAAAGTAAACCCTTTCTAGGTGTTGTTGTGTTTTATGTTTTACTTCGCCGTGTTTGAGCTACTGTGTGGGAGATTCTGTACTATCTGCAAGGCAGAGTAATACATCCCCTGTGAAAAGGCCTGGGCCCATATGTTCAGTTCTGCTCCAGTGTCGGTTTTCTGATGGATCTTTTTAGCAGCATGAAAACGAAAGGGGATTAACATTTCATAAATCTGTTGAAATTACAGTGTAACACAAGAGAGGCTACACAAGAATCCAAGTCGACAGCCAATTTAAGGTTAGTCAAATTTATGACAAATTCAAAAATAGTTGGACATACACAAATTTTAAAATGAGTATAAAAATACAGGGGAAACAGGAGAAACCCAAACCTTCTGAGGATATTCACTCGGTGCAGCATGAAAATGACAATAAGTTCTATGACGATGACGCAAGAAATGACCCGAAAAAATATCAGGTTCCCCCTGCATCGGCACTTCTCTGGAATGAAGCATTTATTTCCATGTATCCATACTCTAATTCTAGAGATGGCATCCCTAAATTAACATGTAAGCAAAAGGTTTGCAAGAGAAAAGGTGTCAGTGGGTAGAGCCTTCCTAGGAAGTCACTCCACCATAAGATGGGTCTGAGACATGAAGACACAAGCAAGGAAAGGAACAAGATATCACTCAGGTGTTCTCCGTCAGGAAGGCAAGCAGGGGTGGGTGTGCTGTACCTCTCTACAATGCACCATATACTCAAAGTTGTATTCAGAAAATGTCCCATAACGCTTTTCTCACACGTATTCTACAGCAGGCTCAGCCATGAATCTTTTCCATGACGTCCCCTCCCTTCACGGCCTTCTCCATTTACGTCGCTCTGTAGCAGTTCGTCCTTGGTCTTCTCTCTTTCTCCCATGTGAAAACACCTCCCTCCACCTTATCTCCTCCAGGCCAAACTAACTGTAACTCCTTCATTCCACAGCCTATCTAATGGAACAATACCTTTACTCTTCTCTTGCAAACATTGTCCACCTGAAATGAAAACATGAATGAATGAATGAATGAAATTAAATTAATAAAAGCGCGAACTATGCCCAAGGGCGTCAAGGCGCTTGATTCAAACCATCAGAGGACAAGAGAGAAGGAGCAAGCTCATACTGA
The DNA here is from genome assembly GCF_964204655.1 of Triturus cristatus. Taxonomy (NCBI): domain Eukaryota; kingdom Metazoa; phylum Chordata; class Amphibia; order Caudata; family Salamandridae; genus Triturus; species Triturus cristatus. The sequence continues at coordinate 168,668,489 of NC_140584.1, read as the reverse complement.
AGAATTGACAAAAAGCCAGGTCTTCAAGGCCCTACCGAACAAAAGTTGTGAAGGCTCTCCAGAGATGTTCAAAGGAAGAAAGTTCCACACTCTGGGCGCCACGGAGGAGAAAGCTCTACCTCCCCATTTGGCCCTCCTAAACCTAGGCACAGCAAGAAAGTTCTTGTCCATGGAACGAAGAGACCTAGAAGGGGCATAATGACAGACCATTGCCTTTATACCCTCAGGACTGGCATCATAAAAGGCTTCATGGGTCAAACAAAGGATTTTAAAAATAATCTTATCATTCAGCGGGAGCCAGTGCAGGGATTTAATTGAGGCTACGGCTGAATGAAATCTAGAAAGATTCAAGACAAATCTAGCCGCAGCATTCTGCACCATCTGCAACCGAAGGATGAGACCCTTATTAATGCCTGGAACAGAAAGCATTCTACGAAACTAACATGAGAATATAAACATCAGTTTCAGAAATGAGGACATCCCAAAATGTACTGCAGATTAAGGACTATGACTTAGGCTAATATAATGAATTCAAAATGCCAGCAAAGGGGAAGGGTATAATGTAATCATAGCTGGTGATTTCAATACTACCTTTGAGCCACTAGACTATGCTGATAGCAAATTAAATATAGATGAAGACATCCAATGGGGTATCCCCCAATTGGAAATTGCACCAATTAAGAAATGGACAGAGGCAGCTCTCCAGCTGAAAGCTTTTAGTCTAGAGAGAGGTGTGCGAGCAGTAAATGGTCGTACTCCATCTGACCGCACAGGATCTCACACATACAATAACGGCTTGAGGAGTAGCCGAATAGACTATATTTTTATAAATGTAGAGTACTGGTCCTTTGTAGTAGATATGAAGGTCTGTAGTAGGATCGAAAGCGATCATAATCCACTGTTGCTTTACATAAAAGGTTTAGCTCAAGTTGGATCTTTGCTACCAATAGAGCTAACTGAGACTGCTGATGCTGTAATTAGTAATGATGTGAGGAGGGTTAAGTGGTCCCGGGTAATCGAAAATGAAAATTCCATCACAAGCATGAATGTTGAGGTGCAAAAGACGTTAGACCTCCTTGATCAATATTCAAACCAGGATGAAATAAATGAAAATATTAAGCATATTCACGAATCCTTGTTTGAAAATATTAGGAGGTTCTTTACTAAACCTTATACAACCCCAAAGCCATCTTACTTAAAGTGTGACCACTGGTACAACAAGGCATGCAGGTTAGCTTACAGACAGTTGTCATGGGCGATAAAATCAAAAGATATAAATATGATAAGACTAGCCCGTAAGGAGTACAAATCGATCCAACACTCTGCAAAACGAGTATAGGATGAACAAAGATGGAAGGATCTCTTGATAGCTAGAAAAATGAAAAACCCTCAATCATTTTGGCAGCTTCTCAAATGGGGTCGTGGAGGCCCAGGAAACATCCCGTCAAATCACATTGCCCCAGACCAATGGGTATCGTTTTTGAGGGTCAATTTGCTGTCATGGGACAAGTATCCCCATTCCAAGCTCTAAGTATAGTGACTCCGGCTCAATTTTCCCTAAGTGAAGTTGAATTAGCTGTGTTCTCGGCCCCCGTAGGTAGGGGTCCAGGTCCTGATTGTGTCCCAGTGGATTTTTTCATGTCAGACAAAGAACTCTGGCTAAGGTATATATTGTTTCTGGCAAATGCTCTCGCCAGTGGAGCATCTATCCCTGACTCCTGGCATGGGGCGGAAATTCTCCCCATATACAAGAAGGGGGATCAATCGAGTCCCAATAACTATAGGCCTATCAGTTTGATTGACTCCACGCAAAAGATCATGGGCAGATTGATCTTGAATAGAATACAATCATGGATCACGGAGAACAATATATTATCCCCTTTTCAAGCTGGCTTCAGGGCTTACGTGAGCACGATAGACCAAGTATTTTATTTCCTACTAATTTACTGGCGTGTTGTACAGTTGGCGGGGGGGTACCATCTACGCCACTTTCGTGGATCTCAAAGCAGCTTTTGACACTGAACCAAGAAATAAGCTTTGGACTGTGTTGAGAGACCTAGGAATCCCACTAGCTATTGCAGTTGGTGATTAAATTGCACGAATCAACCTATGCTCAGGTTCGATGGGGTGGTCAAGGAAATACCACCAACAAATTTCCAATCTCCAAAGGGGTACGTCAAGGATGCGTGTTGGCCCCAACCTTGTTTTCATTATTTATAAATGGAGTGGTTGGGTATTTCCTCGATCACCCTACTGACCCCCCCTCTGTAGCAGGTATCAAAGTTCCAATTCTCATGTTCGCGGACGATACCCTCATCTTATCTAAGACCCAAGCCGGGTTGCAAAAAGCCCTGGTACGTTTTGAGGTGTTTTGTTCCGAACATGAACTAATGGTGTACGTGGACAAGACCAAATTTATGGTGCTCCACAACCACAAAGCTATAAAGTCAAGAGTTCTAATGAATAACGAGCCCCTAGAACAAACTGACATATTCACGTACCTAGGAGTAACCATTAATCGAAAAATGGATTGGAAGCCCCAAATAAAACTAATGGCACTTAAACATTCACAAATAGCAGGGGTGATTTTGAAAGAACATAGGCTTTCCCAAACAAAGCCAATAGGCCCCACACTTCAGATCTATCAGGCAAAAGCCATGGCATCTATCTCATATGGGGCAGAACTGTGGGGGTTTGAAAACGTGTCTGTATTAGCTCAGGCCCAAAATAGTTTTTTGCGGGGACTGAAAGGCCTCCCTCAGAGCACCCCCCTAATTCCCTTATACTCTGACCTGGGGTGCCACCAGTTTACAGAGGTTGCAAGATTCAAACCATTGGCTTACTGGAGAAGGCTATGGTCCACTCCGGAATTAGCCCATTACGCTACAGCCCTTTTGGACATAAAAGGTAATGGTAATTCCCATAAGATTAGCTGGTTACAGCAGGTTAAAAGATCTTTGGTGGACATGGGTGTGAGACAGCTATGGGATGATCCGGCCCACAATCTATTTCCGTCTAAAAATGAAAATAAAGATGTGTACTGGTCTATGATTAGAGCAGGAATGCTGAAACAATCTGGGGCTATATCATTGACCAGTGCCTTCCTGGCACATAAGCTAGATCCACATTACGAAGAATTCTGGGATATTCTAGCTAAGCCACTGGATAGGAAATGCTACTTTCAGTTTAGGGTAGGATCATTACCCACCAAAGGCTTTACAAAATCATGGTACTCGATCATAGACAGTAAATGTTTATTTTGTAAAAACATGGATGAAACTATTTCCCATATACAGCATATTGTTCTCCAAGGAGGACATGGTTAAAACCAGTCTGTCAGAAGCTTGGGACCAGGTCGAGTACGACTGCCCTAAGAATATTAAAGTCTAGTACCCAAGAGGTAATCGTAATAGCCATAGCGAAATTCTTGGGATGGGCATGGAGAATAAGACAACAGTTGGAAAAAACAAGCAGACTGCGACAGTAAACCTTAGTGTTCTGTCTTCTGCTTAGTTTCCTTCACCTAGTATTGTTAAAACTGTGATTACATATATTTATAAATGACTTATATTTGCATATTTGCACAAGGGAATCATGGTGTTTTGTACTTTAAGTAAAGTTCCCATTGGCATGGGTTTTTTAAATATTTTTTCTTGGGGTTTTCTTCGGAGTGGATCTTGACTGATTTTAATATGTTTTTATCATATGTGTTATTACATTTTTGTAAAAGTCTTTAAGGAATAATCGATTTTTTATGTGATGTTGTAAATATTTGTGTCTTTTATGATCAATTTGGTTGAAATAAAGACTAATAAATGAAATGAAATGAATTCAAAATGTTATGTATGTTAGGAATTACATAGAACATTAATGTGCAATAGGAATCTTTCCCTAACTACATTAATACATGACTTGCAACTACATCTTTAACCTAGGAAGACTTCAAAACACAGTTGATATATCATTAGATCACATCACAAATGAGGCCTATAGAAATAGGTTACAAAAGTTACATATTTCAGCAAAAGTTCTATTCGTTAATTATTAAACTTTACATTGGAACACATTAATTTTGTAGGAACACATTGCTTGATTCACGTTTCCTCTAACATCTAATTTCTCTCATAACATTAAATAATATGTAAGTGCATTCTACAAGCGATTACATTGCACTCCTAACAGGCACCCCGTGAACAAATACAAATGTTATGCTCTATCAGCCCACCTCTGATGACGTTAGGTCATCACACTAAACATCCTATATCATTAGATAAGCCTATCAAATGGTCATTTAGGAAAATTGATTAATCAGATGAACAGATCTAAACAGATGTTGTCGCCATTCTTCCTTGCCTAAACTTCTCCATTCCTCTCAAGCTGTTGCGATAGTTGTCTTGCAGCCTCTCTATCTTCCTGTCTTTTTCAATCTAAGCTCTTTCCCTCTGTCTCACACTATACCACTTATATCCTCTCACCATGCTGATCAAGACAATGATACAGATGGCCATAATCAATATCGATCTCACAATATAGCCAAACAATCCACTCCCTAGTATAGCAAACTATCTTCCTATTGTACCAAACCATTGTCCAACCTTATTCCACACATCTTCAGTAGCTAAGTCCTTCAATTATTGATGGAACTCTGTAATGTTGCTATTGTACTTCTGCAAATCTTTACTCCTGTCAGGGATATAAGTGCAACACTGTTGTACCTTCAGCATTCAACAGACTCTGCCTCCCTTTGCTGGTAAAACATCTAAAGCATCACCATAGCCCTGAACAAAACCATCTCACCATCTATAAGCAACAGGGATCCAGCAGTGTTACTAAATAGCTTATCAACTATGGTAGGCAATTTTCTAATCTTGGTATAATTTAGCACTACCCCTAAGCTAGGTATCAAAGCTCCAAAAATGTCTCCCACAACTTCTCCAGCACTCAATTTGCATTGATGCCTAGTGCTTACCTCTCAACCTAGGGCTTCTGAATCCTCCATGTGGTATAACTTGGGAAACACCACAGCTAGATAACATGTACCATGTCATTTGCTAAGCAGTCTCAAGTACACCTTCTTTCCACACACAGAAATGACTCCTGGTATAACATGTGCGGTGTAGTCCAAAAACATTTTCCATGGACCATGAACCAGAAACGTATGATCACACTCGCTCTTCCCCACAAACACACAACTGTATCCACTCTCAGCCTGGTGGATGCATAGTCTCCCCCTGTGTTGCCAATCCAAAGCTAATGGTCCTGAACTCCCTGAGGCACAGTGGGCTGTGTCTTCTTTCATCCATTGAAGAGATTTGTAAGGTATATTCCCCTCACTCACTACAACTCTTTATCTATCTTCTATTTGATCTATGAATTTCTTTTCAACATCAGTTAGTACACAGGTTAAAATGTATCTATGGGCATAAGTGTCTAGCGTTGCAGTGGGCACAAAGTAATTCCCTATCATTTAAACTGTCTTCCTTTTATTGTAGTTGTTCAGATGTTTGTAGACTGGTACTTTAGACAATACTGTCAAAAGCAAAGATCCCTTTGGGCACCTTTTAATAAAGCATAAAAATATTCTCAACCATTACGCATACACTATCCACATCACCAGCATACAATCGGAACCAACATAAGTGATATAAAAATTATTTATTAAAATGTATAGTTTTCTCACAAAGAGATGCTATTGCCATCAAATTCGCATCATTGTTATACAACAAATAATAAAAACAAACATAGACATGTTTAACCCCTTCGATGCTCATGACGGAACGGTTCCGTCATGAGCATCGGTTGAGCTGTGCTCATGACGGAACCGTTCCGTCATGACCACGCCCGCGCTAGAACCCTTCAGCACCGCGGGGGAATCCGCGCAGCGCTGAAGGGGTTAAAAACAACAGTTAATTGGGGATATAAGCATAAATCTTGTCCAAGAAGCACATCAAGTTTGACTATATAATGTATAAAGATCAACATTTTTTCTTTTTCTTTTGTTGTTGTTGACCCTTGAAAAATACGCTTGTTTTTATTATTTGTTGTATAACAATGATGCAATGCGATCTTTGCTTTTGACAGAAGTGTATTATCTTGGTGTCCTGTCCCTTTGGAGAGGAGGACCCCTCTATTTTTATTTCAAACTTCAGACAATACTACATTTTAATTGGAAAAATAATATTCATATTGGCCCTTGTTTTAAAACATGCTAAGGAGCAAACTACAACTAATGTCATAGTCACAGGTAAGTGGTGCTATGTTATACAATCATCTCCTGATGCCGGTAACTGCATGAAAACATAACATTCTCTAGCTTAAATAATGTCTACATATTTATACAAAAGCCTAGCATAAGCATTTTAGGTGTAATCACTCTTAGATAAATCTACATGGAGATGTTGTTCTCCTTGAGCGGATCAATCTCTCTCTGAGCATAGAGTACATCTTTTCAAATCCCCTGGTGTAGGTGTAACCACCTCAGGCATACTAACCCTATGTATCTCACCCTCCGAAGATCTAGAAACTTACTCTTCTATTTGAACCACTATCACTATCACTACAATGGTTATAAGAGTGCCTGTGATACATTTGCGTCTGCGGCTGGGATTTCCGGACTCCATTCTGAAACATATTCAGACCCAATTTCAAATAGAAAGCAGCAGCCACAGAGTCTCTTTCTCAGTTGAGTTACACTTAAATGAAGCAGGAAACACAAAAGTGTCTGAAGCAGGATTTCTAACAATTATCTCTCTGGTCTTTTTCTTTAAATTTTCTTTTATTTTGTATGTACATCAGTTCGTAACACTTCCCTAACCCTACTCCATCTTCTTTATCCATTCTAGTCTAGGTAATCATCTTCTTAAACACTTTTCAGCAGAATTCATCAAAGTTCATTCAACATCCCTAATAAGTTCTGAACCTAGTTGTTCTTCAATCAGTTGCAATAGATCAACTCTTAACTCTGCTTCTTCCACCGATGCTGGTTCTATAACCAAAGGAGGGAAAACTAAATCATTCAATATCAGCGATCGTAGGCCACTCATCCTTGGTGAATAAGGAACCACCAACAAAAGAAGGGCATGCAAATCAGTCCCCATAATCTTCAGCAGGACTTTGATTATCAGAAATGATGTCCCAGAACTCCCCCTCGTTGACATTGGCTTACAAAGCTTACAAAGGCAGCTTACAAAGGCAGCAGGCCTTTGAAGCTTTCCCTCCCGTGAACCCAGTGCATCCTGGGGAAGGAGGCATGACACCTCTGCCATAGGAAGGGCTTTGTTTCTGGGCCCAGAGAGTGAAGGCTCTCTACCCAGGGGTCCAGAAACCTGTCTGGTGGTGGCAAAAGGTGGGCAGCCATTTAGGAACCACACCAGGGTTAGTCATTTTTTTAGGGGACATCTCTAAGATGCCTCTTGTGTGCATTTTACATTAAATCCCACACTGGCATCATTGTGGGCTCAATGTGCTCAGAAGTATGCTACCAAACTAACCGGTTTTCAGTAAAGCCATTATGGAGCTGTGGAGTTCATAATGACCAACTCCAAGAACATATACTCTTTATGGCTTTACTGCACTTACAGAATGGACTTAGACACTGTAGGGGTACAGTTCGTATGTAACTGTACTCTCACCTGTGGTCTAGTGTACCATAGGGGGGTGGCTTACCTATGCCACAGACAGTGGATTACAGGCATGGCACACAGGGATGTGTGCCATGTCGGCTCTTCACTTTTCTCTGCACCAAAACACGCAGCCTGTAATGGCAGTGTGTGGGTGTTAAGGAACACGGCCCCTAAGGGTGGTACAATAGATGCTGCAGCCCTTAGAGACTTTCCCTGGCCGCGGTGCCCTTGGTACCCATGGCCCCTGTTACTAGGGGCTCACCTGTGGCCAGAGAGGTGTCAATTGGGTGTACAAAGGTACAGCTTTGGGAAAGAACAAGGGCCCTGGGGACCTGACTGGCAGGGACCCAGGGAACACCAATTCAAACTGCATCATGTGTCAGGCAAAAATTGGGGGGTAACTATGCAAAAAGGGGAACTTTACTACAGACACCCCATTGCTTGGAAGCCACACGCTCTACAAATCATATTAACATTAACATTGACATTAGCTGTGCAGGGCATCTCATCCAGGGACGAGTGAAAAAGAGCATACAGTTCCAGAGTCCAGCTTAACTCGCCAGAGACCACAATGCCTTCTGTGAAGTGTAGGTTTTTCAATTAACTAACTTGGCAGGGAGGGTGCCACTGAAACAACTTTTCTTGGTGCCAGCACATTTCAATAAATAACAATCAACAAAATAAATGATGACTGAAATACAAGGTTTAGTCGTGCAGACCTGATTTATGAGATCCTATAATGGTAAAGCTTTCAGGTCTTCTGCTATGTTCTGAACACGAATTTTAAGGATAGTATCAAACGTACTTCATGTCAAGGTGACTGTGCCCTGTGTTCTAATGCATTTATCAAATATCAAAATGGGTGTCTGGCACACTTAAGGCCTTTTAAACACACACAAAAAGTTGCTAGTGCGGCCTCCATGGTGATGGATGTGGCACCATGGGCTAATGCTGGTTTTTATCCGCAACAATTTGTGTTCTACACATGCATGTAAAAGTCATAGCATGAACGTTGTTCGATAAAAAGCAGGGACTGTGCCTCTTGGCACCATGCTTATCTTCCCCTTCTCTGTTACTCTTAAGGTCATGGACATCATTTAGGGGTCACACGGGATCGCAGCTCCGACCCCTGGCACAGCCTTTGCGACCTCAGCCTCAAAGGTGGCAAAATCAAGAACACAGGGGCAGCTAGGAATTCTTATTTTTCTGCCAATTTATCATTATACAAATATGGAAAAATATTCTATTATTTACTATATTTGTTAAAAAAAAACGAGCACACTTATCTGGAATGGTACCTTTAGTGGCAACTATGGTGAGTAGCAAGGGTTTTAAATTAATGTTGTGTGCGTGCTTGCAGATGAGAGCATGTTTATGTGAGAGAATGCATGTATTTGTGTGAGAATGTGTGTGTTATTGAAAGTGAGGGAGTTAGTAACAGACAGTGAGTGAGATTGTGCGAGACTGAGTGAGCCAGAATGAGTGAGGCGAGTGAGATTAAGAGTGAATGCATGTGGGAGAGAATGAATAATAAGGAGTGCCAGGGGGTGTAATAGAGTGAGTGAGAATGAGTGAGCAAGAATGAGTGTGTGTTTGAGAATGAGTGTAAGTGAATCTGAGTGTGAATGAGTGTGTGATGTAATGCTTGCAGGCTTATCAATGGTCCTGGCATCAGTGGTGGCTCCTCGAGGGAGTGCTGCGGGGCGGAGGGGCGGTGGGGGGAAGGGCAGGGTGGGGAGTAGTAAACTCGGGAATACGGCCGTACAGAGTTGTGTATATAAATAAATAAATAAAACAAATTACATTGCGCGCTGCATCGCCGATTTGGTGTTGCAGTGCGCGCAATGTGATTCATTTTATGTATTTATTTATATACCCAACACTGTTCGGCTGTATTCTGGAGTTTACTACCCTCACCCTGCCCTTCCCCTGCCCCGCATCTCCGCCCCACAGCTCTCCCTCAAAAGCCGCCACTGCCTGGCATAAAGAAGGTAATTATTGTCTGACAGAGACACCTAGGGGCATATTTACAAGGGCATAGCGGCGCCGAAGAGTCACTTTTTCGATGCTCCAGCTGTACAGTGCCCTGTTCCATATTCACAAGCCACTTTGCATGACATTGCACCGCCTTAGAAATATGGCCCTCATAGACGCAGTTTTCTACTGCAAAGGGGCATGCAAAGGGTGTTGCTGGGGGCATTACCACACAACACTCATTGCTTTTTGACACTGTTCCAGATTACAAGGATCTGTAAATCTGAGGCAGTGCCAAAAACTAACACCTTTCAGAAGGAGGTGTTAATGTGGCACAACGAGGAGAAATACTTTTATTTCTCCTTGTCATTTGCTCTTTCTATGTGTGATGCATTCCCCAGCACACATAGAAGGAGCAAAACGCCATTAATGATTGTTTTTGTGCAGGAAGGTATCCCTTTCTGCACAAATACAATCATCCCTGCAATGCAGGCACCCTTACACCATGGTGCAAGGTTCCCTGCACAGGCACTAGGTTACATTTTTAGGGCCAGTGCAGGGGAGAGAACAGTGGTACGCTATATTCTTGTTAAAACAACGCATCCCTGCATTTTTTTAAATGAAGCATCTCGGCACAGCTGAATTGCTTGGAGCGCTGCTCTGTGCCATTTCATTGTAAATTTCCCCCTACAGCAAAATTCTGGCGCTGGAATACTAGAGGCAATTCTTACCATGACAGACACATGTGACAAGATACTGGCACACTACAGGTAATTCTTGGCATAAAGGACATCAATAGTAAAATTCTGGTACTGACATACTAGAGGTAATTCATGGAATATGGGATCCCAGGGAAAAATACTGCCACGCGTGAGGAAACTATTGGCATGTGGGCACCAGTGGCAAAATGTTGGTACTAGCACTAGCATATGTAGGCAATTTTTGGCATAAAGGTGGACAACCTGGCTTATGGGGGGGTGGTAACAATGACAAAATGCTTGCCCTGACATACTGAAGTAACTTTTGACATAAAGGTCACCTATGTGCAGCACAAATTGCAAAATTCTGGCAGTGGCATTTTACGGACATTTTTGCTATAAGGGGTACCCATAGTACATTTTGAAAAAATTAGGTCAACTTCTGGAGAGTGTCAGGGTACATTGGCGTGGCACACCATGAAAGAATTTGAATATTTAATAAGTGTCTTTAAGTGCCTATGCCATTTTAGCAATTTTTTGTGCCATTGTGCTTTAAAACGCATGCCATCCAATTTTTCTGGGGAAAGAAACTTCCTTGAAGAGGACTGGATTACTCACTTCGCTCGCTCACTATTATAATTCAGGGCACGTATTATGCCCCTGAACTTTCAAAGCTCAAATTGGCACAATAATATAGGTGGAATCTACATTAGGCATTTGCCTGTGTTATGTTGCGATATTAATCATTCAGGTATTATGGAACGTCAGTGATGTCTATTGTGATGTTAGTGCCATTTGACATGCCTTCTTGGGAAAATTCACGGTCAAGGGCAATATGATTGCAACTTGTAAAGGTAGGGTTTCATTGTTATTCACGTTATTTACTTTGGTGTTTTCTTTATGTTTATCACTGTGACATCCTATGTATTCTACACTCGTGCAGACGCTGCTCGTGAGTGTATCTCCAAACATGTTTATGTTTGAAGGTGCATCTCTCGTGCTGCGTCTGCTCGGTAAAGGGCTCCTGAGTCAGTTACGGCATTATTCAGTTGTACATAACCTAGAGCAGCAGTACTCCCGTGTCTTACTGGAATAAAGAAACTTCTTGCTGGATTGAAGTCTGAAGACTGCTTACTTCTTTCTGCTTGGATTAGGAAGCATTCATACTTTACATTTGGCGACGGGATTTTCCAGTTTTGCACAATTATACAACTTTTACGAGCTACGCGCTCGCAACGAAAGAGTTGTGTCCTACCTTGTATTGCTGTCTTCATCGTTGCGCAGTGAATTGGGGAACTGTCTGAGCTTTGTTTGGACAAAAAACGACCCGTGGTTCAGTTTAAACTGAATTTTGAGCATTTTGCTCGATCCCCGCAGCGAAAGACATCCGGATTGAAGGCTCACACAACGTGATGACGACATCACGAGGATCAAGGAAACGGTCCAAAACATATTGACGCTGATCGTCAAAGGGAAGGCTTCGTGTCAGTTTCAACGCTGTCTGCCAAAACAGAGGCTTTGCTTCCGTGTATCTGCGACCATTACATCATCGCGTTACACGCAGCGGTGTGTTAAAATCAATAAAAAAAAAAAAAAAAGAGAAGTTGGCACATTTATCTACGGAAACTTGCTGCAAACACTGAATTCAGCCATTTTTCAACACAAAGAGCACCTGACATGGTATGTACTTTATTAAAAAAAAAAAGAGGAAAAGAATTAAAAGTTTAATCTCAAAAAGGGAAATAACAATATAATAAAACTAAAGAAATTAAAGGAAAAATATTTATTCGACTGCTTATCAAATATATATAAAAAAAAAAGTATATATACGTATATATTTAAATTAAGCAAGAAAAGAGTTGATAATATTTAATTAACATGGCAAACAACCAGCAAATTGTACAGTTAAACAATTTCTTACCTGTTAATGGCAAACCTGCTGAACCGTGGAAGACATGGTTTCGTAGCTTTGAAAGCTATTTAATCGCAATTGACGCAGAGGATTATTCGGCCAAACGGAAACTAGCAATACTATATAGTCACTTGGGAAAAGCTGGTCGTCAGATCTTTGATAACTTACCAACCACTATACCTCCTCCTGGGAATGGTGATGGTTGGAATGTATATACTGACGCCATTCAGAGACTCAACAAAAAATTCCTGGAACAACCTAATGTCATGCTGGAGCGCTTTAACTTCATGAAACGTAAACAGAATTGTGATGAATCTGTAGAAGACTTTATCTCTGTCCTTAGAAATTTATCAGCTGATTGTAATTTTGGTGCCTCTTTGGATATGTACATAAGGGATCAATTTGTATATAGTTGCTATCACAAGAAAATTCAGGAGCGTATTTTAAGCTGTAGAGATCCTACCCTTTCAGAAGTTATTGATATGGCCAAAAGTATTGAAAGAAGCATTATTTCATCGAAATGTATTGCAAATGAAAATGTTACACCTGTAAATTTGGTACAAAATGACATGTTGGTGAATGCTATTGCTGTGAAAAACAAATTTTCAAAACCATTCTATAAGAAACCTACCACTATTTGTTACAGATGTGGCTCTAGAGCACATCTTAGCAATAGTCCCACGTGTTTTGCCTTAGGAAAGAAGTGCACTAATTGCAACAAAATAGGGCACTTTAGCTCGGTTTGTAGAAGCAAACGATCTGTGCATGTTAGTTCTATTTCCTCACAAGAATGTCTATATCCAGAACTTAATGCTCCCTCATTTGATGTTGCTCCCCTTGAGTCCTCATTACAAGATATGAATATTAATACTATAGATTTATCCTCAAATAACATTGCAAAAAGGGAAATTTTAGCTATTGATTCTTGTGAGGATTTATCCACCCATGAACATGCTAAGGAGCCAACATGTGTGGTTATCGTTGATAACAAATCAATTGACATGATGGCGGACTCAGGTGCCCCTGTTACCATCATTTCTAATGTTATATTTGAAAGATTATGGCCTGAATCTATGTCTCTTTCAAAACTTGATATTATTCCTAAGGCATATGGAGGCACAGACATTGACATGCTTGGATTTTTCATGTCAAATATCTCGTGTCTTGGTAGGCAAACTATTACTAAAGTATACGTTGCAGTAGATGGTAAAAACATAGTAGGCTGGCAGGACTTGGCAAAAATGGGTTTGAAACTTGTCCCTGGATCAGAAAATCCTGTTCAAGTTAATAATATTGAAATTGCATCTATTTCGGACGACAATGAACAAATTATCAATGACATTGTCACACAATTCCCTCAAGTTTTTAATTCAAAAATAGGTAAAATCAAAAAATTTGAACATTTGATTAAACTTAAACCAGGTGCTATACCCGTTGCACATAAACTGAGGTCCACCCCTCTTAGTGTAAGGGATGATTTGAAAAGTTTGTTAGAAAAAATGGTATCAGAAGGGATTATTGAACCAACAGACTCTTCTCAGTGGGTTAGTCCCATTGTGATTGTGAGAAAGAAAGATTCCAGTATCCGTCTCTGTGCTGACCTTCTCTCCCTTAATCAAAATATACTTATTGATTGTCATCCCCTTCCCAAAATTCAAGATCTTTTAACTGGTATTAATGGTTCAACATTCTTCACTTTACTTGATCTTCGCAGTGCATACCATCAAATTCCCCTGTCCCCTCAGTCCACCTCTTTGACAACTTTCATTACTCCTTTTGGAGCATATAAATATCTAAGACTACCTTTTGGGCTAGCCTCCGTGGCCAGCGTTTTTCAGAAATTTATGGATTGTTTACTTAAAAACATCAAATGTGTCCAGGCCTACCAGGATGATGTTCTAATCTTTTCTGAAAATAGACATGAACACATTAAAACACTCAAAGAAGTTCTTACACGCTTTAGAGATGCGGGCATCACTTTAGGTCAAAATAAATGTAAATTTTTCAAGTCTGAGGTGGATTACTTAGGTCATTCTATTTCCTCAAATGGTATCAAGCCAAAATTTTCTCCTACCCAGGCCATTTCGAATGTTCAAGTACCAAAAGATAAAGATGCTCTTAAATCCTTCTTAGGCATGACGGAATATTATTCAAGGTTTATTCAAGCTTATTCTCAAATAGTACAACCATTACGTAATCTTCTAAAGAAAAATGAGAAATTTATTTGGTCTCATGATTTGGATATTTCCTTCAATCTTATTAAAAAGGTTATCTCTGATTCCCCAGTTTTATCTTCATTCACCCCTGGGGTCAAATGCCACATTTCTGTTGACGCAAGTCAATTGGGTTTGGGAGCTGTTTTATGTCAATGGTTTGGTGCAAAAGAGAACACTATAGGTTTTGCATCCAGGTCTCTCTCTTCCGCTGAAAGAAATTACAGCACTATAGAGAGAGAGGCACTTGCTTGCCCCTGGGCCGTTGAAAAGTTTAAAAGTTTTATTTGGGGGTGCCATTTTATATTGTTAAGTGATCATAAACCCCTATTGCATCTTCTCAACGGAAATGGTACTGGTAAAGCCTCTGCTAGATTAGTACGCATCCTTTCCAGACTACATGAATATTATTTCACTATTCGACATATCTCTGGTGGCCTCAATGTCAGAGCAGATTGTCTTTCTAGACTTCCTTTAAAAGATGATCTTCCTGACACAAAATTTGATGAAGTAGAATGTGTAGTGGCATCTATTAATGACTCATTGTCCATTTTTCCCGCATTGTCACAATCTGATTGGCTTCAGGCATATGTTGATGACCAAATATTAAAAGCAGTCAGGAATATGATTATTTCTGGATGGCCCAGAGAACGTTCCCTTCCTGCTTCATTAAATTCTTATGCTCAAGTTTCAGATGACCTTTCTATTGTTAATGATATCTTGATGCGTGGTGACCAATGTATTCCTCCCTCTTCTATTCGAAGTAAATTAATTGAATCTGCTCATGATGGACATTTAGGAGTTGGAGCAACTTGTAGAAAACTGAAGGAACATTTTTGGTGGCCAGCTTTGGACAAAGATGTTACTCAATGGATTGATGCATGTGAAACTTGTTTACTTTCTGATAAGCATTGGAAGATCTCCAAACTCCCTCTTCACCCTGTACCTGTACCTGAGGAGGCATGGGTAAAGATTGCTCTGGACTTTGCTGTCCCGTTCAATCTTCTTCCCAGCAGTGAACGCTACATTGTTTCGCTCATTGACTATCACTCAAAATGGGTTGATTTTGATTTTTGTGATTCTCCTAATTCCATTGCTGTTATAAAATTCCTGAACAGAGTTTTTCAGTCAGAAGGTTCTCCCAAAGAGGTTGTTACAGACAATGGTTCGCACGTTTGCTCAATTACCATACAAGATTTCTTCAAAGTTCATGATGTCAAACATCTAAAAGTGGCTCTCTACTCCCCATCATCGAATGGACTCATTGAAAGGATGAACAGATTTTTAAAGGAGGGTATTCAAACAGCTTTAGCTTGTAATCTGCCTGTTGAATTATTTTTAAGAAAGAAAATTTGGTCCTATTTGGCCACTCCTCACTCCACAACGGGTATTTCTCCTTTCAGACTGCTTAAAAAAAGATATCCAAATGGTAACATTTGTCCTAACTGGATAACTGGTCTTATCAAGAAGGATGATACTTCATGTTTGGCTTGTCAGGACAAAGTTATGCTGAAGAAAAATGTATTGATCAAACAGAGTGTTCAAAAGAAACATTTTGATTCGCAATGTTCTTTGCTCACAAAGGATTTTCAGATTGGAGATTGGGTTTTGCTCAAGAATCCAAAAAAGGTTATGAAAGGAGAATCTAAATTTTCTTCACCTATTCAAATTGTCAAAACCTCAAAAGGTTCACTTTTTTTGGGAAGGAAAGGATGGTGGAGTAAAAGAGCTGTGGTTAAAATTTCACAAGCACAGGCCAACAGAATTATTACTCGCAAGAGCTCTGCCACAGATGATTATGACTGTTCACATTTTCCTTTAGGAGCTTCATCTGACAATGTTGTCTCTCAGGATTTATCCTCTTCAATTGTCACTTCTGCTTCTTCACAAGTGTCTCCTGTTTGTCAACCTAGTGTTGCTTCAAGTATGACAGCTAACTTATGTAAATCTTACCGCAATTGTTCTATTCCATCTAGATTCAAAGATTACTATATGTCGTAAAATACCTATTTATTTTTAGACTTTATTTTTCATTTTTATAGGAAAGGAGATAATGTAAAGGTAGGGTTTCATTGTTATTCACGTTATTTACTTTGGTGTTTTCTTTATGTTTATCACTGTGACATCCTATGTATTCTACACTCGTGCAGACGCTGCTCGTGAGTGTATCTCCAAACATGTTTATGTTTGAAGGTGCATCTCTCGTGCTGCGTCTTCTTGGATAAAGGGCTCTTGAGTCAGTTACGGCATTATTCAGTTGTACATAACCTAGAGCAGCAGTACTCCCGTGTCTTACTGGAATAAAGAAACTTCTTGCTGGATTGAAGTCTGAAGACTGCTTACTTCTTTCTGCTTGGATTAGGAAGCATTCATACTTTACACAACTCCTCTAAAGTCATTAAGGTCAAAGTTTATGTGATGTCACTTGCACTAACCCTGACATTTCGATGAATCGACACCCGTGTCATCCATGTTTTTTCTGTCATTTGCCCAGAATAGCTTGATCTATGCTGTGTATCTGCAGCCTTCCTCCTAGCAGTACATGGACATAATTTTAGAAAATTCAAATGAATGCATTCATCCTAAAGCACACAACACTTGCATATTTCTGACAAACTTTTTGTAACTGTAGATTATTCCAACATCAAGATTTCTTCCCTTCCAAATGGAGGAAGCATACTCTTTACCAGCCAAACAACTTTTCAAATGAAATATATAATGTGATGGTTTCCCACTGGCAAATTCCCCGATTTCTTTATCAGCATTTTATAACCAAATATACTTCAAATGTTGTTATCGAACACTAACATCTAATCATACCACAGAAGCTTCCCTATTCCTTTTCTGGTAGTCAAAATGCCAAGAACACACAAGTCTTTCCTATCATACACTTAAAAAATAACGGTTGCCTTTTTTTTGAAGCAATACACTTTTCACTGCTCAAGAGGTGGTGAGCACCCACTACCGTGATGGCGTGTTACAGGACTGATTATCAACAGGTCTGGCTCACCATTTCAGTTTGGCGAGGTCAATCACTTGACACTCATTGCAGTACCGCAAACTAAACACTACTGTTTATAGGCTAATGGCTTATGGGACTAAACAAACTAAATTCATCAACTTTTTCGCCAATTGTTTCTGACACAGGCAAATACTTTTATGTGTCCACGAGGAATTATTTTATTTTTACAGTGTTAAAGAAATCTAGTTACACATACAGATAAACGTCTTCATTATTTCTAATTGTAGTCATATTGTGTAGCTTCGGCTTATCATTTTCAGCAATTTGCCAGGGCTAGAGAGTTGGATGGGGGAACCGCCGCTTGGACCACCTGTTGTGTGCAGTGGGTAATGATGAGGTTAACTAAATAGGTATGTAGTCTGTAGTATCCTACCAGTAAGTTAATGTCTCTCCGGCATTCTACTTCAGAGTTCCATGTTGCTTAGTTATGCCTCCCTTGTGTGTGTTCATTCTTAGAATGTTTAGAATTGAAATGTTCATTACTGTTGAGATGCTTGAAACTGGTGGAGCCTCTGTCTCATGTTCCACAACCGTGTAGCGAACAAGTAAACCTTCAGAACTTACCTTGGCTCCAGAGTCCTTACTACAAATTGTTGGTGACGATCTGGCTACACGGAGAATCCCTGAGTGCTGCATGTTTCTTCATTTTTTGGCTGGAATCTCATCTTGGCTGCCTGTTCCGTTGCTTTGTCTTCTGCTGAAAGTTACAGATGACAAGCCGATTTGTGGTGTTGTCGGACCCCGCCTCGCTGTAAGCTGCTTCGCTTCTGTCCTGTGGAGCAAGCTGTGTCACGAACTGTGTTTGAATTCTAAGTCCAGCGCTGTCTCACTGTTCTTTTTTAAGCGAAGAAGACTGACATTCTCTACATGCACAGTTACTGACCTCAGGTGCGCTCTTTCTATTTCTCTGGGGTTTTAAGTTGTTTGGTTCTCTGGCTGACTCCTGCCATTCATTGACTGTGCTCTCGCTGTCTTCTGTGCATGTGCATCTCCGAACTCTCAGCCATTATTACTGAGGCCATGTGTGGATTGAGATTGTGGACTTCTACGAGGTGTTTCTTCTCTCAGGCATTACTGCGCAAATTCCACAGATGTTTCCTTGTATTGGGCTTTGCTGCTGTCTTTGCTCCGAACCACTTCTGCTGTCCTATCAGCTGTTAGAAACCACTGGTACTTTCCAGCCTTTTGGGAAACCTCCAGAAGGCTCAAGGTCAGACGTCTCTATTTTTCTCTTTGCGCATTTTGTGAGATTTTGCTGATCGGCATTGCGTGAGTGACTTCATCTTGTCTCGAGGCCACACCGCGCATGGCTGTTTTGTACTACGCCTTTTGTCATGCCTGATTTCTACGCTTTGCTTGACCTGTGCGCGTGACGTCAGCTGACATTTGCTTGTCCTGTCTGCGGCACCAGGACTTTGCGTCCCATGTTCTTCTCTATTGTGACAACACGATTCCCTAGCAACGTCTTTGGCATCGGCTGTTTAGTCTACTACAGCGGATCGCAGTAATCCAAAAAACCTTACGCATTATTTAATTCAATTTTTAATTGTAGACAACGTATATCGTGAACAACGTTGACTCTCAGTTGCTCAGTATGCCATAGCAGATCACAGTGATTTGCACACCTTATGTAATTGGTAGCATTATTTTTCCTTCAAATTAAGACTGCGAACCACGGTGATTCGCACACCTTGTGACCTTGTCCATTAATATAACTTATGACTGCGGAATACGGTGATTCCTACACCGTTTTGTTATTATGTGCTGTGTGTATTCACCAAATGCATATAATATTCAACAGTAATCTATAAACCTTGTATTTCAGCCAATGTGCATGACTTCATCTGTTTTTCATCAACATTTGTTTTCACGTGATTCGCCGGCATGCTTAGCTTTTATGAATCATTTTAGTTAAATTTGTCATTCCATTCTCATTCCTAATGCATGGTTCACTACTTCAAGTGGTCTGTAATAACAGTGTATTACTCACTATATCTTTTCTTACATGCATGTTTGTCCTCCTACACTAGTAGCACCTAATATTTACTCTGTTCTGTGTATTCAAACATATTTTTATTTTACAAAATTGCACATCTTTTCTTTTGACAAATGTAACCTTCTGGTTGTTTACTCCTTTTATTTATTTTTTGCAATACAAGCTGTTTCTCTTCCACCATCATTTCTAGATAATCCTGGTATACCGCCTGTACGATGGGAGGTATAGTTTGATGCTTTTGAGACTTATTTGGGCACAATCGGAGCATCCAGGTTCTGTGCTGCAAGGAAGAAATGTCTCCTTCTACACTCTATTGGTTTTGAGGGTAGATCAATATTCCAACATCTTCCTGATATTCTGAGAACTGATGGTGACAATATTGATGAATGCCAAGAGACTGTTATCAAACTAAAAAACAGGTTCGACAAACAACCTAGTCTCATGGTGCTTCGCCACAAATGTTTTAAGAGAAAACAAAATGATGGGGAGGATGTTGATGCCTACATTCTTGTCTTAAGAAGGTTAGCAACTGTATGTTTGTTTGAAGGATTCACAGATCAACTAATTCGCGATCAATTTGTTGGTCAGTGTAAAGACAAACAAATTAGACAAAAGTTATAATCTATGGGCAACCCATCTCTCAAGAAAACTATTAAGGTTGCCAAGAGCATAGAAACATCTATTATTTCTTGAGAATAAATTATTAGAACCTGTCAGTGCCATTTCTGTCAGCAAACCTAAACAAAAGAATGCACGTGCAGGGAATGGTTTTTCTAACAAATTTAAACCTAGTGCTTCTTCTAACAACAACGTTTGTATGCGATGTGGTAATCCACAACATCCCATGGATGGGCAGTGTCCAGCATCTAATATCACATGCAATTACTGCAAGAAGGTTGAACACTTTGCAAAAGTATGTCTCAAACTAAAAAAATTCTAAGAAATCTGTTGTTTGTACACTCGAGTCTGAAGAAGACTCTGAGTGAGTCTGAGATTGTTTCAGGTATTATTGACAATCCAGCGTGTAGTCAGAGAAACCATAAAACATCTGTGTCTTTCGAGTCGTCTAAGTGTGTTGATCATGTTGCTGAAGTTGTGGTTGGTGGTAAGGCTTTGAGATTGTTAGTTGATTCTGGAGCCAGGATCCCCATGATCACACAGCAACTTTTTAAAGAAACTTGGAATGACTACATTTTAGAACCTCCTGATCATTGTCCAGTTTCCTATGAAGGACTTCTTCTCGGTTTTCTTTAAAAAATGAAATGGAGTTTAAGGGAAATATTATAAGAGGGAAAGTTTTTGTAGCAGTCAAGGGACTAAATATACTTGGATGGTTTCCCCAAGGTCTTTTCGGAATTATCCTAAGACCGGGGACTAAGGAACAAATCTCTATTGCCAGTTGTAGTGACAATAGCCAAAAGTGGAAGGAAAACTTTCCTTCTGTTTTCAGAGATAAGTTGGGTAAGATATTTGATTTTAAACATAAAATCATTGTTAAAGAGAATGCCATCCCCATAAAACATAAACTTAGGGGGTGTACCATTCAGTGTCAGAGATGGTTTGGACAAGGAACTTAAGGGCCTTTGCGAGAAAGGTATAATTGAACCCACAGAATCTTCTTTGTGGTTGTCCCTCTTAGTAGTAGTTCATTAGAGGTGTGGCCAGAATAGAGTATGTGTGGATTTAAGGTCATTGAATAAGGAAATCTGGGTTGAATCCCATCCCTTACCAAAGATAATGAAATGTTTTCATGCATGAAGGGAGCTAAGTTCTTCTCCAAATTAGATTTAGCCTGCGCTTACCATCAAATAGAACTTCATCCCGAGTCTCGCCACCTTACTGCTTTTATTTCACCCCTTGGAGCATTCCAATACCGGCGCATGCCATTTGGATAGGCATCCAATGCCTCTGTGTTCCAGAGAGTGATGCAAGCACTTTTGAAGGGTATTGATGGAGTCCTAGTTTTTAAGGATGATGTCTTGATTTTTGCTAAAGATGCTTGTTCCCATGACATTATTTGACACACAGTCCTCAAACGGTTTGAGTAAAAGGGAGTTCTTTTAAAGTTGGAAAAATGCAAGTTTTTTTGTTCTGAAGTCAAATATTTAGGTCATTTATTAACCCAGGATGGAGTTAAGCCTAGACAAGGTTTGGTAGAGGCCATAGTCAATGCTTCTGCTCCCATTGATAAGGTTGATATCAAGTCCCTTCTTGGGTTATGTGAGTACTATTCACGTTTTGTTCCTGATTTTGCCACTATATTTAGACCCATCAGTAATCTACTTAAGAAGGGAGTCAAATATATGTGGTCAGATGAGTGTGCATCAGCTTTCGATCTCATTTAATCATTGCTAGGTAAGAGCAAAGCTCTCAAACCTTTTGGCCCCATGTTACCTTATTGCAGTACCATTGATGCATACAAAGTTGATCTTGGAGCTACTCTTACACAAAAACATCATGGTGGTGAAGACACTGTGGTCTTTGCATCAAGAGTTTTAAGAGATGCTAAAGTACATTATTCAGTTATTGAAAAGGACCTTTTAGCATGTTTGAAAAATTCCGCCTGTATATTTGGGGCAGCCGCTTCATGCTACTTTCTGATCACAAGCCGCTAGTTTCTATTCTTAGTGCTGGTGTCAATAAATGTTGTACGCCAAGGATTTTAAGGATGATATCTAGACTATTACAATATCAATTTGACGTATCTCATATTTCAGGAGAGAAGAATGTAAGAGCTGATTTCTTATCTCGTTTTCCTCAAAAGAGAGATGAAAGTGAAGAAGTTGTGTTCAGTGAATTGTGTGAGGAAGATTGTGAGGATTGTTTTGTGGCTGTTTTAGATTTACCTACTTCAACTGTGGGTTCAGAAAAGGAATGGAGAGCTACTGTAAAAGATGATGTGTTACTTCAACAAGTTTGTGAATTTGTACACAGCGGTTGGCCCAGAGAGAAAATGTTATCTCCCCTTCTTCAGCCTTATTGTAAGGTTGAGGATGAGTTGTCTATTGAGGATGGTTTATTGGTAAGATGTGATAAACTTTTTCCACCTCATTCTGAGAGACAAGAAATTATCAGAAATGCTCATGAGGGGCCTTTGGGGGCAGCTCTCACTAAGCGTTGCATTCGTGATAGTTTTTGGTGGCCAAGGATGGATGGTGAAATCAAGGAATTGGTTGCAAATTGCTGTTTATGTTGCGCTGCTGATAAGGGATTAAAGACGGCGTCTCCTCCTTTACAGCCTATTGTTTGTCCTTCTGGTTGTTGCATAAAAGTGGATATTGATGTCATGGGTCCATTTGATAGGCTGTTGGGTGGTAACAGGTTTATCCTTGTACTCATGGACTATGATTCCAGGTGGCCTGAAATCAAACTTGTTAAGGAGGCCTATGCTGCTTCCAATATTTCTTTCCTAAATGAAAAAATTTTAAGGGAGGGTTTTCCTGAATCTCTTGTATCCGACAATGGGACTCATTTTGTATGTGAGCAGTTTGAACATTTTCTTGCCTCTTGTTGGATTAGACATGCCAAAAGTTCTTTATACCACCCTCAAACCAATGGCTTAATTGAGAGGATGAACTGGGTGGTGGGAGAATGTTTCAAGTGGGCAAAGTCTGGAAACCATGACATTGTTAAATCCTTACAGAGTATGTTGTGGTTCTACAGAACCAGTTCCCATTGTTCTATTAAGATCTCTCCCTTTGAATTACTTAGGGGATGTAAGGCCAACACTTGTTTCAGACCTGATTGGATGAATAAATGGCTTAAATCAGAGTCTGATTTAAGCAAACTCATGGAGCTTGTGAGATAAAATACGTCTGATTCTCAGAGTAAACTTAAAATTTGGTGGGACATTGGTGGAATCTCTGTAAAATTGTTAAAGTGCAGACCAGTACCAAAGTTTGTACAGACAAGAATTTTGTGAAGAACAGTTCTTGTTTTGATTCTGTTCCGATTGGTATTAGGAAGAGTTCAAGGGTACGGGTCATTCCCAAGAGGTTTCAGGAGTGATTATCTTGTTAGCTGTATTCTTCATTTTTTTGTTGTTTTTTTATTGTTTTTATATAAGGAGGAGGGGAGGTGTGTAGTATTCTACCTGTAAGTGAATGTCTCTCTGGCATTCTTTCAGAGTTCCATGTTGCTTAGTTATGCCTCCCTTGTGTGTTTTCATTCTTAGAATGTTCAGAATTGAAATGTTCATTACTGTTGACATGCTTGAAACTGGTGGAGCCTCTGTCTCATGCACCACAACCGTGTAGCCAACAATAAACCTGCAGAACTTACCTTGGCTCCAGAGTCCTTACTACATAATCAGTGCAATGGGAGAGCGAAATCTTTTCCCATTAATTAGCTGTTTAGTGAGCTGAATTTAGAGATGGCAAAAAGATTACAATACTCCCTTATTTAAACCTTTTAGATGCACAGTTAAGCAAGACAGCTTAGAGTTATCATGGACTGTTATATGTCTTGTTTGACAAGGTGTATTTTCTAGGAGTGAAGGTGGAAAATCATCAATCAGTGATTTGTTTCTCATTACGAGGTTTGTCAGTCAGTCAAGTTTCTTTATTTCACCTGGTTTCTGAAGTATAAATGAACATATAAAAATAAACATAGATAAACATTTAAAAACAGCATTCAATAAATCGGTAAAAACAGTTAATGGATGTGAAAATGTAAAAATCAAAATTATCCTTTAGCGTTAAGGAGGCACTAGAAACAAAACGATTTATAGAAGCCATTAAATACAATCAGATGTACACATAGGAACACAAAATTCATTAAAGCCTGAAACACAAACACCATCCTTGATAATATTATTATATAATCCATCATGTCAGTGTGATAACCGACGTCTCAATTTCTGGTATTGCCAAAGGTAAGATATAACAGCCAGGCACACCAATGGGCCATCTAACGTTTGTTTAAGGCAAAGGGCTGGTCTACATTGCCTAAAATATTGCCTGGGCATGAGTGGAACAATAAATGTCTTCCTTCTCCTAGGAGTGCAGTTAAAAGTGCAAAAAAAACCATTAAGTGCTGGCTAGACTGAATTGACACACCTTCACGTGGACATAGACCAAGGTCCTTCAATGAAAAACAGTTTGGAGGAAAACCCTGCATTAACCGGAGGAAATTCATACTAAATCTAGTGAGTATGAAATGATGCTGCAAATTCTGGATTAAAGACAAATAAGACTATAAACCAGGGCAAGAGAGGAAAGCATTATAGTGAGCAGCCGCATGTTTCTGTATGTTAGCTTTTAAAAGAAGCCCTGGCCCAGAATGTCTAATTCAGTTTCGCCTTACTAACTGGTAAACAGGTTGGGAGCGTGAATCTGTTCGGACAGCCCCAGGTCTTCCAGAGTACGCTTTACAAATGCTAAAAGGGGAATCACTAGATCGTGTTGTAAATTTATGCAATCCTCCAGGATCTGTTAGTTTAGTCAGGACCAGACTGGCCAAAGCGGGCATTGGGTGTTTTCCCGGAAGGCTGGAAGGGTTGGGGATCGGTTTTGCAGGAGTGACAACCGTTTCTTTGTTACTGGGGCCATTGCTGCAATATCAACCCCCAGTAACAAAAGCATCAGTGCTTCACACTTGCACCCCTATCCCCCTCCCACAGAGTGGGGAGGTGGTCTGGTCCTACAAAATTCCCAGGACTGCTTTGGGTTCCCAGTCTGGCTCTGGTTTTAATTGAACCGTTTCCATATCGAATGCCTTGGCAATACTGGTGCTAGCTTAGTTATATCTGTAATATAAGATAAACCCAGCTCACTACGACTTGTTGTGGTGGAGCGGGATGGGGGTATGGCTAAGAGCTTCTTAATAAATATATTCTCACTTCCCTGAATCTCCCCACAATCCGCCATACCCCATACAGAAGCCCCATATTTAGTGGTTGTAACAGATTTTGCTGCATAAATGCTCAGCATCTAGAGGATAGGTTTCAACCCTAGTCTCTCTGTAAAGGTGAGCATGGCAAGATTCGCTTTTTCTAATATCAAAGCCTTGTTTGCAACCATGTTTTTCTACAAATGCCTTCTGTCAAATAAAATACAAAGGTACGAAAATGTCTTGGCCTCTTCCACCCTACGGTTTCCTAAATGGAACACCTGACATGATTTGGCCCGTTTCCAACAAATAAGTATAGAAGATTTACCCATATTCACCTGGAGATCCATCTTCTTCATAAAAGTTATTTAATCCTCTATGAGGCCCTGCAGTGCGAGTCTGGTCCATTCTATGAGCACAGCATCATCTGCATTGAGGAGCATAGGGCGGGGTGTGAACTTATATGAGGAACGTCTCTAGACTGCCCCACCAGGGATGTTTCCACTCTGTTGGCATAAAGGGAGAAGACAAAAGGGGATAAGACACACCCCTGCCTTACACCCCGCTCGACCTTAAAGTGCTTAGTGAAATCACCTTCCCGACCAAAGCACACACAGGCAGAGACCCCGAGTACATCTCTCTTATAAAAGTAATGATGGGGCCTTCAATACCCATATTAGTGATAATAGTCCACAATTTAGAGTGAAACTAACAGTCAAATGTGGCTGTTAGGTCCATAAAAGTGGCACCTTCCTTCGCCACTAAGTACTTGCCTATCAAGATACTCAGGTTTAGGCACTGGTCTATCATGCCCCTGATATGTTATGTTATGTCAAATGAAACTGGTAAAGTGCACAGTCACCAGAGCTGTCTCATGGCGCTGAGGGGAACAGTGATAATACAAGGGTGCAATACTATTATCAGGGAGAGATGCAAGGACAAATGAGCATTTGGTGTGTGAGGGTTATAAAAAAACACATAGTGTTTTCTAGGACAACTCTGTGGGTTAACACATTTTCCCACCATCATTATAGAATAAAAATAGGTAGAATCTGTTTGTTTATTTATATCAGTACCTCTGTCTGTTTACCATTAAGGATCCCTGGGAAAAATGTAAGTTTGCCCACTTTGTCCCACCTAAGGGTAAACTCCTTTTTTTCTAGATAACACTGGCTTAGGGGCCACGGTTTTAAATAATCCCTCCACCTTCAGGGTACAGGGCATCAGAGGAGGTCACTAAACCCTGAAAAAAGCACCTAAATCTTAGTTAACCATGTACAGATAGCTTCTAAAGTCATAATATAATGAATGGTAGGTCCCCCATCTGGAAAGTTCTAGCCAAACGGTCTCTCGGATATACACCTTATTCAATATTACCAGGTTCATTTTTACAAGGAGACCATTCAAGGAGTCACATACTCTATGTTCGAAGTGAACCAGTGAGTCACCTTCATTATCTATTAGCCTATAAGCAGTATTTTCCAGACTCAAACCATCCAGATTACATGCAAAGCTTTGGGGTGGTGAGATTGGTTGGACCCCAAAACTGATACAAGTGAGACCGCTACCTAGGCCATATCTCCAGTGAAACAATTATTGTAAATAATAACAAACCAGGCAATGGAAAATAGGGGAGGCATTGTGGAATGTAGGCACTTTGTCCATACAGGTATTAGCAATCAGAGTAAGAATGCCACCTTTAGTTCTACCTGCCCTAGACGGAATAGTAGGGGAATGGAAGGAGCGAAAGCCATCCAAGAAGCTAGGCTCCACCTCCCATGATTCCTGCAGACATATCACATTATACCTGGCAATTTCCCTCACCCATTCTCGATTTACCACTTTTTGCCTCAGACCTGCTATATTCCAAGATGTAGATTTGATGGTACTCTCGGAATCAACCAACCTACTATCGAATTGCCCTGTCTGGATCCACCACATTCCCTCCTTATCTAGAACCACTTCCTATAATGCTGAACTCAGTCAGTCACAAGCATCCAGACCTTCCAGGGGTGCATATCTATTCCTCAGAATCACTTTCAATCCACAAGGGATATGGTTGCATACATTAGGGGCAAGGAATGTCGATGTGGTCAATTGATACAAAAGCTGACAGTGGGGTTCATAGATTGGAAGTAGGTGAAAGGGAGGGCTAAAGTAAGATATAAGGTAGCATGGATCTGTGAGGAGTTTGTAGGGTATAGTGAGGTCAGGATTTTCAGGGACAAGCTTGTTACAAGGGATATGATGCAGGCAGAAGAAAACCATTTAAGAGGGTATGGTGGGGAGGTAATTAAGGCTAGGACTCTTGAGGTGAAATAATAGAGAGTGGTGAATTGAATCTTGGATTGAGGTCCATAACAAATTGAGAATAAAGAAGTACTTGTGTTGGCTGAATTATATTTTATCACAGAGTTCTGTGCATCCTAGGGTATTTGATGTGAAAACTGGAGATTCCCTCTACTTTGTGACAGGTTGGGCTGGATTTATCATATTGTCAAGTTGCCTTTGTGCCACGTAATGTAACACAAGGGCAACACAACTCTAAGGTCAGATTTACCAAGCCATTCAAGGACACCTTGCATGGCCCTAAGGTGCTTGGTATATCTGGAGTAAAGCAAGGCAGCGCAATGGCGATCCATGATTGAAGAATGGGTGTTCCCAAGCATCTAAACATGGATTTTGGCACATTCCCAGATTTACCATGAGTGGTAAAGCCAGGAATGCGTCAAAATGGTATGCCTTCCCAGGGGAGACAAAATAAGGAGAAATATCCTAATGTTTTCCTCTTTATACGTGTGCTGCATGCTGCAGCACACCTAGATGAGGAAGCCTCAGGGAATTGTTTTTTGCAGGAAAGTGTCCTTACCTGCACTAAAACAACGCAGCCACCTTTGCACCAGCGCAAGGAGAGGACAGGAATGTACCATACAATGTTAAATATGATGCAATCCTGCCGTCTCCCTTTCACACAGCGCAGAAATGTGTTTTACTGCATTTTGTGAAATATTAATAAATCTGCCCCTTTGTTGGAGATCTTCTCACCACGGTTCACCTTCCTGTCTGTAGATGAGTGACTTTTATTTGGGGTGGGAGGTACACATAGATATTTCAGAGTGGTGTATCACAGGTGCCTAAAGCCAGTGCAGGGCAGGGTGGCCCCAAATCGTCCAGAGAGCCCCCAACCCTTCAAGCAGACCTCATTCAGCCCAAGGTCAATGAATAACTGTAAGATATAGGATACTCTGCCCCCCTATCACAATCTGCGGGTGGACATCACTATTTTAGATCACGGCACGGATATTTCACTTAGTATTACCTTTAAAATTGCTCAGCAGGTCGCTTTAGTGTTGCCAGTGACTCTGGAAATACTTTCTGGTGATATCCACCAAGGCCCAGGAGCCATGATTGTCCACCCTGTGTAGATATATTTCTTTACAAAGGATTTACCATATAATCTACACTCTTTGGTGCATGAGGTCCACTCTAAAGCAGTACTGCTGCTGTCCTGAAGATATACCACAAGACATGGAGACCACAGATTCTGTTCTACAAGGAACACCAAAATGTGATAGTGAGACCCTCAATTAATTGCCTCATGACCCATAGCCACGCAGATGTGAGAAAAGCAGCTAGCCTAGCAATACCTTTGAAAGTACAGGAACAACAGTAGCAGTTCAGTGAGGCCAACCAGATGTGTAAAATGCAGATAGCCTGAGGACACCCCTGGTAACACATAGCCTGGAGTAGTAGTCAAAGTATTATATGTGATAAATACCTCCTATTCCTAATTTCTAACTTAAAAATAAGAGAACTAGCACACTCATTTTTTAACACTAATTCCACATGTTATGCATTTTTACTTGCCCTTTTCACAGATATATTACGGCATGTCAGAATCCATGAGGAAAACATTCGGACGGAACAATTATTATTACAGATCTTGTCATTCTAATTGGGCAAACATTTATTTAAGCTTGGATCGGAATTGAGCCCTTAACTTGAAAGAAGGGCATAAGTCTAGCATATGTAAATTTGACTATCTTTGCGGATACACTTGGAAGCAAATGGGGCATAAGGTAGTAGTAGGTCAATGAGGTCTACCGGATGTGATGATGATGCAGATACCAAGCTGCAAAGTTTGTAATCACGGAACCACCTTCCAGTGATACTTTCAGCTCTCTCTCCTTACAGGGAAATACACCATGGAAATACGCATAGGAGACAACAAAACCTATCTGTTCAACTGTGCTATGCAGCTTCACCATTCCACTGCAATTTCCATAAACAAAAGTGATGGTGACAAACAACACATACTACAGAGCTAAAATGCACCCACACCACAATTTAGCGCAAACTACAATTTCACTGACCAGCTTGACACACCTTCCGTAAATCAGCCTCAAGGGCGCTCATTGTTCTGGCATGCATTGACTAGGTTATATCGTGGTGTTAGGACAATGTTTTTAACCTTTGAGTTACTGATGAAATAATCCTTTCAGGCATATCTTTTCTCTGATGTCATAGACCGGTACACTAATCAGTGGCAGTCACACCCTCATTTATCTACTCTCATACTGATTGCTATTTTTAAAGCTTTCATGTCTACTGAAAGATCCTTTGTCCTCTGATATCCCAGACAGGAAATAGCCAAAGTCTGGTGAGGCAAGATATAACATGTCTGGATATTTGATATTGGTGGCTGGGCTCTTCCATTACTCCAAAGTAAAAGTGTCATAATTGGTGCGGGAGACATATTCTGCCAGTATATGGAAATTATACGAGAGAGTATAGTTTGGGAAGATAACATTCATAAAAAGATATAAATAAAACAGTGTTATTCAAAGTCCACAAGATTTCAATTAATAATTGTATGAAATAATTTGAAGTTAACTAATGATAAAAAATTAATTACTTGGACTTATGTATGACAAATACATCACAGTATACAAAGGAAGACACAAGAATCGTGTACCACAAAGTATTTCTCTTTCAATTGGCTTCAAGGTAACGTTGTGTGTAGTCGGTCAGTCATAATAACTATTTTGCGACTACAAGTGACATAAAAGGTATTCTACAAAATCAATCAATAATAATAAAAACATATTAAGTATCAAATTACATAGAAGTGCATAAAACTCATTAGAAATACAGAAAAGCTAAAATAGGTAATCTCAAAAAATCAATAATTCATAAAATATAACTATTCCTATTATATACATTCAATCATAAGAAATTAATTTTGTTTTCCTTGTGTGTAGTCATTATTATGTAAGTCATGTCTCACATAGATCCCTACTATTGTTTTATGTGTATTTCACTGACTTTCTTGTTTTTTCTATAAGTACAACCATGTGCTATATTTTCATGTGAATACTAATTGGCAGTTACGGAACTTCTCAAAAGAAAACAATTTCACCTTGGTTCAACATTTCTTCATTAGCTGTGGGTAAGGAGTTCCTTAAGAATAAATGTTTTCCCCACTGTTCTGAAGTCCGGATGTGAAGTAGCCTGGCTCGTCTAAGATGGGAAGCTTATCTATGCTTTTGAGTGAAACTTGAGAAGTCTTGCTCAAGTGGTCTTTTCTTGCATTTTGGATTTCCAACTTGGACAAACTTCAAAAGACTTTTGACTAATCTTCATCACTCGGAGTCCAAGTCTTCCTCTTCCCAGTTTCGGGGTTCATTCCTTCCTGGCCAATTTATTCCACTACTGATGATATGCCTGGGTTGCCTGATGAGTCAAAACCTCTGTGAGGGCAGTACCTATTTAAGCCCCACATGAAGGGGAGGAGCCATGGCTGAGGACCTGTTACATTTTATTCGTTTTGCTTTTGGTCCCCGAAATTGAAATGCTGACTAGGTTAGAAAAACCTCAATATGTTGGGGTTAGGATGTGAAAGATGAATGAGGTCGAAATGAGAGTTCAAAAATCATGATGAACTGGCTTGGAAATATAGAATTGTATTTTCAAGATGTAGATGTATTTCTGGAGTCAAACTAATGCACTCTCTGCAGATGGGTAACCCATAGGTTTAGCATTAGGGCAAATTAACATTTGCATATTTTTTATACTTTTGCAAAGGAAAACATTTTTCTGTGTAAGGGAATTTCTTTTGCAGTACACCCAACTATATGAGAGTTGTGAGGTAAGCAGGTTATTATATGGTGTGGTTGTACAACCTCACCATGTAATAAACTCACTACCTGTACAGGTTCCAGTCAGAGTTATTTGAAAAACCTTAGCTCAACCCTGGGTAGCAATCACTCTGAGCAGTTGGGCTTTTTCAAAGGAACAAGTGTTAAGCATTAAGAAGTACTAAGTTGAAAAATAAATAAGACTCAGTAACAATTCAAAACCAATTTATAAAAATATGTAGTATTGTTATCTTGAAATAGACACCTCAACAACAAAAATCCACCTGAGGGTTCCAGAGATGTGAATTGTAAAAGGAACAATAAATCACTGCTTTTTCAATTTGCACAAAAATTGCTGTAATGGACTACGCAAGGGCAGACTGTTTATAAAGTTGTAAACTACTACTTCGGTCCACTTTGAGCAACCACCTCCAGCAGGAAGTGAGTCACAAGGACCAATGAGGTCAAGCTAGACAATTATGTCGCAGTCAAAGCAATCTCCAGTCCAATTCCACCACCGGCACAGTCTTCTCTTTGCAGGTCCAAGGAGCAGCAGGTAAGGTCCATTCATTGGTTTAATCTCTCTTTTCTGGGCCACAGGGAACAGCAGGGCAGACCTTCTTCAGTCAACCCTCCAGTACAGATGTGATATGAGGTCTCACTCTTATACCCTGTTTATGCCCTCAGGAGACGTGGCAACTACTAGCTGATGGGCTACCAGGTCCCCACCCACCTAGTGATAACTTCCTGTAAAGTGCAGCATCTAGCTACTCCAGACTGCACCATTCAGCCCAATTCCAACATGGCAGAATGCTTCTCTTGGCATGTGGAACTCCTTAGCCCATTCCAGATGTTCCTTCCTGATAGTCATTCACACATCCCACTAGGAGGGCAGAAGGCTGTGTCCTGGACAGCATCCATGAACACTCCTTAGCCCATGCCAGATGTGTGGCTATCTGGGGGCTACACACCCACAGAAAAAAACTATTTGACTGCAGCTTCCCCCACTCTGTTCCCATTGCCAACCTGTCTGCAAAAACAAAAGAGAACCTCTCTCATCTGTGTTCACCATTTTCCCTTCAAAGGCTGCTTTTCCTTTGAAGCGTGCCTTTTATGATTACAACCTGTTTGGCCTTCCTGCAGCAAGAGGTCACACCTCTTCCAATGGCAAGCCCTTTGTGCTCCTTCCTGATAGTCATTCACACATCCCACCAGAAGGGCAGAAGGCTGTTTTGTGGACAGTATCCTTAAACAGTCACAGGAAAACTTTGGGCAACAAAGTGACAACTTTTTAAAGTTGCGATTTGTGCATTAAATTTGACTTCACCATCAAGTCGGGTTTAATGAAACAATTTATTTAATACCATGAAACAATCAAGAGGACTTTATTTTGATCACTTTAGATCATAAAAATGTAACGCAGAACAGCACACATACATAACATGAAAACAACTATAAATAGCACAGTATATAATCTTTGGGTGAAATAGCATAGTACATAGAACAACCAAATCTTAAAATATACAACTGTTAAACATATTAAAATAGCAGCATATGAAAAAAAAACTCCACAAAATCTAAAAATTTACATCAGATAAGCACATTAAAATAGCAACATATTAAAAATAAAACCACCACAAAAAGGTCAAGAAAGGAACTGTCAGCAGTACAGCAAGATAGCAGCAGGTGGATGGGGGGGGTCAACAATAAAAATAAAAAAGAAGCTACTTTATACATGCTTCGAGCATCTTATCCACATTGCACGTGCTGGGAGAATGGTATTGGTGAGTGCTCTCTGTGCAGGGTGAGTGGTGCATGAACTAAGGTTGATAAGTGTCTGAGTGTAGGTTCAAAGTGCCTCAATGCATGGTGATTGATGAGTGTTCAGTGCAGAATAAGAATTGTGTGAGTGTACAGGGTGAGAGATGTTACCCTATACAAGGTAAGATGTGTGTGAGTATAAGGTGAGCAGTATGTCAGCAGCATAAGTGCAGGATAAGCAGTTTCAGTTCAGAGTGAAAGGTGTGTGGAGCCTGAGAGGAATGTGAGTGCTGGGTGTTAAGTATGTCAATGGTGTGTGAGTGCAGACTCTACACCAGGGTTACTCACAGTACGGCCCGCGGGCCGCCAGCGGCCCGGCAAGCCTTCCTTCGCGGCCCGCGGACCTTGCAGACATTCTACCTGTAACATTCAACAAGCTCCGGGCCTAGGTTTAGGCCCCAGAACAATACCGTCAGATATCATTCAAACGAACGTGCTTCCCTATAGAAGTAAATAACGCCGCCTCAAATGCATTTTTAATCTTTAGATTAAGGGTGTAATACGGGAGGCCTTGTGAGTAAAAGTCCCCGTTATTGTAGTCATGATTGCTTTCAGTTTTATCCTGAATAAGCTGCTGGTCGCGCTATGTGATCTTTGCAGATCACTGTTTGTGCAGCATAGCATTTAACTCATGTGTCATCCTGGAACGAGTGTTCCGGAGGAGCAGCTCTCCAGCCCAACAGCAAGAGTCCTGGTTGTGGCACAGGATAGAGACAGATCGCTCACCCCGGGCACAGCTATCAAACAGGTCCTGTCAACCCCCCTATTAAAAGGTAGCCACAATTAGCGGTTTGTGAGCACACTCACCCAGACCTTGAGCTTTATTAACATGTAAATGGTCTTTTAAAGACCTGTGAAGTACCCGGGTGCGTCTGTGTGTGCGAGCTGGGAAGCTGTCTCAGTGCAGCTGTGTGTGTGCGCTGGGAAGCTGTCTGAGCCCGGGCTGAGGGCTGACACACACAGGGGGTGAGATGACAGAGGATGAGGGAGGCAGAGGGAGGGAGACAGAGGTTGACAGATGGTGACAGAGACAGGGAGACAGAGAGGCGCAGTCTGGGGGAGACGGAGGGAGGGAGGGAGAGGAAGGGAGACAGAGAGAGACAGAAAGGGAGGCAGAGAGGGAGGCAGAGAGGGAGACAGAGGGCGGGAGATGGAGGGAGGGAGAGAGACAGGGAGAGATAGAGGGAGGGAGACAGAGAGAGAGACAGAGGGAGGGAGACAGAGGGCGGGAGGGAGACGGAGGGAGACAGAGGGAGGGAGACGGAGGGAGGGAGACAGAGGGAGGGAGACAGAGGGAGGGAGACAGAGGGTGGGAGAGAGAGGGAGGGAGACAGAGGGAGATGGAGGGAGAGGGTGGGAGACGGAGGGAGAGAGACGGAGGGAGGGAAAGAGACAGGGAGAGATAGAGGGAGGGAGACAGAGACGGAGGGAGGGAGACAGAGATGGAGGGAGGGAGACAGAGGGCGGGAGGGAGACAGAGGGAGGGAGGGAGACAGAGGCAGATGGCGGGAGGGAGACTGCGGGAGGGAGAGGGAGGGAGACGGCGGGAGGGAGAGGGAGGGAGACGGCGGGAGGGAGAGGGAGGGAGACGGAGGGAGACGGAGGGAGAGGGAGGGCGACAGAGGGAGGGCGACAGAGGGAGGGCGACAGAGGGAGGGCGACACAGGGAGGGCGACACAGGGAGGGCGACACAGGGAGGGCGACACAGGGAGGGCGACAGAGGGGGACAGAGAGGGAGGAGGGAGACAGAGAGGGAGGAGGGAGACAGAGAGGGAGGAGGGAGACAGAGAGGGAGGAGGGAGACAGAGGGAGGAGGGAGACAGAGGGAGGAGGGCGACGGAGGGAGGAGGGCGACGGAGGCAGGGAGACAGGGAGAGAGACAGGGGAGAGAGACAGGGGGAGAGAGAGAAAGGGAGAGGGAGGAAGGGAGAGGGAAGGGGGAGAGGGAAGGGGAGAGAGGAGAGAGGGAGGTGGAGAGAGGGAGGGAGAGGGGGAGGGAGGGGAAGGGAGAGGGGAGGGGAAGGGAGAGGGGAGGGAGGGGGAGAGGGAGAGAGAGAGAGAGAGATGTGTGTATGCCGGGTCTGGTGGCTCAGTGGACGAAGGCGTCTGCTGCAGGGACCTGTGTTCAACCTCATGGTCACATTTTTTTTTTTTTGCTTTAGCCCCGCCCCTCCCCCTCTGACCCCGCCCCCACCGGTGTGGCCCTCAGCCACAAACCACACTGTAAATTTGGCCCCCGAGAGAAAGTTTGCGAGTACCCCTGCTCTACACTGTTTAAGTGGTGGGTGAGCAATATGTCAGCCAGGGCAATGTCAGGACGACTGTGCAGAGTAAATGGTGGGAGGGTGTGCAGGGTGAGCAGTGTCTGAGAGTAGTTGAAGTGCTTAGAAGTTCTTGTATGACAGAGCTTATATGTTTGTAAACAGAACTTTCAATTACACGTTTTTGGGCAGCAGATGGCGGAGCTGAGAAGGGGCAGTATGCATTAGATACTGCACATTTGCCTTCAATCCCTAACGAGTGTTAGCAGTTAGCATTAAAATGACCTCAGGTGCATGGGTAGAAATGTTAAACATACATGTACAATATAAAATCAGGATTTGTTGGCAAAATCTCACATTGGACCCTCAGGCATGTGCTATGGCGGATCAGAGCAAAAGTCCATGGTGGTCCCCTCAAGTGAATGTGGCACTGTGCTGGAGAAACTTTGCCGCCCACCATACGGGGAGTTTAAAGTACACAGTTATATATTCTGTCTCTTTCAAGTGACTGGTGCATGGAGGCAAAGAAGCCAATTTGCCCAGCTTTGGAGAGAGGGGGCCAGTCTGAAAACACAGCAGTGGAAGAGACAGACACACAGCAGAATGAGAAAGCAGGAGAAGGAGGAGACGTAGAATTAAACATTTTAAAAACAAGGGAGAGGCGACCACACTGAAACACACTGCAGACCACCAGTCACAGCAGGCTGGACGCACTGTAGAAGAACAGACACAGCAACACACTGAAAAGAGTCACAGAAAAGCTGAAAGCGCAGGACAGGAAGAGATGCGAGAACAGACGGAGACAGTGAAAACACAGCAGAGGAAGAGTCTGAAACACAGCTGTATAAAAGAGAGTCACATACTGAAAACGTAGAAAGGCAAGAAGCAAGGGCAATACTGAAAACACCTCTGAGGAAAATGCAAAAAAACAGGTTCGAAGCACAATAGAGGAAAGACTCGGGCGGAAATTAGAAAAGCCACATACAGAAAACTCAGGAGGGAAAGACGCCTTTGGCAAGGCTAAACGCACAATAACATTTCAAGAGTTAAACATTAAATGAAATCGGGGTTAGAAATCACCATAAAACACAGTAAGCAATAAAGAGGAGCCGGTAAAGACAGGGAAACTGCTACAGAGGAAATGTGACATAAGGGAGAGGGCGAGCCGGAGGCACTGGGCCTTCATATCTGAGAGATGACATTTAACTGTTTCATGCTGAAAGGTTCCAAAGTAGTCTACCAAACATTAAATTGACCGAAATCCACAATAAGAAGTAAACATTCAGGAAGTGATTTCTGTTTAATATATTCAGTTGTGCATTTAAGTAAAATGAGCCGTGAGTGGTGTACTAGTCATGGGCTCAATGGGAGAAAAAATTAAGCCGGCCACTGGCTTCCAAATATAAGTTTGTGTTCCAAAAGATGTTTTGTGAATGTAATGACTGTGCAATGTGCTTCCCAGGCACGTCTTTTGAGACTATACTGCATTAGGAGACGTCCACCCTCAGCTGAAGTATGGCAAATATAATACTTCAATGCTCTTTACTGTATACTAAAGTGGAGCGTTGACATCCTCACAGGGCGTGCTCCTGCCAGTGGCTAATGAGGACCATCTTCAGGTTGTTAGGTGCATTTTTTAACGAGTGATCAAACACCGGCTCTGGTCACTGGTCAGTCCCAAGAAACACAAGCACCAATGCCAAAAGTTAGCCATGGGCTACTGTCTGTTCAAATAACGCCTCTGAGCACTGCCTGGTCAGTCCTGGGATCCACAATCACCAAAGCCCAAGGTGTAGGCCATGGGCAACTGCCTGTTCCCGACCGCGGCTCTAAGAACAGGTCAGTCCGGATAATGGAGCACTAAAGCCCAATTGCACTTTGTCTCATGCAGCACTTATTGATTTTAAAGCTTGCTAATCATTACATACACTCTGTTTAATAAGGACAATGCAATAGTGAGGCGAGCTGTCAGCAGAAGCGTTTCAATTTTGGAAAAAACGGGTCCCCTGAATATGAGATAAATGCCTCGACAGGGAATCACAATTAAGGGGAAAAGAAACACCTAGGGAAGGTGGATTCAACACATTACAGGCATATCAAGAACAGATATTCTTGGAAATTACATTACATATGTTGAGCACATGACACACCAATATTCTTATATTTCTTTTATTTCTCCAGTTTTAATGATATAAGTATATAATCATTTTTTAAATTTTTTTACATTACAAAAATATCTATTCAATTATTATCAATTATTAAAAACAACTAATTTGATGTGCATACATTCAATACTGATAATTACACCCACATTTTTTGGTTGTCTTATTTCTGCATTCTTTTTATATTCAGAGAGAACAAAATTATCAGATTTGTCTGATCATGTAATAAATGTTGAAAACCATACAGAGATTTAAAAAATATGAAAAAATACATTCTTTTGATCTGCAATGGGTTATACACACAAAAAAGCATCCATCATTATAATGGCATGAGGAGACTGACGGTTTGTGGTCTAACAACTACGTGCGTTTTGGCTTAGGCCTTCGTCAGGACTCCGTCACAGGTTCTTTGGCTCCGGCACAGTATGGATATGCCTTGCTCGTCCCAATTTTTTAGGTTATCTGCGGCAGCTCCTTTAGTTATACTTTTATAATTCTTATTTTCACCCTTAAAATGAGTGGCTTCAGTTGCAAATCTTCCCTGTGGGACCTATGTAGCTGATTCTCCAGCGATCTTCAAGAGACTGTTAAAGGAATGATCCTTTGAGTCCCATACTCTATGAAAGGAGCAAACGCGGTCCGGATAAAAAAGGGAAAATTAGTGATCCTTCGTTTATTTAATTGTAGGTCCTGAGATATCTATACTAATCTGTACACATCGTACCCAGGTTTATGGAGCAAGAACTCTTCTTTTATAGCTCCATATCTGCCGTATCTCTCTCTCTGATCGACCTTGTGGGGAACGCCGGTTATATCATTAAAACTAAGTAAAAAATAAAAGAAATATAAAGAATATTGGTGTGTCATATGCTCATCATATGTAACGTAATTTCTAAGACTATCTGTTGTTGATATGCCTGTAATGTGTTGAATCCACCTTGCCTATGTGTTTCTTTTCCCCTTAAATGCAGAAGCGTATCAGACTATTGATGATGCTAGAAGATTTGTTCCAAGGCATCAGATGCAAGATTGCAAAAAAATGCATGCTGACCGGACGATTAAATTGTGTTAAGGAACACGCTTTAAATGTGTGCAGACAGGGAAAGACAACAAAATGTTATGTAACGCTGTGCAGAACTTAAGCAAAAATAATAAACGCAGTGTGTGCAGCAAGCAAATTAGAGCAGTTCCACCCATCAAAGTGACATGGGGCAGAAGATAATGAGTAATTAGCCCATGGGAGACTGATAAGAGAAAGATACATGGAACAACAGGAAATCAATGCCTACAACTAATGAAAGGAGGAAAAGTAAAGTGACAAGCACACGGACCAATGAGAAAGGAAGGCGGGATGTAAGTCCCTTTTAAAATATATTGAATACAAGTGATTTCACAAGTGCAGTGCAAGCAAAACCTAAAAAGGAAGGCTGGGCTTTGTCATTGCTTTTAGTGGCAAAGTTGAGTTATCAATAAAAAAAACACTTTCCCAGTCAACAATGTAAGGCTGGTGATCACGTTTTGTCATATTCGTGGTGGCACAATAAATACTTCATTCCACAAACTCACAGGCCCTGAATACACCTGGTAGCATATACTATGGACTTAAAGTAAGTTAACCTATTCCAATTGTGTGTGAAGCTATCAGACATGCATGTTATTAAGGGTCCGTGTACTGGTACTTAGACCTGTTTGGCAGGGCTCAGTGCACTGCCAGACTTGAAAAACCAGCAGCGTCAGTCCAAAAAGTTGGGGTCTTCATGCAAAAAGAGGCATTTCCTGACAATAGAGTTTGTGGAAATTTCTCACCTTAATTGCAGACCGAACCCTTAATTTTATTAGCAACTAATTTACATGAGCCGTGAGAGTGGGAATAGCTACTCCGTGTGGGTACTTACTATTACCCTCCTTTTCAAGTCTCTCTTTTTTGTAACCATTTCTAAATGTATCATTGTGGATACTCTGGCCAAATGGAGAACTTTCTACACCCTTAAGAACCAATTTTAGCCTTAAATGAGATTGTGATGTCACAAATTATGATCTGTCATGTGCGTTGGATTTCCCGCAGTCATAGATATAGGGCTAAGGTTGCAAACTTGGAGGTTCTTAAGATGAAGGCAATAGACGTCTCTTAAGGAAAGTTCTCTCACAAAGTTGTACATTTATATTCATTCCTAAACATTACCAATGGCTTGTCACCACAATTTGTTCACTTTATGTTTTTTATGAAAAAAATCAAAATTATTGTGGCTGCTGCATAACAAATAGCCCTAAACCCCCCTGTATTTTAAAGGATAAAGATAGAATTTTTTCCAAGATCACTTACAAAATTATTTTTCATGTGAAGACCAAAAAAGAAAATGTAAACTGTTCGTCAATACATAATTCTGTAGATTGCCCACACCCAGAACAAGGGAAAAGCACAGGGACGTGGGTGAATGCCTTGAAGTCTACGACTTCTGTAAAATAATATTGAGTTGTACTCATTGACAATCTTTGAATCACAAAAAGTAAGGAATCCTATGCAATTCATATGCAGAATATTATAATTAATCAATTTCACCACAATCTGCTACTTGCTCCATTAGTGACTAGCCAAATATTGACAGCATAGTTGAATATTAATTTGAATAGTTAGTCATCAAAAAACAAAGATAGAGTTTTGCAGAGTTTTGCTGTGTGGACTATGAAAACCCTTTCTCTCTAATATTCCATTGTGACAAAGTCCACCATCACCTGAACGGAAATCCTAAACAAAGTGGGAAGGAATTGAGGAGCAGGGAACCGTTTCCTCACTGTCACTCAGGGCTGTACTTGGCTATGAGTGACAGCTGGAAATCATAATAGTTACCACTCTGTAGCCATGTCATTCCCTTCCTTATTGCTGGAAATCTCACCTTAGTATAGCTGGCAGCTAGGAATGAGATTTACTTGGTTAGTTGGGACACTGAAGTAGTAAACATCTACCAAGAGGCATGCTTGCAGCCCTAATCACCACTTTCTTGCAAAATACCTCTTTTGATACATTTTTCTTTTTTCAACTTCACCAGTTTTGCATTTTGGACAACCATATTTTGAACTAGCTTTCTATTTCTTTGGCTCTAGGCCCAGATCAAATTTAAATTACGGCAATTATAGTTTGCATATTTTTCAGAAATTTATGTACACACATTCTTCAATGTTCCTGAAACTAAACCATGTTGCATAATTATACCACAATCATGGTAAACTTATAATGCAGGAGTGAAGGAATGTTGACAATGAAAAGGTGAGGATCTGTTGTTTGGGGCGTTTGAATTTTCCATGCAATTTTTTTAACCGCAAAGTGTATCTTAGTATGCAAAATGGGCATAAGAACGTATTTTGTGCAAAAATGTAAAACTTAATGCTGGATTTGCCTTTCAAATATTTTGAGTAATTTTCCTGAAACTTCATGTAATTTTCCCAAACTTTTGCACAATTATGTTAAAGCAAATTACAAATTTAGACACATCTATTTGTATCATGTACACTTTCTTAAAAAGTTGACTTTTCTAACCTCTAACTCTGGGTCCTGCTCTATATTTGCCTAGCGCTGGAAAACCCCATTGGGGTAGCTATGTACTGTAAAACTCTAATAATACTAATAATAATACCAATAATAATACCATGACTTGGCTACAATACCACACTAACTTCTCAATCCCTGAAGCCACATAAATAACATAACCTTGCACATGTCCACACTCACTGAGTTGAAGTAGTTTTTAAATCACGTTTATAACAATGCCTGAGTGTCTAAAGAACACCGCACATGGCAGTGACATATTGTACAGCCTTTATTTAGCCTTGCAAACATGCTACTACTAACTCAATGTCAGCTTTAGGGCATAAATAGAGTCGATTATCATAACCTCGTCAGAAATTGCCTCTTAGATATACATACGTATATCATGGAAATCAATGTGATAAATTTGAAATAAACAAGCAGAAAAGAGATTAGGCTGAATGTATTGTATTAAATGTGGATTTTTGTCAGTGTTTTATTTGTTCTGTTTAAAAATGTGAGACCTTTCAATTCCATGCAATCACATCTTTAAATGGAAACAGAGAAATGCAGGCTCTCAGTATTAGAAACCTGCCAAACATTTCCATCATGGACCTAGGCAGGGAAAATAATGCATGTTTATGAATCCTGACCAGAGGTCCTGGCCAAAGAGGCAGTAAGACACCATGACGTTCTAAAGTGCCATTTCATGCTGAAGATGCCACTAAAAACAAAGAAAAGTATGCTGTTGAAAAAGATAATGGCCAAAATCAATACTGAATCAACATATCTACATGATGTTGAGACCATTAACAACAGGTTCTAACCCATAACACTCTAGGTACTTAAGCTAGTTGCCAAGTGCAAGCAC
This sequence comes from Triturus cristatus, assembly GCF_964204655.1. NCBI lineage: Eukaryota > Metazoa > Chordata > Amphibia > Caudata > Salamandridae > Triturus > Triturus cristatus. The sequence continues at coordinate 168,626,448 of NC_140584.1, read as the reverse complement.
TAAAGCATGGCAACTGGTGGCAGATTTCAACATGAGCTCTACCTCAAAATATGGGAAAAACCAGTTATGACCATCCTCAACATGTCTGGAGTGGAAGACATGAAAGAAGGCCTCCAGTTTAGAGGAATCTAAGTTAACAGTCATGAGAGTTGTTATGGAAGTTCACATGGTTGTTAAAAAAGTTGACCACCACTGAACACCAATTTTATGTTGGAAACCGGGCAACCGGGTTAGCAGTCACCAGGTTCCCAACACGGTGGTAGCTTGGCTCGAGCGGTCGGGGTCAGGCACCGTGCTAAGCGTACGTCACACCCTCACAATAACCATGCGTTCATCCGTTCCAAAAACGACACTACACCGTAAAAATTATGAAAGAAAGTAGCTTGTCTTTATCTTTTTCTCTTAGTTGCAGGTTTCATGAAAATAAATACAATACAATACAATAAGATTTTCCTCAAAAGAGCAGGTCAAATAAATAATACCACAGTGGGGTTTCAATAAATAGGATCAGGTCATAAATAAACACGGAATAAATAGGGGTGCAATAAATACAGAGGGCAATTAAATACTGCCAGACAATAAATACTATGCAGGAATAAATACAGTCAGACCATAAATAAAACGCCTTCAATAAATAATATAAGCAATCAATAACAATTGCAAATCAGATCACATTTATGAGGTAGTCTGGTTTTACTATGCACAAGTACAGCTTGTGGTCATTTGGATGACATGGGGGGTGTCCCACCTAGATTGGTCAAGGCTGGGCCTGAACTGAGGTAGAATAAGGGTAACCTATGGATCTGGCTCCCCCACAATACACAACCCCTCACATAGGTCACTACACCAGTCTCAGTTCACCCCTGGCACTCCCAGGCTGGTTCTAACACCCCTCTAGCCCCTAGAATGGTCTTTTAGGGCTCCACAGGGCCTCAGATGCCCTTTCTACCACTTACTGCCCTTTTCACGATGATCGGCTGCGCTCGGCGCCGGGTCGACGTCGCTGGACGGCTCCGGTTCGATGTCGCGTCGCTCTGTTCCACTTGACGCCGTGACGATGCCGTCTGGCGGTTCCGGTTCGATGTCGCTGGGCGGCCTCGGTTCGATGTCGCGTCGATCTGCTTTACTTGACGCCGGGTCGGTGCCATGAGGCGGCTCTGGATCGATGTCGCTAGGCAGCCTTGGCTCGATGTCGTGTTCCGGCGTCACAGGGTCACGGTCTCCCCGCTTCCGGGTGTCTCCGGAGTGCGACCTCCACTCCCGACCTCCGTCGGCTCCACCTCGGGTTCCGGCGACTCCGGAGTGCGATCTCCACTCCCGACCTCCTGCGCGCTTCACCTCGACCTCAGGTGACTCCGGAGTGCGACCTCCACTCCCGACCTCCTGCGCGCTTCACCTTGGTTTCCAGCGACTCCGGAGGGCGGACTTCACTCCCCCGTCGACGCCACACCTCGACCTCAGGTGACTTCCTACTCGACCTCCGGTGACTCTCCACGACCTCCGTCGGCGCCCTCTATCGACCTCTGGCGGCTCTGGGTACGACGTCTGCTTTCTGTCAGCGCCGCTTCTCCACCTCGGGCTCCAGGTCTCCAGGCTTCTCGACGTCAGGACTCCAGGAGGACACTGCTGTACAGGTCAGGAACTTGCTGGTCGTCTTCTTTAAGGCCTCTTCACAATATTTAGGTCCTTAAGATGGTTTTTCTGGTCTTGGTCCCACACAGGGCTCTGGGCTGGGCTTGGTCAGTAGGGACTAGCATCAAGGGTGGGTTTCTGGACCCAACTCCAAGCACTGGTTTCCACCCCTGCTGCCTCACTCCTTCCTCCTTCTGAATCTCTGACCTCTCTCCTCTCCAGTCAAGTGCCAACTGCCAACTGCCAACTGCCAGCCTGAGATGGCTTCCCAACATTCTAAACTGCCTCCCTCTATCCCAGGGTTCTAGAATGTTGCAGAAGGTTCCAGAAACCTCTAGTGTGTTCTGGTGATGTCACAGGTGACAATAGGTGGCCACCATTTTGTGTCTCAGGCCCTCAGACAGAAGTTCCAGGGGTAGGGAAAATGGCTCCCTGACACTGCATCAACACTAACAAGCATTTGCAATGCAATAGGTCTCGCATTTACGCGAGTTTGAGCTATTGGCATTCTAAATGACAATGCCTTATATTTATGTTTTGGTTTTTAAAGCATAAAATGAAAGGCATTGTCATTTACAATGCCAATAGCTTAAACTCATGTAAATGCGAGACCTTTTGCATTGCAAATGCTTTTTTTCATTGCTTCGTGACCTGACATGACATGTACTGTACCATCTGTGAGATATTGAATAAAAGACAAGTTAAAAAATATATATATATAATGGTGTCCGGTACTCTCCAAAGTATTAACAATGAAGTACGCTTTCTGCTTGCTCTGTCTCATTTGAAAGCCTACAAGTTAACACATACACGGCATTATTACAAAAAAATGGCTACAGAAGTGATACCATCGCGTATTTACGAGTATGGTTTAAGAAAAAAAAACTGACGCAATCAATGCTAGCGCGACAGTGATTTTATTTTTGTTACTTTAAGCGGGGGTGAATCGGAGGGACTGCAGAGACGTGCACCCAAAGAGAGCATGTTTGAAAAGTTAAAAGGGAGCGCCTGTGCTGCAGGAGCCTGCAATGTAAGTACACTGTCCACCACCACAGCTACTAGGTCCAGGCACCACAGCAAGACAAAAAACTTGACTGGAAACCCAGGGATAACCTGAGGCGAGGAGGAGGTGCTGACCAATGAAACCTGAGTGACGTGGGTGCCACATGGGAGCTGGTCAATGGTAAGTAAAGTGACGTGGAAGCCACGTGGGAGTTAGCCAATGTTAAGTAAAGGTAAGTAATAGGTGGGCTCTAAGCCCCTTTTAAGATATATATATATTTTTTTAAATGCAAGAGAATTTGCAAGCGCTGTGTGGGCGAAACCTAAAAAAGAAAGGCAGCACCTACCCCCCAGCAAGTAACATAGCGCCTACGATGTTAATGCTAAATGTTGCATATTGCCAGGATAGCCCGCTTTAGCTTAAGGGGTGTTTACACCAGGGCACAAGTCCTAAAAAATGAAAATTAATTTTTTATTTATGTGTTTTGGTTGGAGTGTAGTGGAAGTGTGTGGAGTGGAACTATGTGGGTTGTATTGGGAATGTTAGTTGTGCAATTGTGTGGAGTGTTATTGTGTAGTGGAATTATGTGGCATAGTGAATAGATAGGGGTGAGAGCTACATAGAATCGATAGAAAGCAAGATAGAAAGGAATATTTAGTTTGCGTAGGAAGTGGTGAATGACTTAGGCATCTATGTGAATGCGTCGTGGAAGTGAAGATAGAATGTCCAAGTATATTTACAAAAGGGGAATTGGTGCAGCTGCCTTGGTGGCCATAGAGGGGTGGCTTAACACCGAGACGGCTCCTGTCTGGGGCACAGACGGTGAAGGGGTGGCTTAACACTACGACGGCTCCTGCCTGGGGACATAGATAGGAAACAGAACAGAGGAACACTGACATTCTTCACAGAAAGGCCTGCATGGTTTAAAATGAACACTGCTGTTTTGATAGAAAGCTGAATAATGTGAAATTATAGCGAGGTAAGGGTCTAAACAAATGACACACCTTGGAGCCCGTCCTGAAAGCATGAAAGGGCCTTTATGCGTCCTTACCCTTGGGAGCTGCCATTGGAAGGCTTTCTATACAGCTAAGGTGCACTTGAAAGCTCGGTGATTCCTATTTTATCAGCAGGATTAGCTTGTTTCCAGCAAATGGACAACATACATCAAATTTAAATGGACCCCTTGGCGAGGGGCACCGACTTGAGTTTAAAAACCACTTGCAAAGAAGACAGATTTCCAATTTAGCGTGAGAGCGGGTTGCAAGGGGACACTGTTGCCGCCATAAAAGACGGAGGAAGAGGGGTGTCAGAGAGGAATGGTGGGTAAATAATGGGAAGCAAAAGAACTGCAGGCACACCCTCCCGACCACAAAGAGGTGCCATGTGAAGTTGGAGCCGCAAGATGTTGTTAGCCAAAAACACTGCTATTATTCGGAATGCCCATCCAACTCTTCCGCCAGCAGAGCTGCCAAGGTTTCAGATTGCTTATGTGTGACATTTTCAAAGTTTCAATGTACTTATTAGTGAAACTCATTGACTATGAGTGACACTTTCTCGTGACTAAAATCATGTAACGAGGTCCATGGAAACAGACAAATATCAGAAATCACACTCACTTGAGCAACGAGAAACTCTACAGAACTCTGCAGCAGGTGCATTTACACCTATTATTTCTACATAATCAGTACCTTCCACCTTAACCTCTGCGCCAGGTGCAGCTGACCCACAAGTTGTCACAAAAGCAGTGACCCACTGAGCTATGCACATAAAATACAGTTCTGTAAATTCTGGTGGACTTTCTTTGCAGCAGGCATATTAAGCCTCTGTGCAATTTTATGGTGAGAGTCAAAACTGCAGTAGACATAACTCTGACCTCTTTTCAGCAGGAACATAATCTGGCTTCTGGGTTAAATCTACACTATATAAAACAGATAACTAAATACATAAATAAATAAAGCACAAAATATTATCCAGGGAATTGCTTTGTCATAGCACAACAATAATATTCTTAATGGGTATATGTATATGGGCGAATCACAGAGCAGAAAAACATCTGCAGTGTTAGCAGTTAAATTAATGCTTTTTGACTTTGGAAAATCAAAACTAATTTCCTCATGATGGTACAGCATGTCCTGATTACAAGGCCGGTATAACTGAAAAGCTTAATAGTGAGGCCTGCCATAGTTTCCCCGCGATGACAGACTGGCTCCCATTAACAGCGTCCTAAGAAATACATGCAGACGGCACTGATTTGGTACCTATAACTCAGAAAACACTATGGAAAATATGTTTTTATTGAAATATTCTGCCCTGCACAATACTTGAAAAATTGTTATTTGTAGTTCCTACAAATATATTCCTGATTAATTGTCTTGTGTTATAGTTTTTTAAGCCCACTTGGGTGGTAATGTTTACTTAAAATGTAAACATTCTCTGTGGACGCATATAGAAGTAATGTCTGACCTGGTAGAAGAGGCAGTCTCACACTAAAGGCAAGCAGATTGGTCCCCGAGTTAGGGGTGAGCGTATCTCCTGGGGAAATGCTAATTAAGAACAGACAAAAAAGAATATTTTTTAGAATTTGAGACTCACGTTGGCGTGACAACTGCTGGACACAAGTCGGGCTCTCACTGCCTGGGCATCGCACCGCAGCAGCACAAGTTGCGGTCCGGACTAGGAGAGGAGCAGTGGTAGATTATCGACCCCCGGCTCCCTCCTGGCGTGTACCACGGGGCTTGCAGCGAGCGGGGCGCAACTGCAATTAATTCCTGAGTGCCCGGAAGCAAATTTAAATGAAATCATTCTACTACAGAGTGTGGCGACCGGATACAGCTTCTACCCAACAGTGTATCCACTCCACCGGGACCTGTGAGAGCCTCAGGGAAAGAGGAGTCGCCAGCGGTTCTCATCGAAAGCACTAAAGGAAAGAAGTTACTGACTGCGGGTGACCAGCACAAGTTTCAAGATGCACGTCGTGTAAAACAAAAGCAAGTAGCGGCCGCCACACTTAAAGACTAATGCACGGCGTGCGGCGGTATAGCAAAACGGCTGCACATATATTACGTGACCACATAAAGAAGGACTATATGGAGCCCGCAAGATGCGCGTTGTGTAAACCTAAATATAATAGCGGCCGCTATATTTAAAGAATAAATCAGCATGCGGTGGTACAGCAATTAGAACAAGAAGGGCTGGGCGAGAAGGGAGGGGGGAATGCCAGCAACAGAGAAGCCCGCGAAAGTGAAAGTGATCGTGATTACGATCGCTACGGAGGAAAGACACATGGCGCTGCGCGCGTGCACGTTCACGTGCACTGTAGCTTTAGGCCACGGCAGCACTTTGAAAAGCCCAGATATAAAATGTCTCTTCGAGCCTTTGGCTCGCGAGACCTAAAAAGTCTGGTGGTTCCCAAAAAGGAAAAATTATAACAGGGTTTGAGGCAAAAGTGGGACAAAATAAATAATGATGAGGAGGGACCACCCAAAGGGCTGACAGGTCTAACAACAGTCATGAGAGTTGTTATGGAAGTTCACATGGTTGTTAAAAAAGTTGACTTAACTGAGAATCATCATTGTTGTCCAAAGTGGCTGATGTCATTTGTTACCCATATTCACATTGATCCATGTATATATCATAGGGGCTACCAACTGTCTAATGTATAGAGGTTGGGCTACAACAATCATAATGCACTGTAATCTTGATGATGAAGGTTTGGTTTGTCTGCTCAGTACCTTAAGGGTGATGTGTTTCCACACTATGGCCGATGTTGCTTCTCTTCAGCATCATCAAATTGTGGTTTCATACAGAGCACCTCACACACTAGTTCAGTATACACAGATCCACATCTAACAGCGTTTGTACATAAATAGTGTGCTTCATTTTACGGTTTCAGCACACTTGTTCCTGTCAACCTGAGGTTACCATATGAGTGTTGCCAATTGACCCAAGGATGTCTGGAAATATTGCTGCAGCACAGACGTTTGCTTTGCTGGCATTAGCAGTGTGGGTGTCCAAGGGGAGCTGTATATGCTGCTCACTCACTCTCTGTAAAGCATCCATCACTTAGCAGAGTATTTTACTAAAAATTGACTAAGTAATTCCATACACCAGTCGTCCTGTCTGCTGTGTGGTGCCTGTTGCAAAGAATTCTAGTTCTTCTAGCATTTTCAGGAAGGGGAATGGCAGTAGATCCCTATGTTGGGCTCCAGTGAATCTGTAATGGTGAAAATATATTTTGTTTGGTTCCCATGTTGAGCATGTGTATCCTCTGGATCTCAATCTGATTCATCTTTATGGGTTCCAGGCCTAATCTGTCCATCAAGGATCTTGTCCTGTGCTGCTGAGCCATTGAAGCTCATTGATTGGTGACCTGGTTTCCATCCTCATGCTGTATAGTTTGTTGTAGAAGATTATGGATCTAGCATAGCCCATAATAGTGGAATAGCAGTGCTACATCCATTTTGGTGGACTGTAGAATTCAAATGTAAGCTGCTGCGATCAACCTATGACAGCTTCACCTGTCCCTTCCTGTTCGTGCAGGTCTGGCCCTGTGTGCAGGTGTGTGATATTTTGTTATTTTCAGCACAAACAGTACATGTACTGAGGTTTGCTTTGCATTATTGTGTTAGTCTTAGAATTGTTCTATTGGTATACAGCTTTTCTTTCATGCCGTACACTTTCATTAATGTTTGAACCCTGCTTTTCACCGGTGGTATTTTAAGATGTTATTTTCTACTAGTTTTGAATGACCTCCTATACTTGTAATTGGGTGTTATTGAGTAACACATGATTTTTTTAATATTTGTTAAAGTCATGTGCTGTCTACCCCTGCATGGGCTAATAACCCATACGCCTAACTTGTAATGAAGGCACAAATATATTGGAGTAGTTCTGAGAAGAGCAGGCACTCTAACTTTCAAATTAAAGAATTGCAGCTACTCAGGGGCCCATTGGCGATCTGCCCGATATAATAATAGGCCCCTGAGTAGCTGCAATCCACCCGCCAAATGTCCCTGATTCACCCCCCGCTATATTAGCATGGCATGGGGCACCGCGGCAGACGCAAAGACCGTGCACTGCTTTTCCGCCGGTCGGATTGCCGGCTGGGCGGAAAAGGGACACAATATGGTGGCAGTGCCTTTCCATATTAGTATGCCCGCGGTGGAATGTCTTTCCATGGCGGAGACTCCACCATGGAAAGGCATGCGGTGAAAACTTTGGGGACCCGTTGCGGGCCCCCGGGTGGGTGGGGGTGGTGCTCTGCACTTGGGGGATACCTATGGTACTCCCCTTCAGTGGCATACACAAGGTGGCAGGCACCTGTCACGTTGTGCATGCCAATGCACAGCACGCATATTTAACAATGTGGCGGGTGCTCAAACTACCCCCCACCACACTGTTAAATATGCTGGATGCGACCGCCAGTGGCGATCGCATCCTAATGGACACAGCGGGACCGCCGCACCTCTGGCGGTCGGTCCCGTTTACCGTTACGGTGCCCGCCATCGTAATGTACCCCTCAGTTCGGGACTGTTCCTGCCCATTTAAAGCACTGCATGCAACTTCATGACACTCCTTCTTCCTAACTTTTGCCTGCATACTTTTTCAGTTCGACACATGGGCTTTATGATTTGCTACCATCCCCTTTTCATTTTTTTTTATCTGTATCTTATATAAACGTTTTCATATCGTCAATCTGTGGCATTATATGATTGTTGAATCAAATTGGATTTTTTTAAATTTTCTAATTTATAATTTCTTTCTCTGTTTCTATATTTTATCATTTTTCATAATATGCCCTAGTGCAATTTATTCATAGCTGTTAATAATCTTATTTACTTAAATAGCTCACGGTAATCATTCTGTCTCACATTGGGGGTTTTAAAACTTATTAGAAATATTTTTTTAAGTAAACCAAACTTCTACGAGCTTCTGAAAATATAAACCCTATTGTCATTCTTGTCTATTTAGCACTTCAATACCAAGACTTATGACCTTGTTATCAGTTGCAGTAGAAATGACCTGCAGGGCAAAATATGCAGAAATCACACGGTAAAATCGTAACATAATAGGTGTCCCTTTAATCCCATCTACCTTTGTTGTTTGCAGCGGTGAGGGAAAGAATGAGCAGAAACTAGAAATAATTGTATTACCACATATTTTACTCAATGTATTTCCTTGAACCTCTTTAGGTCTCACTGACAAGGATAATTTCGGTCGGAAACATTTTTACAGTAAGAACATACCACCATTTATGCCTGTCAGGAGCTTACAAAACAACGTCTGGCAGGTGCAATAGATTGACTACAACAGATTTCTCCACCAGTGTGCAATAATCTGCAGTAATAAATCAAACTCAAGTGTCAAGAAGTGGGCGTTGCATGGTGTAATATACCCTCTCACACAACAGACCTCTTAGAAGTTCTTCCCCTTTAAACGTTTGCATTGTCTCCAACCCCTAGTCCTTTTTTACATGCTGAGAGAGGAGTGAGAACAGGAAGACCTGCGTCATAACTGCGGGATATGCATTTACAGTACAAATGCCCAAGGAAAACTGAAATCCTATTGTGACCAAAGAACTAGGCTACAGCCTTTGTAAGAAGGTGATGAAATGCCGGTGCTCTTACTTTCCAAGAAAATGCATTCCTCAATGGAAGAGACCTATCAATTTAACAGAAAGGGTGTGGGACTTTAGAAGCTGGCAAAGAGAATGCAGATCTCAAGAACAAGTATAGCATGTGAATCATTTGAAAATGGTTTTCCCATGTAGCAATAAACTCTGTATGCACAGGCCAGGATCCAAATGGCAGGGTTGCGCTACTCTTTCTGTCTCAGATATGCAGGCCTGATCTGGCCATGTCATAAGTGGTCAAACCATAAAAAGCTGAGGAGTTGGAATGCCTTGTGCTGTCTTTTAAGTTTATTTTGTCTGAAGTTTTTGTAAGAACTAAAGGGGTGGAACATTGCATTTTCCCATTTCAGGACAAACGGTCCACCTCCATCCACATTACATCCCCCAAAGCAGAGAATCTGGTATATGACAAAAAATGTAATACATGCTAACGTCTCATTTTCCATAGAGTCAAAAACCGAGTCGTCATCACTCATAGTAGTAATGCCTAAATCTGACAACAGGATGTGATTCTATAAAGTTTTAACAAAAGTCAATGATGTTATGAAATGTCCCACAGTGCAGAGACCCTCTTAAACCACTCCTGAAATGCCTAGCATATATCTATCCTAGACCTCACCACAGATTACTTGGAAATACCAGTGAGAGCAGAGGATTAAAAAAGCAGTTTTTGCTATTTCTCAAGAGCCTTCTCAGTTTAAAGGCATGCCATTCAGCTTAAACAGACCTCCTTCTCCCTTTCAGCCTTATTGAATTCACTGTTAAAACTGTACAAGGATTCATTAGGGCCTTATCTAGATGATGTAATCATATAATGTCCTTTCTTGGATATGCATTTACAACATATAGAGATGGTTTGACACAGAATGGAGATTTAACCGCCAACCCAAACAAATGTATTTTAGCCTGAAAATCGATTAAATACCACAGATATTGGTTGGACATTGAGAGGTTTGCCCTCAATTGCCTAAACTACATGTCATACAAAATACCAAACGCATAAAACCAAAATGGTCAGATCTTTTCTGGAAATATAATGATACTATCATTGAATCCATCCCTCCATTTACCAAAGGGCTGTCCATTTTTCATATCTGCTTCAGAAAATAGGCCGGTATTTTTCTTTTGGAAAAGTGGCATCCCTCCTCGTGAGATGGATTTTCACTAAATGCATTCTCCCACTGTGGCAGTAAAAATAACATGCAAGTACTGGAACCAGTGAACAGAACAAACACACGACAGGGGAGGTCTAAAGCACTTTTAACCCAATTGGCGCTGCACTCTTGATCATAGGTCAAATGCATGGTCAATATATGTAGCGCTTTTGCTTGCTAATGGCCCTGCGATTCACTGAAGGGAGAGTGTAAATTCTTTTGTCCCCTTGTCCCACCCACCTTTGTTCCCCATGTCCCCCACTCCAAAATCTGGGGTTATATATCCCCTGCGTCCCCCACACTTCCTATACCTATGCACCAGATGCTACCAGCGTGAACATAATGGTTCTGACTTTATATAAAAGGTAATACTTCAACGTGTGCCTTTCTGGGGCTAAGGCTGGCATCCCCTGTTCCTAGCAGGAGTGAACGATTCTCGAGCTCTACAATTAACGCTGGAGCAGCCGAAGGTCATCCAAGGAGGTTCATAAACATTATAGGAATGAGGATGAGAAAGAAGTACGGGTGTGGTGGGGGAGGGGAGAAAGTGGAAGTAAAGGAGGAAGGGGAAGTATAGGAGAGCAGAATGGGAACCTGGACAATAGCAAGGAGAGAATCGAGTATAGCACAAAGTAGAGGGCAGGGTTGCACTTTTGGAGGTAGGAGAAAGTAGAAACCTCCCTAAGACTTGAAAAGTTGTATGTTTTTGGGCACTGCAAGGCTGGTGCTTTTTCCGTTCATCTTGCTTCTCCATTGCAGCCAACAGCAGGGCCAGACTGAATCACTGCCTGTTTTTTAGGATAGAACTGTTTGTGCACTTGCATAGTTGACATAATAAACAGAGTCACCCTTGCAGGTTGACTCATTGTGTGTGAAATACTTGGGAGATAAATAAACTGACCCAGATTAACCCCACTCAACACTTTTTCTTGAAAAATCAATGAATTACAATTGGTACTGATAAAGGTGGTTTAATTTATGTCCCACCGAAACGTGCGTTGACCTACTTTTCACAGACAGGAATCCGGTTTGAGACATACAATAAAAGAAGAAATCATTGTAATGTATTAGCACTCTTTAATCACAAAGCTAATGATCTCATTCTAGCCTACTGCATCCCCTATATGTTTCTGAACAGTTATTTGTATTATTTGTTGGTTTAGGATGTATGATAGTATGGATGAGGCATGTGATGGGTATGAATGCATGTTTGATGATTGAATATGGGGTTATTCTTAGACTCATGTCATGTTGTAATTGTCCTTTTCTAATGTGCATTGTTTATTTGTACATATTGAAATTGTTTTGTCTGTCTAATTTATTCATGCTAGAATGATTGAGACACTAAGTCATACATGAAACTAAGTACATGAGATGTAAAAGTATTGATATAATTGAAGTACTCATTTTTTTCATGTTTTGTGCTAATTTACAATAATTAACTCCTTGAAAAATCAAAAAAAACTTTTTATAAATAATAAATATTGTTTTATGAAAACATTCCGGTTGAGTGAATACTGTGGGGACATGTTCTATGCATGAGATTTAGTGGCCAGCTATTTAAGTGATAAAGGTCAGCTTAGAGGTTTTTGCAGTATTTTTACGGCATTCTGTCCATAAATGCAATGTATTTTGAATTTCATTAAAAGGTTCATACTTCCCATGGTAAAGAGCTATCACATAACTCTAAACTGCAATATGAATGTTATTAATATTTCCAAATGTAGTAGCAAGCCTCAGCTCCACTGCACTAATTTCAAAAGCAACCTTAGGAGTGAACAGGTATGCTGCTGTCATCCTTCCCTCTCAATTGCCTGTTCTGTTCCGTAGTGGCCTCACACATAGTTGCTGGCCTTAGAGATCAAAGTCTCAAAAGGTTGGGGTTACAATAGGAGGTGCTCCACCATGCTTGGCTCTTGCTGTGCTTCGATTAAGATCAACATCTTCTCTATGAAGAATGGGTTCTGTTTGGATGTGTGTGGTTACTAATCTTTACATTCAGTGGCCTCAAACAGTTCCCAGAAGTTCTGGAGAGTAGGGTTCAAGATTTTGAACATTGTGCGCTGTGGCTTTTACAAGAGTTTTGAGGGCCCTGTCCTTCCACGCAGGTTCATGGTGTAGAAAACTGGCTCTATATATACTATATCAAAATGAGGTATAGTGTGTATTGAGTCTAGGTGACCCCAGAGGTAGGCAGAGGTTAAAGTTAGATAGAACCTTACTCTCTATTTGTGGTAGAGTGGTCGAGCAGTAAGGCAGTATCAGAGGACAGTGTTAAGCATTTGATTTACACACTCAGTCAGCAAATTAATTCACACACTCAAGAACTGAACTCTAGGCCAATTGTTTTTGTATAAAAATATATACTGTTGTTTTATTTTTAGAACCAAGCAAGCCTTGCACAGGTAAGCATTAAATACTTTTCAGAAATAAGTTGCTGAATATAGAACAGTTTGAATATGCAATAGAAATTGTACTTTGTTTGATTTACAGGGGATGGAATAGGTTGCAACACTTAGCAAATATAATACATTTTCAGTAAATTACAGGTAAGTTACTTTTTACGTTACTTTTCTAACTCAGTGCTGGATACCGAGATTCAGCACTGGGACATTTCCTTCAAACCGGTAAGTAAATACGTTTTGGTTATTCACACAATGTTTTAAGAATATCGTTAGATTTCAAAACTCCACACTTAGAAACTTGTTAATAAGGATTATTATAAATAAAAAGGATTTAAAATAAAAAAAAACTCAACATATTTACCTGTGATTTTGTTTCACAGTCTTGTGAAGCACTCTGTATGCTAATTTGCATTTAAAGAACACTCATTTAATACCTAAATAGTGTTCACTGAGTAGTAATTAGGAGATGATTCTGAAATCACTCAGCATGTTGGACCTTTCTGACAAAAAATTAAAGGATAATAGTGTGTATATTCTTGAGGTAATTGGAAATCATTCTTAAAATACCAGGAGCAATATCATCATGTTGAAGAGAAATTATGCTTGTGGAGTTTTGAATGTTTATTTTCAAATTATCCTCACATCATGAAGAACAATGGGACCATATGAAGTAATCAGATACTCATTCTTAAATCCTCCTGAAGTCATCAGGAATAGTCACACCTTGTGTAGTCATCGGATACTCATTTTGAAATCCTCCTGAAATCATCAGGAATAGTCACAACATTAGAAGTCATCAGATACTCATTTTTAAATCCTCCTGAAGTCATCAGGAATACTCACACCTTCTGAAGTCATCAGATGCTCATTTTTAAATCCTCCTGAAGTCATCAGGAATAGTCACACCTTGTAAAGTCATCAGATACAAATTTTCAAGTCATTCGCGAATCATAAGGCTCAAGTTTCTAAGCTCTACTGATGACGTCAAGAGCTAGATGATGTCTAATGATGTGAAAATGACTTCTACAGTAGTTTAAGGATCATCCAATGACTCTGGGATGGCTTCTAACGTAATCATGTTTGACCTGGGAGAATGGGAATCTGTAGAAAAACAAGCAGAGAATCGAATAGAGCACAAAGTAGAGGGAATAGTTGCACTTTTGGAGGTAGGAGAAAATAGAAAGCTCCCCAAGATTTGAAAAGTTGTATGTTTTTGGGCAGTACAAGGCTGGGGCTTTTTCCGTTCATCGTGCTTCTCCTTTGCAGCCAGCAGCAGGGCCGGACTGGTAACCCAAAGCAGCCCAGGCAATTTTGACGGGCCTGCCCCCCCAGCTGCTTTTGATACTGGGGGCCGATATTGCAACACCACTGCAAAACCGGCCCCCAGTAACAAAAACAGCTCCCACCACTGCAAAATCGGCCCCACATTTCCAGCCTCCTAGGAAAATGCCCGATGCCAGCTACTGTCAGTCCGGCCCCAGCCAGAAGGGAATGTATCACTTGCCCCAGCTGAAAAGGTGAAATATGTGGAAAAGTTTCCATTTTGCAAAGTTCAAATTTGTAAATGATGTACAAACTCAGCTTACATCAAAAGCTTTACCGAATTTTAACAGTACTAATTCAGTATTCATACTGCTTTACATAGGTGTTAAATTGGTACTAATTAAGGTGAGCTCTTTTCTCAGACATTGTCACCAGGTATAAAAATGTCAAAATAATGACATAAAACGATTGCAAAGTGTGCCATATTAACCTGCTTAATTTACCTTTTCGTGCTGCAAAATATTAGTCAACCTTGCCGCATAATTTGGTCCTGTGCCACGTAATTCCAGCGGCCCTGGCAATAGGGTATAACTAAGGCTCCTTGTTTTCAGTTTTTACTGATTTTTACAGATAAATACAGACAGAAAACATTTATTTTTTTGTCTCTATTTTTAAATGTGGATAAAAACAGAAATTGGGGTGCTTTTTGAGTAATTCTAAACACTGTTTGCGATGACTGCCAGGCCAATAGATGTGTGGATTGATAGATAAGGGGGTTAAAAAAGAAAGGAATTTCAGTAAAGAGGCTTTAACAGCAGTAGAAATGCACAAGGTTGATACTGAAATTCACATATTTTGATATAATGCACTGATTTATCTTCTGCTGATGTTCACAGCACTGAAACCTGGCAGACATTCAAGCATAAGAGCATATTTATTGGTTAAATAAATTTGGAAATATACTAATTTCAGCTTAATTTTTCCACGAAACCCAAAATAAATATGGATATATACAGATAAAATTAGCACAAAATAAAAATGGATAAATACAGACGGAAAAGGCCAAAAAATAAATACCATAACACCGGGAGCCCAAGGTATGACTAGTAATGGTGCAGCAGGTGCAATGGCATTGGGGCCATAGGTATGACGTGTGAGGGGTTAAAGGCACAGCACACAATAATGGCTGTGTTTGGTTAAACTGACAGGAAATGGAGGTCATGTTCCTTGCTCGACCAAAGACTGAAAAAGCAATTATCTCTGTCATTTGTGTTGGCCATAGATATAGGGCTATGGCTGCAAACTTGGATGCTCTTAAGATTCTGCTGTACCCCCCCCCCCCCCGGCCCACTCTCCGGGTGAGTAGCTTGCGCTATACAAACCCTGATTGATTGATTGATGAAAAAATAAATTCACTAGGCGTCTCTTAAGGAAGATGTTCTCATAAAGTTGTAACTTTGTGTTCATTCATAAACATTCCCAATATCTTGTCACCGCAATTTATTCACTTTACGTTAGTTCTAAAAATAAAATGTGAATGTAATGTGGCAGCTGCACAGCCCTGTATTCTAAAGAATAAAGATAGCATTTTTTCGCAAGATCACTTACAAAAACTGTTTCCATGTGAAGCCAAAAGAGAAAATGTAAACATGCAATTGCACTGTTCCTCAACACATATTTCTGTAGATTGCCCACACCAAGGACAATGTAAAAGCCCAGGGATGTGGGTGTATGCCTTGAAGTCTAGGACTTCTGGAGAATTCTTTAGAATTGTATTCATTTTCTTTGTTTCATTAGTATTTCCAAATAACACATGCATTGATGTACATTACAAATACATGTCATATCAATTATTGTCCTGCCCCAGTCGGGTCTGTGTTGTGTAGTCCATAGTACAGTTGTCCATGGTATTGTCCTGCTATCAGCATAAAGTGAGTCTCCTGTGCCCAATCTCTGCATGTGGGAGAATGTTGGTAATGACATGATACAGGGCAGCAGTACGACAAGAAGTGTACAGTTGACCATAAGGAGAACAAGATCAGTAAGAAAAGAAAATGCTAAAGTAAGCAAACAAACAGTAGGTTTTTCCAAGTGGGTGAGCCTGTAGGATTTTAAGTGGGAGAATGTGTGGCTGGCCTTGTGCACGTGCCAAGTCTCTGACTCCTGACTCCAATTTTGCCACCACTGTGGCTGCTTTCAATCAATTAATAAATCAATCATGCAATATGTAAAGCGCACTACATACCCGCAAGTGTTCCAAGGCGCAGAGGGAGGGGGGGGGGAGCTGCAGCTATTGGTCGAACAGCCATGTCTTGAATTGTCTCCTGAAGGTTAGAAGGTCTTCGGTTTGTTGTAGGATGAGGGGGAGGGTGTTCCAGGTCTTGGCGGCGCGGTGAGAGAAGGATCTGCCTTCGGCTGTGGTTCTGCGGATGCGTGGGACGGTAGCCAGGGAGAGGTCTGCGGAGCGGAGTTTCCTGTTGGGTACGTAGAAGGAGACTCGGCTGTTGAGGTAGGCTGGGCCGGTCTTGTGGACTGCCTTGTGTACGTGGATTAGGAGCTTGAAGGAGATTCTTTTGACGACAGGGAGCCAGTGCAGGTTCCTCAGGTGGGGAGTGATGTGGTCGCGACACGGGACGTCGAGGATCAGGCGTGTAGAGGCATTCTGGATTCTTTGCAGTCTGTTGATGAGCTTGGTTGGGGCTCCGGGGTAGAGGGCGTTTCCGTATTCGAGTCTGCTGCTGACTAGGGTCTGGGTGACTGTTTTCCTTGTGTCAGTCGGGATCCATCTGTAGATCTTGCGGAGCATGCGGAGGGTGTTGAAGCAGGTGGAGGAGACAACGTTGACTTGTTTAGCCATGGTGAGTTTCGAGTCGAGGATGACTCCCAGGTTGCGTGCGTGGTTGGTGGGTGCGGGGGAAGTCCCCAGCGACGTGGGCCACCAGGAGTCGTCCCATGCTGAGGGGTTGGGCCCGAGGATGAGGATCTCCATCTTGTCTGTGTTCAGCTTAAGGCGGCTATCCTTCATCCAGTCGGCGACGGCCTTCATTCCCTAGTGAAGGTTGGATTTGGCGGTGAGGAGGTCCTTGGTGAGGGAGAGGATCAGTTGCATGTCGTCGGCATAGGATATTATGTTGAGGTTGTGATGTTGGGCGATACGTGCGAGGGGCGCCATGTAGACGTTGAACAGCGTCGGGCTGAGGGAGGATCCCTGCGGGACGCCGCAGATGGTCTCGGAGGCTTCGGATCGGAACGGGGGAGGCGGACTCTCTGGGTTCTGCCGGAGAGGAAGGAGGAGGTCCAGTCCAGGGCCTTGTCTCGGATCCCTGCATCGTGGAGTTGTGTGCGTAGTGTGCGGTGGCAGACGGTGTCGAAGGCGGCAGAGAGGTCCAGAAGGATGAGGGCCGCTGTCTCGCTTTTGTCCAGTAGGGTCCTGATGTCGTCTGTGGCGGCAATGTGGGTGGTCTCGGTGCTGTGGTTGCTGCGGAACCCTGACTGGGAGGGGTCCAGGATGCAGATGTCTTCGAGGTAGCGGGTGAGCTGGCTGTTGACTATCTTCTCGACGACCTTAGCTGGGAACGGAAGCAGGGAGATGGGCAGGAGGTTTTTGAGATCGCTCGGTCCGCCTTGGGTTTCTTCAGTAGGGCGTTGATCTCGGCGTGTTTCCAGCTCTCAGGGAAGGTCGCGGTCTCGAAGGAGAGGTTGATGATGTTGCGCAGGTGGGGTGCGATGGAGTTGCCGGCTTTGTTGAAGATGTGGTGTGGAAACGGGTCAGACGGCGAGCCGGAGTGGATTTTGCCCATGGCCTTGATTGTTTCTCCATTGGTCACGTTGGCCCAGGTTGTCAGGGGGTTGCGGTAGGTGGGGTGTGATGGGTCTGGCGTGTTGGGGCCTGTTAGGGTCGTCCGGGGGTTGAAGCTGTCGTGGATGTCGGCAATCTTGCGGTGGAAGAAGGTGGTGAGGGAGTCGCACAGGGCTTGTGATGGCGGGATGTCGTTGGCGTTGGAGCTGGGGTTGGAGAGTTCCTTCACGACGTTGAAGAGCTCCTTGCTGTTGTGTGTGTTGTTGTCGAGACGGCTTTTGAAGGAGGTCCTCTTGGCGGTCCTGATGAGGTGGTGGTGGTTGCCAGGGGGTTGTGGTCGGTGGGGTGTGATGGGTCTGGCGTGTTGGGGCCAGTTAGGGTCGTCTGGGGGTTGAAGCTGTCGTGGATGTCGGCAATCTTGCGGTGGAAGAAGGTGGTGAGGGAGTCGCACAGGGCTTGTGATGGCAGGAAGTCATTGGCATTGGAGCTGGGTTGGGAGAGTTCCTTCACGACGTTGAAGAGCTCCTTGCTGTTGTGTGCGCTGTTGTCGAGACAGCTTTTGAAGGAGGTCCTCTTGGCGGTCCTGATGAGGTGGTGGTGGTTGCGGATGGCATCTTTGTGGGCTGCGTGGTTGCCCGGTGATTGATCGCTGTGCCATATGTTCTCCAACTTCCGGCAGGTGCGCTTTGATGCTAGGAGTTCCGGGGTGAACCAGTTGGCTCTCTTGCTTGTGTCTTTGAGCGTTTGCTTTTTCAGCGGGGCTAGGGTGTTGGCGCAGTCGCGCATCCATCGTCTGAGGGTGCGTGCACCATCATCGGGGTTTGAGGGGTTGGTCGTGGGTGGAGTGCGAGGTTTGTCTGTAGTTGTACTTTGGTGATTTTGCCCCAGTGGCAGCGGGGGATCTGCAGGGTGCGGTGATGTGCGACTGGTTTCCGTGGATGCAATGGTGGTCAGTCCAGGTGGGTTCGGAGATGTGGCTGAAGGAGACGTGGGGGCTTGAAGAGAAGATGGCGTCAAGGGTGTGTCTGGCGATGTGGATCGGTGTTGTGATGATTTGTTTCAGTCCGAGGTTGGCCAGGTTGTCTATCAGGGTGGAGGAGTTGCTGTCGTTGTTGTTTTCCAGATGGAAGTTCAGGTCTCTGAAGAGGATGTAATCGGTGGAGGTCTGTGCGTGCGTGCTGATGAAGTCGGTGATCGCGTTGCAGAATTGTGGTCGGGGTCCGGGTGGTCTGTAGACAAGGGTGCCTCTTAGGGTGGTCTTGGGGTCTGTGTGGTTTTGGAAGTGCATGTGTTTGGCGTTGCTGAGTGTGTCGTCGGTGTTTGTTGAGACCCTGATGGTTTTCTTGTGGATGATGGCGATTCCTCCTCCGACTCCGTTGGTGCGGTCTCTGCGGGCGATCTTGTATCCATCAGGGAGGGCTATGGCGATGTTTGGAGAGGAGGCTTTGTTCATCCAGGACTCGGTCAGGAAGGCGACGTCTGGTGATGTAGTGTCGAGTAGGTCCCAGAGCTCGACGGCGTGTTTGCGTGCGGAGCGGATGTTGATCAGGATGCATCGGAGTTGGTTGTGTTTTGTTGCGGCGGGTGCCTCTGCGTCTTTGATGCAGAAGAAGCTGCAGTTCTGGCATGTGAAGGGACCGTGAGTGCGCTGTGGGGTGGCCCTACAGCAGGCAAGGGTCTGTCCTGGGTTGAGAGCGGTGAGGGTGCTGGCATCGTATCGGAGGCGGTCTTCATGGCTGGTGCGGGGACCAGGGGTTCTGGCGCTGGGCGCGGGCTAGGCGCGGACGGGCACAGACGGGCTTGCCTTAGGCGCGCCCGCCAGCGGCCGCCATTTTAAGGGGAGGTGGGAGGGAGGAGCAGCTGGGTGGCGGGTGTCAGAGGGCAGCGAATGGGCGCAGGGGGGCGGGGTCGCAGGGGAGGCAGCGGCGGGAACGGGAGCGGCGAGGCAGAGAGCAGGGAGGCGAGCTGGCTCAATGGAGGGGCACAGAAGGCAAGATGGGTAGCGGGGTGCAAGGGGGAACCAAGGGCACACAAGAGGGGATCAGGCAACAAGGGCAGCAGGGCATAGCGGGACCAAGGGCACACAGGGAGCGGGGAGCGAGGTAACAAGGGCAGCGGGGGCACAGATGGACCAAGGGCAGCGGGACCGGGGCACACGTGGAACAAGGCAACAAGGGCAGCGGGGACACAGGAGCAACAGGCACAGAAGTGCAGGTGGAGCTGCAGAGGGGGGAGCGACCTAGCTGGCAAGGTCAAGGGTCGCTCTCCTCACCGCACAGTGGCTGCCATTTTAAGGGGAGGTGGGAGGGAGAGGCAGCTGGGAGGCGGATGTCAGAGGGCAGCGAATAGGCACAGGGGGCGGGGCCGCAGCGGAGGCAGCGGCGGGAACAGGAGCGGTGAGGGGGGTGAGCCGGGAGGCAAGCTGGCTCACTGGAGGGGCACAGAAGGCAAGATGGGTAGCGGGGTGCAAGGGGGAACCAAGGGCACACAAGAGGGGATCAGGCAACAAGGGCAGCGGGGCAAAGCAGGACCAAGGGCACACAGGGAGCAGAGAGAGAGGTAACAAGGGCAGCGGGGGCACAGAGGGACCAAGGGCAGCGGAGCTCGGCGGGACCGGGGCACACGTGGAAATCCCATTTTGCCACCACTGTGGCTGCTTTCCAGGTCAAGGCAATAAGTTGTTTAGCTATTATAAAAGATAGATCTAGGAGCCGGTTACCCAACCTTCTTGGCCCCGGACGTGGGAACAGATTGAGTAGGCAAGCCACTAAAGTGCAAGTTATATCCCAGTATAATGTCTCATTTAGCCCCTGTATTACTGCAGTCCAGAATATCTGCACAATGGTGCAGGACCATGTCATATGACAAAAGTCTGCCTTCTCAAAAGTGCAGTGGGGCAGCACCTGAGGATTCTTCCTTAAATATCGGTCAGTTTCTTCGGCGGTGAGGTAAGTCTGATGTAGTTGAATTGGATCACCTTAAAACAAGGGTTTCGGGATTACTTCTGTGGAGAGGCCAGCATTCAGGCCCATTCCCTATCCAACACTTCTCTTTTTTTTTATATATAGCTTGAACTCGACCTGAAGGAATCAGGGTGCTTTATGTGAGCACCAGGTATGTTACAGACGAACATATTCATTTTGTTATGCAAGGGTAGATTATGTGATTTGCCCAGAATCGAAGGGGCAGATTTACAAGCCCCATGCAACACTTTTGCACTGCCGTAACATCGGCGTAAAAAATGCGACAAATTTACAATGTGACGCATCTAGGGAGATGCGTCACGTTGTATAAGCCCTGCGTGACATTATACCTGCGTCAGGTATAATGTATGCAGTGTAGGCGTGCCCGTGCCGGAAAGCCTTGTAAAAGTGATGCAGTGAAATGTACAAGATTTCATTGCATGACTTTTCGGACACCACTGCATCAAAAACTTATGCCTGCTTGAAGCAGGCGTAAAGAGAGACGCAGGGTATTGGGAATAGGCCGCAACACTCATTGCTAGAGTTGCGTCGTTCTTGCGACACGACTCCAGCAATGTGTGACTTTTCCACCAACAGATACATCATAATTTCTGACGCAGCTGTCAATCCTTGCGCCATAGTGCACCGTATTGTAAAATACGGCGTATCTATGGTAGCGCAAGGGTTTTTCATGCAGGTGCAGGGAAACTGCTGCATCTCTACAGATGAGTCAGTTTCTTGTAAATCTGCTCCACAGGATGTTGAGCGTCCCTGCCGAGACACGAACCTGGTTCCCCAGCTTCGAGGTCTACTACTCTAGCTGTTAGGGCACATCCTCTATCCTGCTCAACATCGTCTTCAATTTGTGTCTAAGAGCACTCAGTTGTTTCCGAACAATCCAATTCAGGACCCCGTACAGCCACCTGACCAGGTGCCGGCCTCGGTTCAATGGTAGCTGCAACTGCAAAACTTGATGAGGCTTTGCTTATTCTGCTTCACCTCCTCACAAATGTCCAAATGTCCTGCCCAGGGCCTCATATTCAAGGAATTGCTCAGGAGGTAAGTCTCTAATTTCAAACAGGATTTCCAGGGGTATCAGAGTGTCGCCTTCATAATAGTCCCTGACTGTAACCAATCCTGCTTCTGTCCTTACCAGCTGGGCTGCAGTGAAGCGAGTGTGGGGTCCTTATCTGGGAGTCCAGCAAACACTAATCAAGGGACATATATCAGGTAGTCTCGAGTTTTAAACACACAGCACCTCGAACATCGGAGCGCTGTCTCCAAGAGTGTTCCATCCGTCCTCTGCCTGGGCATTTGTCCCAGTAGTTGGGCCAGTTATGCTACTGCAACCATGTCAGGTTTATTCCCCTCCCAAACCAGCTCAGCTAGGTTCTCGCCAGCCAGCCAGAGTGTAATCCACTGGAGTTGGGCTGCAAGATAATATAGCAGCAACTCAGGTGTTCCTATTCCCACCTCCAAAACAGGCTGTTGAAGTGTGTCTAAGGATACCCTATGTCTCCCTCCATGCCAGTTGAGTTCCCGCAGCAGGGTGTCTAGAGGCCTGAACCAAGAAGGCGGCAACTGACCAGTAGGTTGAACAGTAATACAGGAAGCGAGGTAGCATGATCATCTTTGTCACAACTATGCATGCCATAATGGGCAGTCGAAGGGAGCGCCAGATGGTCAAGCATCCCTTCATGGAATGTAAAATTACCATGACATTGCCCTCCTGGATGTCCTTCAGAGTATGATAGACCTGGATGTCCAGATACTGGAAAGTCGAGGAGTGGGGACAATGGGCATCCCTGCATAGTTCCTCCATAGACATCATAAGAGGACGATATATTCTGGCCCGTGCAGTCCCAGGCGGTGGGCTCAGAATATAAATGCCATACCCCGGACACCCAGGGTGTTCCCAGCTCCATCTTAGCCATGACTGCAGTTAGGTACTTCCAGTCGACAGTGTCTAATGCCTTCGCCAGGTCTACAGCCATCAGGCCACCATCGGTCTCCTAGGCTGATCGGGAGGCAACAGTACTGAGTATTGATGGCATAGGTTAAGGGAAGTTTTGCACTGGGGAATTAACCTGCACTGGTCAGGGTTGACCATGGCCTACATGTCAGGGAGGAGTCACATAGCCAGTATTTTGCTCAAATCCTTAAAATACATCTTCAACATGGATAATGAGTGGTATGCTAAGTGGGTGCTCCCTGTGTGGTTTTTCAAGTAGGGGAATAACCACTGCATCCCTTATAGTAGCTGGGAGTTCTGTCTTGCTCAGGGCCTTACTGTACATGTGAAACTCTGCTGGTAGCCCATACAGGCCCAGTGTTGTTCCTCGCACTATTTTCTTGTTAGCACCCTTGACTTCTTGGGGTGTGTTAGGCCCCTTAGGTCATCAAGCACGGGGATCTAGAGTCCCTAATAGTTGGGGAGCCAGGAAGGCCTCTACTTTCCATCTTGTGTCGTCTGGCCATTTCCCACAAAGTTGAACATAGTATTCACGGAAGACCTCGCTGATGCCTACTTGGGAATGGACCTGTCATCCATCAGGCGCAGTCACTGGTACTATGGGTTTCCCACGAGACTCAAGGGGAATAAGCCAGGTCTACAACTGTCTGTCTTACCTTCCTTTTCAAGAGCCTTGGTGATGTAGTACTTGTAATTGTGGCATCCAAGCTTCTCCAGCAAAACACTTTATTGCTCCCTGGCCTCAGCCAGCTGTGCCCTCTCTTCAGGATTGACATTGATTTGGTTACCAATGTCATGTGTGGTCACATCTAATACCACTAGTCTAGCTCCCTTCGAACCCCTACAGATGTACCCATGCAGTGTGTCCCAATGACCATTTTAATGGCATCCCACTCAACAAGGCAGTCTGTGGCAGTTTCTGAGTTGGGTGCAAAATAGTCTGATAGCTGCAGTCCTCTAGAACAAAAGGGCAAATCCACCACGTGGGGACTGCTGGCCAGTGGGTACTCAACTGGATAGCTGCCCGTAGTGGGTGAAAATACAAGATGGTGTAAGCTAGTTACTTGGTATGGTGGAAAAGTGGACAGAGTGGTGTGGAGCACAGGACCTTATCCAAGTGGACATGGAGAGCATATACATTTGAATAAAAAGAGCAATCGCTGTACCCAATATGTTGCACCCTCCGCACGTCCTCCAGGCCCCAACCCGCAGTCCAGTCACAAAATCCCTTTGCAATTCTATGTACTAAAGCCCAGAGTAGTGGAGGAGTAGAGTGGTCTAATGAGGTGTCAATGATACAGTTGTAATCCCTTCCAAGGATCATGTCCTCCTAGGACAGGGAGTCTAGTCCAGCTGATAGCTAGGTGAGGAATGTCAGCTGGTCCTGATTGGGGGCGTATATCCTAAACAGGGTCAAGGGCCTACTATCAAGCCTCCCCTTTACCAGGACATTCTGCCATCCATACCGACTGTGTCTGCCTGTAGCGTGTACCAGTCCCCTCCAGGACCTCCAGAGGAGGCGTGCTTCCTCTGTAGTGAGGTGTGTCTCTTATAGGAGAACTATGTGTACTGCCAGTTGTTTAAGTAACATGTGCACCCCGAAACCGGTCCCAGGATGCTTGTTTCCAGTTCAGGGAAGACCTGGCTTGGCAATTTCGGGCTGGACTATTCCCATGAGGCACAGGGTCAAGACTGATTTACATATAGCTGGGTCTGAACTGAGGTGGCGAAGTGAGCTAAAGAACGATGATGAATTCAACCCAGATCTATGACTGGGGTGAATATTTTAAACGTTTCAGCACTCCGTCCGTCATCTCTTTGTGTTTTCTTTGTTCGCCCTCAGTTGGCAGGGTATGCCCAGGTGTGGGTCCCTTGCTCACCTTGTCACTGTGTTCGAGCTAGCCTGGCTGAAGAGGGGTGTTACCCCGAAACCGTTCCCAGGATGCTTGTCTCTGGTTCAGGGAAGACCTGGCTTGGCAGTTTCGGGCTGGACTGTTCCCATGAGGCACAGGGTCAAGACTGATTTGCATATAGCTCGGTCTGAATTGAGGTGGCGAAGTGATCTAAAGAACGATGATTAATTCGAACCCAGATCAGTGACTGGGGGTGAGTGTTTGAAAAGTTTCAGCACTCCATCCATCATCGCTTTGTGATGACATGAGCATTTTGTGCCACCTTGCAGACGTCCCTATGCCTTTTATGTTCCAGCTGAGTATTTTCATCTTTATTTGTGCCATAGCACTGGACATATAACATGAGATAATCTAGGAGAACCCCCCAACCCCAGGTCAAACCCCCTCTCCTCCTGAAGAGACATCAACTTCAACTCTGGAGCCCACATAACAAGAATACCAACCAGAACTCCCGGACTCCAGGGCAGTCTGGCAACAGCCTGCCGCCCACATGTAAACAGAAGAAAGTGGATAAACAAATACAACAAGTGCATTTTCCACCATACAATGGGCATGGGTTTGTGTGCGGGGGTGATCAATCCAAACCTACAACATGTGCTACTTTTCACTCCAATCGGGCACGACTACTTTTGCTCAGTTGAATCTTGGGCTCCAGTATCAATGTGTTGGGGCTGGCAGGGAGGTGTCAGGGGTGAGCCCCCTTTTCACAGAAATCTGCAGATCCTCCCATAAAATTGCACCCCTTGTGACTCTAGGGACCAGGGCAGGTTGGGACCCCCATGCGGCGAGCTCCTGGTGCTCCCCACAGGGACCGCACCATCAGCAATGTCGTAGTAACCTTGAGCGGGGCAGACCACAGTCGGGTGGGCCATATTCAAGGCATATATTAAACATCCGGCTTCTCCTATACACAGACATTGTACACATCAGTGACAATTGCAACCCCACAATCATGTCTATGTCCCCCTTACCACTAGCCAAATTGAGGTTCAAAACAGATCATCAGTAGTTTGAGATGTGACAAGGGGTAGACTCAATTTGTCCAGAATCGGAGTCTGAGTGATGACCCCAGGAGAGGTCTGTCACTGCTAGCAGGGCTCCCACCCTGCCTCTGTCTACAGGAGCTCTCTGTGTGCTGTGCACAGAGCTCACAGTTGACACACTGGGTCATCTCCTCCTCTGATATCTGCTTGGTTGATATGTTTGTTCAGGTACTCCTGTAGCCGAGCCCTCCACCATGTATCTTTATAGCCACTCCCATTACTTGGTTAGGTTTAGAAATATGGTGTGTCGCTCCATCCAGCATATTCTGCAGTTTGGCAAAGAACAGTGGAGAATATCTGATACCAGCATCCAACAGCTCATGTTTAACCTCTAGGAAGGAAGGTTCACTTGACCTGGACAACTGCTGTGAAGTCAGGAAACAGAGCCACTGACGCATTGTCTATTCCAAAGGGGCCAGCAGTGAGGGGTCTCTGCAACAGGATGTTGTGTTCTTGATAGTGCAACAACTGGGCCACAACCGACCACGGGGGGGGTGTTCAGGGCAGGGGGGTATGCCGGGACTCGATGTGCACGGTCCTGTGTTTTCATCCATTCCTCCAGGTCTGCAATCATGTTCCTTTAATGTCCTCAGGTAGACCCACAATGGACACGTTGTTTCTTCTATTGCAGCCTTCAGTGTCTTCAGCCCAATGTTCCAGGGTTTTCACATGGGCAGTATGGTCAGCCAGCTGTGTCAACAATGTCTGTTGGGCCTGATGAATTTCCTCCACTGCTACCTCTGTCTCTTTGACTCTGCCTGCAGGTTTGTGGTGGTCAGCCCTCAGGAGACCTACTTCTTCCGCAGCAGTTCCGGTCTATAATTGCAGTGAGGCCTTCAAGTATGCAATTGCCACCAAGATGTTGTCTAATGTCTGCTGGAGGGGGGGGGGGGTATGCTCTCTGTACTGCTCTCTGACGGTGCACTGTCTGACAGGGAGGTTCCCTGAGATTTTAGAGTCACTCCCATGTCTCTTTCCTTGGGCTTTCCAATTCCAGCGCTGCTATTGCGGTGTTGTGATTTTATTCTTTCTGCTGCAGATTGATATTCTTGGTTGTCTGGTGCCGGCAGGGCACGCTGTAAGGATCCGTCCTTTCAAGCATTGGGAGGATTCCGCTGGTTGGAGAGTGACAGCATCCCTCCTTCATGGCGGGCCATCCACTTGGGCTGTCCGTAGAAGATTCAAGATCTCGTCATGAATGCCCAGCGTTCATGGACAAGGCAGAATTGTCCAGAACATGGTATTTGTGATAGATCCCAAGGTGTCATTGCTGGGTGTGGAGGTCTACGCTGACCACCGCTGGTCGATATCTAGTAATGACTGCAACCAGGATTCCATCAATGTCCTCAGTGCCCCAATCTGTCCACAGTTATTGACCGCGGTGAGTCCTTTACCTTCTGGTTTTCACTGGTGGCTTAATGTTTGTTCACACATGCAGCAAGTGTGAGGAGGGACCAAAGCTCTCCCAGATGTCCTCAAAGCATGAGGCCCAGCACTAGGGTCTAGGCCTACCCCAGCTCATGATTTGGCATGGCATGAATTCAAGAGCCCAGTGTCCCAGCCCTCAACTCTTTGCCTCCCCTTTACTTAATAGTCTCCAGCTGCTGGTTCTATATCTGGCTCCCACCGGTTGCCCTGCTCCTGCTGACACCAACCTGCAGTCATGGGGCCCACTCCATAGTGCACTGGTGTCCTCTCCCCAGAGCTGCTGTTCTCCTTTTCAGGCTCTTTTCGGGTCCAGCCATGGGCCCTTCTCATGAGAGGGCACAAGGCACCCAGCAAACCTGTATCTCCATCACATAGAGTGCAGAGTGAGTGGTGACGTCGTCTCTCCAGGGGATCCAGCAATCTGTACCAGGACCATAGTGCCTAGGCCCTCTGGTCATCTGCGCGGCAGCCTGATCCCCTTGGGGCACCCCCTGGTCCTCTTGGTAAGCAGCACCCTGCTAGTAGTCCTGCCGGTCCCTCGGCCTACTAGCCGGTCTTGGCTAGCCGAAGCACTGTACCCAGAATGTGATTGGGCCACATCCCCGTCGGCGGGGGGGGGGGGTCCTCAGTCGCTAGGCCAGAAGGCAGGGATATCAGTCTGAGCGCCTTTCAAGGCCCCCATGAGATCTCAGTGTGCACCTCCCTTGCCACTCCCCAGTTGGGGGCCTAGATTCTGTCAGTGGCTGCATAGAAGTCCAGGGTAGGCTGGATAGCAAAGAGGTGTGTGGGAGCTGCCCTCTAGCTTGTCCAATCCACATTCTTGCTTTTCCATGTCCCCCGGAGTTGTGCTCATTGATAATCTTTGGATCTATAAAAATAAGAAACCCAATGCAGTTCATAGGCAGAAAATTATAATTCCAATTTTACCAAAATATGTGAACTGCTCCTTTATTGAATAGTCAAATATTCACAGCATAATTGAATACTAATTTAGATAGTTAGCAATCGAAAAACAAAGATAGAGTTTCACAGACTTTTCCTGTGTGGACCATGAGAAACCTTTCTCTCTATTGTTCCATTGTGGCAAAGTTCAACATCACCTGAACAGAAATCCCAAAGAAATTGAGTAGGAATTCAGGAGCAGGAAACCGTTTCCTCACTGTCACTTAGGGTGTACTTGGCACTGAGTTCCAGCTGGTAATCATAGTAGTTGACACTCTGCAGCCATGCCATCTCTTTCCTTATTGCTGGAAGTCTCACCATGGCATATCTGGTAGCAAATAATGAGATTTACTTGGTCAGTTGGGATACTGGAGTAATAAACACCTACCATGAGGCATGCTGTGGCCCTAATCACCACTTACTTGCAAAATTCCTCTTTTGGTCAATTTTTTTTTAACATCGCCAGTTTTGCATTTCAGAAGACCATATTTAGAACTAGCTTTCAATTCCTTTGTATCTAGGCCCAGGTAACATTTAATTACGCCACTGTAGTTTGCATACTTTTCAGAATTTTATGTTAGACTTATTAAACAAAATTCAAGAAATTAAACTATGTTGCATAGTTATGCCACTTTCATGGTAAAAGTCAGGAGTGAAGGAATGTTAATAATAATAATGTGCGGGGCTGTTGTTTGTGGCATTTATGTTTTTCATGCAATTTGTTTTACTGCAAAATGTGTCCTACCATCCAAAATGGACACAAGAAAGCATTTTGTGCAAATATATAACACAATTTTCCCAAAAATGTGCATAATTATGCCAAACCAAATTACATAAATTTCCACACATCTATTTGTATCATGTATCAAAAAGGCTGCACTCTCTTACCATACCTGGCTCTTCTAACCCCTAACTCTAGCTCTTGCTCTCTGTTTGCCTAGTGCTGGAAACTCCCATTGGGGTAGCAATGCACTCTACAAACTCTAAATACAAATAACAATTAATAATATTAATACAAATAATAATATAGTGATTCAGCTTTTATACAACACGTGTCTAAAGTACACTGAAAATGACAGTGACATACTGTACAACCATTATTAAGCCATTTAAGAATTGTAAACATGCTAGTGCTTACTCACTGTCAGCTTTAGGGCATGAATTGAGTCTAGTATCATAAACTTGTCAGAAATTGTGTGTTAGATATGCAAATGTATATAATGAAAATTCATGTGCTAAATTTGAAATAAATAAACAGAAAAGAGATTAGGCTGAATGTTTTGTATTAAATGTGTATTTTGGTTGCTCTTTTGTTTGTTCTATTTAAGTTTTTTAAAATTTGGATCCTTTGACTTTCATGCAATCAGAGCTTTAAATGAAAACAGAGAAATGCAGGTGCTCACTGTCGGAAACCTGCCAAACATATCCATCATGGACCTAGTCATGGAAAAGCAGTACAAGTTTATGGATCCTGAGCAAAGGTCCTGGCCAAAGAGGTGGAAAGACACCCTGACCAGCTAAAGTGCCATTTCATGCTGAAGGTGCCACCAAAAACAAAGAAAATCATGCTTGTGGAGAGAGATATTGGCCAAAATCGATCCTGAGTCAACATATTCACATGTTATTGAAAACATTAGCAGCAGGTTGGTTGTACAGTATGTCACTGTCATTTTCAGTGTACTTTAGACACGTGTGGTATATAAGCTGAAGGTGCATAAGCAAGTTGCCAAGAGCAAGCACTAAAGCATGGCAACTGGTGGGAGTTTTCCACCTCAGCTCTACCTCAAACTCTGAGAAGAACCAGTTATGACCATCCTCAACATGTCTGGAGTGTAAGACATGAAATAAGGTTTAGAATTTAGAGGAATCTAAGTTAACAGTCATGAGAGTTGTAATGGAAGCACATATGGTCGTTGAAAAATGATTTAGCTGTGAATCATCATCGTTGTGAAGAGTGGCCGTTGTAATTTGTTACACATATTTACATTGATCCATGTATATGTCACAGGGGCCAACTGCTCTCTAAAGTATAGACGTCATGCTACAACAATCATAATGCACTCTAATCTTACTGATGAAGGGTTGATTTGTCTGCCCAGTACCTTAAGGGTGATGTGTTACCACAGTATGGCTGATGTTGCTTCTCCTCTGCATAATAACTTTGTAGTTTCATATAGAGCACCTAACACACCAGTTCAGTATACACCGATCTACATCACTCATCATTTGCACATAAATAGTGTGTTTCATTTTACGGTTTCAGCACACTTGTTGCCGTCTACCTGAGGTCACCACTTGTACATGAGTTCAGCCAATTGACTCAAGGACATCAGGAAATCCTGCTGTAGTTAAGATGTTTGCTTTGCCAGCATTTGCTGCGTGGGTGCCCTATGCTGCTCCCTTACTCTCTGAAAAGCATCCATCACTCAGCAGAGTATTTTGCTTAAGGTTGACTTAGAAATGCCACACTTCAATCCAACTGTCTGCTGTGTGGTGCCTGTTGCAAAGAATTCTAATGTTTCTAGCATTTTCAGCAAGGGGGATGGCAGTGGATCCCCATGTTGGGCTCCAGGGGATCTGTAATGCTGAAAATATGATTTGTTTGGTTCCCATGTTGAGCATGTGTATTCTCAGGATCTCAAGCTGAAACATGTTTATAGGTTCCAGTCTTAATCTGTCCATCCAGACTCTTGCCCTGTGATGCTGAGCCATTTAAGGTAATTGATTGGTGGCCTGGTTTCCACCCTCATAATGCATGGTTTGTTGTAGAGATTATGGATCTACCGTAGCCTGTTATAGTGGCCTAGAAGTGCTACATCCATTTTGGTGGACTGTAGAATTCAAGTGTGAGTTGCTGCGATCAACCTATGACAGCTTCACCTATGTCTGGCTGTTAATGTAGTTCTGGCCGTGTATAGGTGTGTGTGATATTTTTTGTTATTTTCAGCACAAACAGTAAATATAATATGGTTTGTTTTGCATTATTGTGCTGGTACTTTAATGTGTCTATTGTTATACAGCTTTTCTTTCTTTCCCGACACTTTCATGAATGTTTGAACCCTGCTTTTGACTGGTGGTATTTTAAGGTGTGGTAAATAGTGCATGCGTTAAATTGTGCTTGCAACAAATAGAGCCTGTGGTCTAAAGACATGCAATATCTAGCATGTGCTATATAACACATGTGCTTTTTAAAACTTGTGATCATGAGCAGACGATTTGTTAAAGTCGAGCGCTGTTTACCCCTGCATGCACTAATTACCAGAATGCCTAACTCATAAGCAGGGTCGAAATGTAGTGCAGCAGGGCTGAGAAGTGCATATAATCTACCTTTCAAATGAAAGAATTGCAGTACTCAGTTTGGTACAGTTCACACCCATTTAAAGCACTGCATATAACCTTTCTGACTCTTCTTCTTCCTCACTTTTACCTGCTTGTTTTTTCATTTTGACACATGGGCTTCATTGTTTGCTTTTGCTTCCAACCCCTTTTGATTTTTTTAGATTGAGCATTCGAGACCTCTTATAGTTTAGTATATACTTATATGTGTATGTATTTTGTGGGCTCTGGAGATCGGCCCTAGGACTTGCCTGCTTCCGCTTAGGGACTTTTTTCTCTGTTCAACTGCCTCTATTTAACTGCCTTGATAGAAAACGACCAGTAGAGGTCAGTATAATACCAGAATTGCTTTCTGCAGAGGTAATTTCTTTTTTTAATTTTTCTGGCAACTGCCTCTATTTAACTTTCTTGATAGAAAACGACCAGCAGAGGTCAGTAAAATACCAGAATCACTTTAGCATTCTCTAGATTCTAGTCCATAGAAATTGTCTTCCACAAGCACCTGTAGACAATATTATGTTTTTCAAGTCTTATATTTTTAGTTATATGACCACCGCAGGACTTGATTTTACATTATACAGAGCTTTGGACTATACCATTTCCCGCTGAAAGTCAATATTTCTCTCTATGTGTTCCCATACCTGGCGTCTCACACAGTTTGGTATTACTTTCCCTCCATGTTAGAGAACCGTAGATGTTTCAGCACCAAGGCTAATGTTTTGCATATAAGGTCCGAAAGGCGAGACCGATTGCATTGCAAATGCTTGTTTTATCTGTAACTTATCGCTTTCGAATTTACCCCATGGTACTTCAGTGCACATCAGTTTGTATAAACGTGTTTATACCACCAATCTGTAGCATTTTATGATTGTTGAATCAAATTAGATTTTTTTTTCTAATTTGCCATTTCTTTTTTTGTTTTTATATCTTTTTGTAATTTTTCATAAAATGACCTAATGCTACTAATTCATTACTTCAATTAAATGTTCATTTGAATGGCTTTCGACAATATGCTGTCAGACATTGGGGGCTTTTGAAAGTACCAGACATAATTATTTAAATAAACAAAACTTCTATGCACTTCTGAAAATATAAACTCAATTGCCAGCCATCACTATTTAGCACTTTAATACTTTGACTTATTACCTTTCTATCAATTGCAGTGGACATAAGGGCAACATATGGAGAAATAACTCTGTAAAATCGTAACACTTGCATAAAAGGTGCCTGTTTAATCCTATCTGCCTTTGCTGTTTGCAGATGTGAGGTAAGAAATAAGCAGAAATTTGTAATAATTGTATTTCCACATCTTTTCCTCAATTTGTTTGCTTGAACTGCTTTAGGCTTCATTGACAAGGGTATTTTCGGACGCAAACATGTGTACATTACAGTAAAATAATACCGCCGTGTACACCTGTCAGGAACTCACAAAACAGTTTGAGGCAGGTGTAGATAGATTTACTGCTACAGAATTCTCCAGGAGTGAGTAGAAAGCTGTAGCAATAAATCCCACTCAGGGGACCGGAAGTAGGAGTTGCAAGCTGTAATATGCCCTCTTACTTTGCGAATGTCCACAAACATGTTAGGGGCATATTATCAAGACAGGCGATAAAATGATCGCCACTTTAGTGTCAGAAAACTGCCGCTAAAACGGCGATAATGGGCTTGATAATATGCTCTATGGAATTCCAATTGAAACTCAGGTAAGATGTCCTTCACATCTAACCTGGGCTTCAATTGGAATTCCATAGAGCATATTATCAAGCCCATTATCGCCGTTTTAGCGGCAGTTTTTTGCCGCTAAAGCGTCGATAATTTTATCGCCTGTCTTGATAATATGCCCCCAAATTTGTGGGCATTCGCAAATTCATGTTAGTAGGTCTACCCGCCAAGTCCCAAAGCATTACTTCTTGTAGGTTTGGCCAATTGGGTACTAAGGGGCTTATTTACAAACCCCTTGCGTCACCCTTTCGTCACTTTTCTCATGTTAAAAATGACGCAAAAGTGGCGCAAGGGGCTTGTAAATCTGTCCCTAAGTATTTCTCGCCTCCACAGCATAAAAGCGCATATATTAAGACAATTTCACCCATTCTTATTCTGTTATGCATGAGGAGTGGGGCTTTTTTCAGTTACATGCAGCACAGAAAGATTTCGAGTATTATATGAGATTGTGAAATGCTGATGTTAATTGCAAATGTCACATAAAAAACATATTTACAAAACAAATAGCTCATTTTTTGACTAAGTAAATCCTTTGGCCTAGCATCTACCTCATTGAAAACCAATTTCTGTGAGTTAAATAGCCCCAATATGCGAGAGTTAAAAAAAATAAAAAAAATTTATGCGTTTGTAGATAGATAGGTAATCTTTATACTGATAAGTTTGTATCGATATCTTTTCATGTTTGCTAAGTGCAAACACCTTGAAAACTGTTCAACTTTCCGTAATTGCATAATGTGCTTTGTACTTTATTAGATAGCAAAACCAACCCTCTATGAAAAAGATATGCGTGAGCTATTTTCTATATTTAGAATTGTGTGTCAGAATTCAGAACTGATACTGACAGTGCAGAGCAAAGTACAAAGCACATTCAAAGCTGTTTCTTTGTTGTGTAAAAAACTTGGACTAAAGCTAGAAAAAATTGCAGGGACTCTCTGTTCTTTAGTTTATTAAAGTTTTTAGCTAAGATATTTTCCAGATCTCCATGTATACCCAGGCTGGATATCACCTGAACTCAAGAAGTTGGCGCTTGTTTTTAACTTTATTTTTATTTATTGAGTTTTTGCACATATATATCACAACAAACAATTGGCATATAAATACTTGCTGAGCTACAAAGCAAAGTTCCACATTTGGTAACAGCTTATTCTAGTAAAACTAGCAAATCTTCTCTTGTGTCATACAAGGTCACTTTGCACACCTGCATTAAAATCCATTGCATTGTGCGTCATCTGTCGTGATAATACAGCAAGATGGTATAGCTTTTCCCTCCCCACGCATGTTTAACGGTAAATAGATTTTACTGAGCAATGTTCAGTGACTTCTTGGTAGGCTAGATGCGACCCAATAACAAATAATAGCAATTCTGTTTATATGTTTGGGGAGTCTATTTGCAATGTAAATATCTTATGAGGTGTCTGCCCTGGGGAGCCGGGACTTAGCTGGCAGAGCCAGGAGGTGAATGAGGCCCATATGTCTTTTGGATGGGATCCAAATGGCAAGAGTTCCCAAAAGGTGGACAACTGTTCTTGGCAGTATGCGACATCTCTCGGCCAAGCTTTAATGTCTGGGGCAGGCTGCCTGCCCCAGTATGTAGCCACCTGGTGCTTAGCTAGTGGGAGAAACATGACAGTTACCTGCCGATTAGCAAGTCAGATCTCCTTTGCATAACTTTAGTAGGGTCACTAGTAGAGAGCAGTCTATCTCTTGGTCAGTTATGCCTGCAATGTGCCCAAACACCTCTTCCCAGAATCTTGCAACTCGCGTGCAAGTCCAAGTCAAGTGCAAGAATGTGGCCTGAGGTGCCCCGCATTGACAGCATGCATCATCAGGGCATATTCCCATCCTATGTAACTGCATCGGAGTGCAATATACGTGATGTAGGAATTTAAAATGTGTTTGTCGCAGGCGATAGTTCGGGTAAAGCTGTTAAAGTTGGCCATAGCAAAATTATCATTGTGCTCCATAATGAGCGAGTTCAGTTCAGTCGCCCAGGACTCTAGAGTTCCGCAAGTGCTCACCGGGGAGGTACGTTGAGTAGTGGTGTAAATAAATGCATATTATTATATAACAGGCAGAAGATTCTGTAGTTATATGCTCTAGAGCAGGTAAGGGTGGGAAGCAGATGGGAATGTTTCATGGACCACCCTGCAAGTGGTACGCAGCTTATAATATAGTAGTGTGTTCAGGAACGTTATATGGACGGACTCCGCAATCTGCAGTTGGGGGAGGAACTGGCCCATTTGGATATAAGTCAAAGAACATACTGATGCGAAGTCTGCGCACTCATCCTGCCGCACCTCTGTCTAATAGCAGGGGGGATTTGGGGATTGTTAGCTAGCGAAATTGATGGTGCATATATTAGGGTACGTTTCACCCTTTTCCGCAGCCCCTCCAATGCCCATCTGAGGGTTTCAACCGTGTTGAGTTCCCGTCGGAGGTTCTGATAATCATTGTAAAGGGTGGTGGTTAATGGGTAAGGAGCAGCCATGTCCTTCTCAATTGCAACATGGGGTTAAAATGGTGGTGGGTATACCCAGAAGTGCACAAATTGGGCTTGTTGACAGTATGCATACAGTGTGAGGTCTGGGGTGCCCATCCCCCCCAGTGCCAGTGGGAGGGTGAAGAGGTCCCAGGACACTCTGGTTTGTTTTCTGCCCATACCAGACTGATTATAGCAGATTTGAGACATCTGAAGAAACGTGGGGTGTGTGGCATAGGGATGTTAGCAAATAGGTACAGCAGCTTGGGAAGTATTATCATTTCTGTGATTGCTATTCGATCAGTAAGCGTTAAGGGCAGTTTAGTCCAGATGCACAGTTTCTCCTTTATCCATGTCATAACTCTGGTGTAATTTGCATTCCATAGCTCCTGTGTGTCCCTACTGATCCAGATGCCCAGGTAGTATACTGTATCGTCCACCCATTCTATCAGATAATCTGTATTACATTTTTTGGTGCCATCAGTGAACAGGAATAGGGTGGACTTAGCCCAGTTTATTTGAATTCCAGATAACATCTCTTGTGTCACTGGTGTAAGGTTCACCTCAGGCTTGCAAATGTAGAGTGTGACTTCGCCCGCGTACATAGAAACTATCAGGCCCCTGGTGGTGAATCCTATGCCTCTATCAGCATGTTGCTGACACAGGTGGGCTGCCAAGGTTTCCATCGCGATGGCAAGAGGGGCAACAGAGGACACTCCTAGTGAGTGCCACGGGAGACAGAGATTGGGTCAGAGATCAACTTGTTAATCGCACTTTGTCAGTTGGAGTATATAATAGTCGTATTTGTCATACGAGGTAGGGCTGAGTCCCAGCCAGCCGAGGAGTATGAAGAGGAATCTCCACTCCAGGTAGTCACATACCTTTGTGGCATCTAACATACCGGCCAACGCAAGGACATGAAGAGCGAGCATTAGAGCAAATATGGTGCGTAGGTTATGTGATGTACAGCGGCTAGGTATGAATCCTCATTGGTCCGGCCGTACAATAAGTGGGAGTAGCTGCTGTAGCATATTTGCCAGCAATTTGGCAAATATTTTATTGCCAGTGTTTATTAGTGACAGTGGGCGATAGGAATAGCATAGTGTGGGAGGTTTGCCCGGTTTCAGCAATGCTATAATGGTGGCTTCCCACATTTTTTGGTGATAACGCCCTGGTGCCAGCACCTCTTGATATACATCCAGGAGATGAGAGGCAAGTATAGTAGCATATTCTTTGTAAAAGAACTTGGTGAGCCTATCTAGCCCTGGAGCCTTGTCCCCTGGTGGACTTTGTATGGCCTGAATAATCTCTCCAGTGGTGAAGGGCTCATCTAGATAGGCGCAGTGTACACGGTCCAGCCAGAGGAATTTGAGTGGGTCTAAATATTCTAGCAGCTCTGACTCCGCGGATTGCGCTGAGGAGGTATACAACTGAGCATAAAATGCTGTCATTGTATCTAGTAGGGCAGCCGGGGAGTGCACCAGTGTGTCATCTGCGTTCTTTAGTTCAGCTATGTATGAGGATATTCTGGCGGGCTGAAGCAGATTGGCCAATGTTTTACTAGAGCGATCACCCTCACCATATCGGTGGGGCGTGATGATGGAGGAACCTTACCTCTCGATCTGCCTCCTCCTGAAATTCAGAAAGCTTTTCTCTGATGTTGGCTAACAGAGTGGGATCTTTAGACTGGAAATATTTGCATTCCAGATTTCTGAGGTCCCCCTCTAAACTGTCAAGGGTGCGCCACACAGCTTTCAGCACCCCAGATTGATTGGCAATGCATACGCCGCGACTCACCACCTTAAAGGCCTCCCTCAGTGTTATGGGTGATTTCACTGAAGGTGTGTTAAACTCAAAGTATTCAGTATGTGAGAAGGCACCAGTTGAAGGAACGCGGGAGACCTGCGGGATTTGCTGTACGTTCATGACCGGTGCGTGGTTCGAGAGTGTGCGTGGCAGGTGTTTGGTTGCCGTGGCCCATGCATGTATATTGCGAGATGTCCGACAAAAGTCCAATCTGGGCCAGGCCCCATGCTGCGTTGCCACACAGGTGCCCGCTTTTTTGGTGGTGTGTAGTTGTCTCCAGGTGTCAACTAGCTAGGTATCTTATGCAAGGGCTTGGAGCATGGCTGTTTCTTGGGTATTATGACTGCAGGAGGCGCCCACCCTGTCCATATGGTACTCCCTGATTGCATTGAAATCCCCACCGCAGAGTATCATGGAGTTGCCCACAGATTGTATCTTTGACCAAGTGTGTATTAGAAATTCAGGATCGTCACTGTTGGGACCAGGAACAGTTGCAATAGTAATCTGTCGCCTGTTTAGCATGAACCCTCGTAGGAAAAGTAGTTGGCCCTTCGTTTAAAGTCACACTCTAGTTCTGCTAGTAGCTCTGATTACGAGTTCCAAGGTAAATTCCTATCTCTGCGCAAACACCTATTTGCACAGAAATCACAATTATGAGTTGTATTTTATATGTTGTGGTGCTGCGCAGGCTGCTATAGGGCAGAGCGCGTCCAGACCAACAAACACAGGACACCCTCAATGTACTCTATGGACAAAGACCATGAGCTGTTTTTCGCCTCTTTGGTTTATACCCTCAGCTGCACCGGCCTTGAGGGTTGAGGTGTATTACATTTGGGGCTGGGGTTGTGCTACAGAGGCCGGATGACTCTCTACATCATCGCACCCTCATAATGTTTCCTTGATAAATTCCAGCAGGTCAAACCTGGTGAAATACATGGGGGAGGAAGAAAAAGTCAAAATACATTGAATTCCATTTCCTCTTGTATGCTCCACTTTCCTTTTAAAAACTCGGAAAAAGAGGCATTTACCTCACCTTGTGAATACTTCACAGTGCGCTAATGAGATTTACTATGTGTGGTAAATACCCCACCCTATTCTGACAATCTCGTAATGAGGTCTATTACCCTCTAGTGCTTGTTCCCTTTGAGAGGATTATGTGAGAGGACAATGTAGAAACCGGAAACATCTCGCCGTGATGGGATTTTTCTTGTGGCTGGAGTGAGTAGACTGCACACTGAGGCCAATAGTCTGCGGATGTTTTCTGCTTGCTCTTGTGGCAGGAAGCAGGTATCACGCATGCTCCTGCTTATTCCAGGTGCCAGCTGTGTCTTTATTATTGTTATTAGCTGAGAGACAAGCCTCCCTCGATACAGCTGTCACTGCTTTGACCAGCTGAGCTGAGCTATATGTATATTCAAATAATATGAAAAAAAAGTCCTCATGCAGAAGCTTTGCTTTGTGCGTGCAGCAGATGCTACCCGTGTACTGACTTTATGTAAAAGGTAATACTTCAACGGGCGCCTCTCTGGGGCTAAGGTAGGCATTGAAACCCCCTGTCCCTGGCAGCAGAAAACGATTCACGAGCTCTGAACTTAACATTGGAGAATCCGAAGGTCATCTAAGGAGTTTCATGCACATCGCAGGAATAAGGTTGAGAAAGAAGTACAGGTGTGGGGAAGGGGGGAGAAAGTGGGAGTAGAGGAGGAAGGGAAAGTTTACGGAAGTAGAATGGGAACCTGGAGAAAATCGAGGAGAGGATCGAATACAGCACAAAGGAGAGGAAAGGGTTGCACCTCTGGTGGTAGAAGAAAGTATCGTTATACAACACAAGGATTCTACCGTCTATTTTTCTAAGTAATTTAGTGAATTTAAGTGTTCTAAACAAATAAAGGATGGTATGCAAAAGCAAGCACCTTCTCTTATATATTGGAACGGCAATGTTTTTGAAATTGTAAAATACCCCCCACACACTGAAACCTGATTCAGTGTCATGCTTCATCATTGGGGTCTTCCCGTCCCTCTACGGGATGGGGCGTGCTACGACCTACGTAGACGCGGGAGCACTTTTATTCGTGATTCGCGATTATGTGTAGCGCATGGCGTGGTAGGGTCGTGAAAGATATGTGAAATAGTTTAAAAATTCCCTGGCTAGTGGAAAAAATAACTTTATTGCCTTCCTTAGTTGGAAATAGTTAAAAATGGGAAGGTGTAGATGGTGTACTATAATGAGTCACTGTCTACAGGGTCGACATGTTTCAGAAGCCATCCCCCTGGCTTTCCTCCTCAGGACCAAAAAAGGACGATCCCTACGTCACTTTTATCGGTGGTATAATATTATTGTTGTACATATGCCTGCCGGTCAAAAGTACTGTTCTCTGTACGCCTTACTAAGGCGATCAAAAAGATACACCAATCGTATATTGTCTTCACATCAACATCATGTGGAAACGTGAAACTAGAACATGCCTCACTCCACCACTGCAGAAATGCAGGGCTGCACCATATTTACAAGAATATAGTTGAAGCCCTGTGTTTCCCCCCCTGTGCTGGCGCTAAACTTGCAGCCTAGCGCAAATGCAGGCACCATAGTGCAAGGGTGTCTGCGTTCAGGGTAAGATTGTTTATGTGCAGGAAGGTCCCCTTCTTGCACATAAACAATCTTTAAATGCCGTTTTGTACCTTCCATGAGTGCTGCTTAATGCAGTTAATAGAAGTTACAAAACTGATTTGTTTTTTAATTATTGTTTATGTACAGGAAGGGGGACCTTCCAGTACATAATCAGTCATTGGCCTTTTGCTGTTATTGTGTGTGCTGCATAGCACAGCACACATCAAAACAGCAAAAACGAGGAGAAATTAAACATTCCTTCCTCGTTGCGCCTAGGTAAGACCAGGTTTCCCTGGTCTTAATTTTGGTGCTGCCTTCTATTTACGCCTTCCTTGTAAATAGGGGGTAGCATCACAATCAATGGGTGTTGCGGGGAAGTGCCACTACAGCACCCGTTGCCCTCCCCTTTCACACTAAGCATAGTGTGAAAGGGGAACTTATTTACAAGGCAACATTAAGCCATGTTAAGTGGCTTAACGCTGCCTTGTAAATAAGGCAACACCCCTATTGCCACAGTAACGTCGTAAAAAGTGTAATTACTCATATACTTACACAAACTATACATTTTTAAATACCTTTGGGACATACAGCACCTCCTGCTGAGATCTGTGGGTACCCAGCAAGTCTGGGAGTAATATTGGTGTAGTAGCCCATGGGGGTTCATGTACTTGCTACATTGATCTCTAATCTCCTTTGATGTTTTTGTGGGAGACACGGTAATCCACAATATATCTTCCAATTTGTTTCAAATCAACCAATGATAATGTGCTGGTGAGGTAGCTTAGTGAGTTAGCGTTCCTGCTGCAGAGTGTTGTGTACCCATCAAAGGGTGGGTGTGTTCTCCTCAAAATAATGCAACAACAAGCAAGAGTGGCAGAAAACAGAAGAGAGGGACTTTAGCTAGGATAGCATTCTCCTATAATGTGTTTTCTCATTTTCCACTAAGGTGAGAAGAAATTCTTATTTTAAAAAACGCACTTTCTTTTCACATTTTTACCTCCCATCTTCCATCACTGTGGACATGGTGAAAAAATGAGGGGGAAAGCCGAAGGTCAGAAACAATTCTTCCCTCAGATATCCCTCATTTGTACATCAATTTTTACAAGTATACATGAGGCTGCTGGTCTCCCCACAAATGAGTTTTCTTTTTAAGGAACACCGAGCCTAATTTTATCAACTGGAAAATGTGGTTGTTAAAATTACACATGGTTCAGACAGGGCCTGCAGGCACAAGTGTACAGAGGCAGCCCCTCCTCTAGGGCAGTGGAGCATCGCCCCACTGCTTTCTCGCAGTGCGATAAGCAGAAACATAAAATGGTAATAACTTCGAGTATTACCATTTTATGTTTGGTTGTGGGCCGGAGGGTGGGCGAGCTGCATTGCAACCAGGGGAGGAGTGGTGTGCCCACTCCTGAGTGCACAAAGAGTGTTTTGTCGGCCCTCTGGGGCCATCCAAACCAGTCATGCGCACTCTGCCCTTCTACATGCAGGCAGCAATGCAGCCTGCATGGAGAACATGGCCTCCCCATAAGCCTTTGGCTGGGCGGCATGCCGACCAATCCCATCGCTGCTTGTAGCGTTGTGATTGGCCTTGGGGAGGAAGCCTGGCTGCCTGTTTCCTGCTCCTGCCAGAGGCAGGAACGCAGGAGAGCAGGAGCAGTTAAGACACGGGACCCGGCCGGCGGAAAAGTACGTTCAATATTTAAAAAAAAAAATGTTTAAACTAAACCCCCTTGCGTGACCGCCTTGCGCCACACCTCCTCTCCGCGTGACCCTCCTACCTGCGCATCCCCCCACCCGCGAGACATGTCGGCTGTGACTGCAAGTGTAGCACAGCTGTTATCTATCACCTCCTGTGTCATGGGGCCATGGAATGCTCCCTACTTCCTGCCACCAGCTTCCCCTGTGACACACTCCTTCCACCACCTTCTGCCCCTGCCCACAACAGGCCCACTTGCTTTCATTTTGTACCTGCTCAGACAACTACAGCGCTTTTGAGGTCTGCTTCGCCAAGACCTTTTGATTTTACTAAAATTATATGTATAATATGATCTTTTAAAGGGGCTTTCAGCCACCACTCTTCATTTATTGATCTGTTGTTGTGTCATTCACATTTTACTTTCCCCCACTACAGCATACAGCATGGGACAATGAGCCAGCTTACTTCAGCCACAGGCTAACTGCACTTTGAGTGGCTGCATTGCTCTTTCACAATGACGTCAGCACAGAAGGTAATTTCCTTCTCTGCCAGTGCTTTTATTTTCACTTTATTGTTCAGTGGTGCCTTTGTGTTTACAGCCGGATGTGATAGGAGTGTGAGCACAAGGCACATTCCAGCTTTATCACGTCCTGTCTTCTGATAATGCTGTTGCACATAGCCTTTCTTTATCTGACTTTTGCTGTTTCACAGCATTACAGATGATGTCGATTTGAAAATGTTTTTATAAAGTAACTCTCTTTTTAATGTGAATGCAATGAAGTGCATTTAGAGCTGCACTCTTGTGTATCATGCAGTTAAAAATTTTAATTGAAGACCACAATTATACTTTAAACTAATGTGGCCGGTTTGTAATGCTTATATGACTTTCTGGTTTGCTTTCAATGTTCTTATATGTTGTGTTTCTGTAGACATTCAACTATTATATTATTAATTAATGCTGAGTCTATCTATCTATCTATCTATCTATCTATCTATCTATCTATCTATCTATCTATCTATCTATCTATCTATCTATCTATCTATCTATCTATCTATCTATCTATCTATCTATCTATCTATCTATCTATCTATCTATCTATCTATCTATCTATCTATCTATCTATCTATCTATCTATCTATCTATCTATCTATCTTTCTATCTATCTATCATTCTATCTATCTCTCTATCTATCTATCTATCTATCTATCTATCTATCTATCTATCTATCTAACTGTCTGTCTGTCTGTCTGTCTGTCAATCTGCCTCCTACCCTGTCTAACTGTCGGTCTGGCTACCAACCCGTATACCTGTTTACTTGTCTTTCTACCTGTCTACCTATCATCACAGTCCTATTGGTGTGCCTGTCTATCTGTGTATCTATCTAAGCAACTATATCTATATCTATCCGAATTATATCTTTACAACTCTCTCAAGCTGTTTGTTTACCTATCTTTCTACCAGTTATCTATCTATCTATCTATCTATCTATCT
Source organism: Triturus cristatus (assembly GCF_964204655.1). Classification (NCBI taxonomy): domain Eukaryota; kingdom Metazoa; phylum Chordata; class Amphibia; order Caudata; family Salamandridae; genus Triturus; species Triturus cristatus. The sequence goes on along the minus strand of NC_140584.1, from coordinate 168,583,158 downwards.
ATCTATCTATCTATCTATCTATCTATCTATCTATCTATCTATCTATCTATCTATCTATCTATCTATCTATCTATCTATCTATCTATCTATCTATCTATCTATCTATCTATCTATCTATCTATCTATCTATCTATCTATCTATCTATCTATCTATCTATCTATCTATCTTCATAACTCTTGCTACATATATCTGTCTATACATGTTTGTCAGCAACCCTATCGATCTATATTTATCTTTCTTTTTTATGTGTCTTTATTGAAGTTTTCCTATTGCAACATGCATTTACAACATTGCACATTCAGGTATACATTCAGTTAGCAATATAGTATTGCATTATAATGCTATTCGCATAACATATCTCTCATGAATATGTGGGCATGAAGCCTCATTTATGGTGTGACACATTAATTTTATAACATATATAAAGTATCCATTATAACCCCTGTAGCACACGCAACATTCCATCCCCTCCACAATTCCAATTCATATATCGAGGTATTGCCTCCCACCTTCCCTCACGTCCCCTCCTGTTTGCAGCCTGACTCATCAGTTTGTTCGGACATGTAGTTAGGTCTAACTTTCCCATGCCCCAACTGCACCCCGGGTTGCGGATACACCATAGGTCAAGTCATGACTGTATTCGAGTACCTATCCTTCTCTCTCGTTCTCTACAGCCACCCACCTCATGGTGGGCTCGGATCTGATTTCGGTTCCATCTTTTCAAGACAAGTTTCCCATTGGTCAAGTGGTTAACAGTTCCCATCCTTTGACCATGTCTGCATGATCCTCTAACTCCACTCCTGCCCATCGCATCACATCCCTACGCCAGAGGTCTATGGTCATGCTGAATTTCCATGCCATGGCTATACTGCTCTTTGGCAGGGCCTGGGCCAGACTTTGGAAGCCTGCGAGCGGTTTCTTACATTTCCGAGGACAATGTATGAGGTTGCCCTTCTATATGGCAACCCCATTGTGGGCTCCATGTACACAGCAGACAGGCTAGTGGGTCTATGGCCAATCCAAACAATAAGGGGGAGAGGGGACAGCCCTGTCTGAGGCCACTCTCTATAGGTATCTGACCTGAGATGATTCCTCAAGTAAGGATCCTCCCTAGTGGGTTCTTGTATAGTAATGTTATCCAATGTTGAAACTCTAGTCCTATGGCCAGTTTACCCAGCACTGCCTATAAATGTGGCCACTCCAGAGTGTTATAGGTGTAGAAAAGTAGGATCTGCTTATATGGTTCCCCCCACTTTTTGCCTGGTGCTAAGCTGTTATTGACTAGTTCGACTGGGATCCAAATAATCAGGACCCCAGTCTCGCTGTTTTCACCCCACAATTGTTATGTTCAGTACTAAGGTACATCCCAGATTGGATACTGAGGTACCCTTATCAGTCCCTGGTACATGGGACTAAGGTACCCAGGGCATAGGTACCCCAGAGGTCCCCTATGGGCTGAAGCATGTATTATGCAACCAATGGGAGACCATTCAAACTGTACCTTCAGGCCTGCCATTGCAGCCTGTGTGAGCTGGTACTAGCACTACTCATGAAAGATATAGGTCTCCTATAGGGTCACTGCACTTAAAACCTATAAGTCACCGCTGTAGTAGGCCTTTAACAATTCTGATGGCAGGGTGCTTGGTTCTAAGTGTGAGGGTGCCCGTGCAAGAGCAGGATACCCCTACAGTCTACGGAGTACATTCTCCCGGGTTGTAAGTGAAGCAGCCATATAGAGGGGCACTACGTAATTATGCGATGACCATATCAAAATTGGCTGCAACGAATCCTATCATGTTTGGTATCAAACATTTTGGAATCATAACCCCACACTATACATTGGTATGATTCCAAGCACTGAAACGGGCCTCTGTTAGGCTCTGAGTGCTCCCGGTACCAGTCTTCTAGACCTGGACAGCAAAACACGGCTGCTGCCGACCAGAGACACGATAATACCCTCCTGCAGCTGAGCCAAGCTTGAGCAGGGGAAGGCAGAAGAATAGGTATCCTGTCACAGGGAGGTGTGACCACCTCCCAGACAGGATTTAGTGTATTGGGGCCAGGTGGGTGCGCTTGCCAGCGCCACTCAGTCTGCATGAGGGGCACTTTTGGTGTGTCTTTGCATAGTCCAGTGCAAACCAACTGTGGGAGCTGTTTGACAAAGGACATGTGAGTATCCTCCCCCCTGTCCAAACCTTGTCCTGAGAGGGTGCCATGAATCGTCTCAACCCTTTCCTAAAGGTACATAAGGGCTTACCTAGGTGTAGGTCCCTAGATTTGTCGTGAGACACGATTCAATTCAGATACCACTTCAACTTCTACCGTCTGGTCACTCTGGACTTTGCTGGACATCGTTTGGGCTCGACTTCATCTCCCCTCCAGTCTGCTGCATTGTCTGTGCCTATTCATAATACAGGAACCTTTCAAGGCCTGTGGGCATCCAAGACACCAGAAGGAATCTCCCTTGGAGTGAAGGAGTCACTTCCCTGCATCTGCAGGCACTGCAACTAAGCTAAATGTGCTGCTGATCCTCAGCTTCCACAGACAAAGAAACGTTCAGCAACACACATGGTGGTTCTCTGTATCTCTCAAGGCCTGCCCTGCACTCTCGCCAAGCTTGAGGCCAGTATCCCTTGTAGGAGCCGCAGGAACCGAAGCCCTGTTGAATGGCTGTTGCAAAGGCTTGTTGGCTTCCTTCCACCAAGCTCTTCAGGCTCCCAGTAGCCCAAACCTCAAGCATCTCTAGGGACCAGAATCTTCATCCACACCACATCATCTGCACCGTGGCCTGTATCTTTTATTGAGCTCCTTGAGGTCCTCTTGTGACTCAAGTGCCTCCGGCCTGTGGGTTCTGTTGAGGGTCATCTTTTTTCTTTTTGGGCTCCCCTGATTGCTCGAGGCGTGCCCTGGCTCTCCTGATTTTGGTGAGCCCTCTGGACCTTGCTGGTCCCTACATTGCACCTTCTTCCACATCCATGTTGTTTGCAGTTGCCACCAAGGCTTGTTTGTGCTCCTGACAGACAGTGACCCCTCAACTCTCGACATACGATTTGGGACAGTTCTTGCATAGCTCCTCATTTTCCAGCGCATCACCTGGTCCTTACAGCTGCACAGTCAAGATTACTGTCAACTCTCCGGAAACTCCTGACATCGGTGGGCATTCGTCTTCCTTGGCTATGAGTCACTCCTGAGTGACATAGACTCTGTCCCTTCTGCTTTAAAGTACTCTTCAACTTGAATCCACCTTTGGATTCCACAGGACACTTTCTCCTTCTCCAGCAGCAGCATTTTCCTGAAGTCCTTCATTGGTTTTGACGGCGGTTTCCGACACCACTACACACCTATGCTCCCAGCTTCCCTGGTCTAGGTAACGTGGGTACTAGGGTATCAATAGGTGGGTTGGATATCCAACCTTCTGTCTTCCATGGGCTTCCTTCAGGGTCCACTGGGAAGGGTCCTCAATCTTTAAAATTGCAACAGCGACTCACACGTTGAGTTGTACGGAGAACGCAGTTGTGTTCTCACACTGCACACGATCTCCGTGGGGTTCCTAGTCACTCACCTTGGGTGGTTCCTTGGGTCCCCAACAGGGGGTGTGTTATCACAACTGAATGCAGAGGGCCAGGATCAACCAGTAGCTTTTATCAGCAGAAATTTCAGACCCAGGGAGAAACGTTGGTCGGCCATCGAGATGGAAGCCTCTCTTGTGGTCTGGGCCCTGAAAAAGTTGAGGCCATACTTGTCTGGCACTCGCTTAATTTTTCAGACAGACTATAAACCCCTCGTATGGCTTAAATAGATGAAGGGTAAAAACCTTAATCTTTTGGGTGGTCCATTTCCCTACAGGGGATTGAATATACAGTGGAACATAGACCTGGGAGTAACCATGCCAATGCAGATGGACTCTCCAGATATTTCCACTTAGAAAATCAAGACTCAACTGGGCAAGTTTAGTCTCATCTCCTTATGTTTGGGAGGGTTGTGTCGGAAAGTAGGATTTGCTTTTATGATTACCCCCACTTTTTTGCCTGGTGCTAAGCTGTTATTGACTAGTCAGACTGGGATCCTGCTAATCAGGACCCCAGTCTCTCTGCTTTCTACCCTAAATTGTTATGTTCAGTACTTAGGTACATACCAGATTAGATACTGAGGTACCCTTATCAGTTCCTAGTGTATGGTACTAAGGTACCCAGGGCATAGGTACCCCAGAGGTCCCCCATGGTCTGGAGCATGTATTATACCACTCATGGGAGACCTTTCAAACTGTAACTACAGGCCTGCTATTGCAGCCTGTGTAAGCTGGTGCTAGCACCACTTACAAAAGACATAGGTCTCCTACATCTAGGGTCACTGCACTTAAAAACCTATAAGTCACCCCTATAGCAAGCCTTTACCATCCTGAGGGCAGGGTGCTTGGTCCTAAGTGTGAGGGTGCCCCTGCATGAGCAGGACACACCTACAGCCTACAGTGTCCATTCTCCTGCGTTGTAAGTGAAGCAGCCATTTACCATATGGAGGGGCACCGCGTAATTACGCGATGACCATCCCGAAATTAGCTGCAATGAATCCTATAATGTTTGGTACCAAACGTAAACGGTATGGGAGGTATGATTCCATGTACCCAAACGGGCCTCCATTAGACAAAGGACATAAGAGTATCCTCACCACTGTCCAAAACCTTCCCTGGGATAGTCCCCTGAATCATCCCTACCCTTTCCTTAGGGTACTTATGGGCTTACCTGGGTGTAGGTCCCTAGATTAATTGTGGGATACGATTCAATTCAGACACTACTTCAACTTCTATGGACCGGGCACTCTGGACTTTGCTGGACTTCGTTTGGGCTCGACTTCATCTCTGACCAGTCTTCTGCATCGTCTGTGCCTAGTCACCATACAGGAACCTTCCAAGGCCTGTTGGCATCCAAAACACCTGAAGGAATCTCCCTTGGAGTGAAGGAGTCACTTCCCTTCATCAGTAAGCACTGCAAATAAGCTGACCGGTCTGCTGATCCTGAGCTCCCATGGACTCCGAAAGGCTCAGCAACACAGGTGGTGGTTTTCCATATCTCTCAAGGCCTGCCCTGCCCTCTCACCAAGTTTAAAGCTGGTATTCCACGTAGTAGCCGGAATAACGGATCCCTTTGGGCACTGCATTGACTTGCTGTTGCACAGGCTTGTTGGATTCCTTCCACCAAGATCTTCGGGCTCCAAGTAGCCTCAACCTCAAGCATCTCCAGTGACCAGAATCTTCATCCACACCACGTTGTCTGCACCGTAGCCCGCATCTTTTGGTGAGCTGCTCGAGATCCTCTTGCAACTACAGTGCCTCCGGCCTGTGGGTCCTGTTAAGGGTCATCTTTGTTTCTTTTGGGCTCCCCTTATTGCTTGGGGCCCGCCCTGACTCCCTTGCTTGTGGTGAGTCCCCTGGACCTTGCTAGTCCCGACATTGCACCTTCTTCGACATCCATGTTGTTTGCAGTTGCCAAGGCTTGTTGGTGCTCACGATGGACACCGCCCCCTCAACTCTGGACATCCGACGTGGGACAGTTTGTGCATGGCTCCTGGTCTTCCACAGCATTGCCTGGTCCTCACAGCTGCAGAGTCATGGTCACCGTCAACTCTCCTGCAACTCCCAACATCGGTGGGCATTTGTCTTCCTTGTCTCTGGGTCACTCCTGAGTGAAATAGTCTCTGTCCCCTCTGCTTGCAGGTACTTTTCAAATTGAATCCACCTTCGAAAATCCACTGGACACTTTCTCCTTCTCCAGCAGCGGAATTTTCCTGAAGTCCTCCATTAGGTTCAACAGTGGTTTCTGATACCACTTCACACCTATGCACCCGGCTTCCCTGGTGTAGGTAACATGGGTACTAGAGTGGGGTGGCTCTCCAACCTTCTGTCTTCCACAAGGTTTCTTCAAGGGCTACTGGAAAGGGTCCTTAATCTTTATAATTGCAACCGCGACCTACATGTTGATTTGTACTGTTGGAAAACGAGGCAGCATCTGTGAGGCCTGCACAAATAACATGACTACATTTGTCCTTGACTGGGAACCAAACACCCAATTGCCGCGTCTGACTCTCAGAGGGTAGCGTTGCAGAGCTGTCTGAGGCTTACTCAAGGGAGGTGGTGTGGGCTAGTAATCGCCATTTGCAGGTGCGCAAAAATAACACTCAATAATTGATTGTCCAGTCTGTACTTTGCTTTATATAAGTAAGAGTACATTTATTAAACACTAACACCACTCAACACTATGAACCAATTTACAAATATACCTAACCTCTTGGAATTACTTTGTGACATTGCATAACATCTCCACCCCTCCCGCAGGGGGGGTGGGGTCAAGTACCACCACTCCCATGTATGCACATCATCTTGCCCCCAATGCAGCTGGTCGAATATAGCCTGGGGTGAGGGCCCGGCGCACTAGCACCATCCCAGTGGCGACCCCCCCCCACCATTATCTCCACAAGCATTTAAAATAGGTAACCCTGCCTTGGTGACATATAACCCTGACTGAGCATGTCCTACTGACCATAAAGTATGCACCTCTATATCTTAAGGGTAGCAGTCTAGGTTCTTCACCTAAGCGCAGCAGCAAGAATACATGTTTAAGCAACACATTATAATGACAGCACTCATCACATTTGTGGATCACTAGAATGCATTGCATTTGCATCCCCTAAAGGCATCACAGATAAAATCATAGGATTACACATATACAGCTAGGAGGAATGTCTGGTAACATAACCCCACTTTGCTTATGACATCACCTCACACAAGTACTTCACGTTACACATGTGACCTTCAGTTTCTCTAAAAGAAATAACATTAGTAAAAGCATTTCTGGAGCAATTACATCTCTTCACCTCCAGAGGATGCCCTTCTCTAGACAACCCCTACTCAGTGCTTTACTCCCTTATGCACTTCTCAACCCCCCTCCAGCTGTAGAACAAAAGTTCCAGTCCAAGAGGAGTTAAAATGCTGGCTGCTCCCTTGAGGGGTTATTCCTTTCACATCCCCAGGAAACTTAGGGTGACTTTTCTGTTCGTGCTGGGGGGAAGACTGCGTGTTTCCAGCAGCTCCTCCCAGCACCTTTTCACAAGTGAGGGTGACTCCCCTCCTCTGGGGAACCACCAGGCACCAAAAACAATAACTTGCCCATGACTTACAAGGCATTATGGGGCGCTTCAGGCTCCTTCTTATGAATATTTTATTAGCGGCACTCCCACGATGTGGGCCTCTGGCCGCTTCTTGGGCCTCGGTGGGGTGCCCGGTCCCACCCGGACCCCCAGGGGAGCATAGGCGGCTCGGGAAGCCCCCCCGTCCGCTCCTCCTCTTTTCCGGGCACCGGTCGCAACGGGGACCCCCGCATGGCCATTTGTTGGAGGGCAGCCTGGGGAGCCCACCCCCGGCTGCCCCCGCCGGCTCCCTGCCCGGCCAGCACCCATGCGTGCTGCCGCAAGAGCCGGGCCAGTCTTCACCGGCTTCGCCGGGCTTTGGGGGAGTGCGACATCACTCCCTCCCACACACCAGCCTTCACAGCGGGCCCGGAGATGTGGTCCCGGGCCCCGGGGTCGCTGCCAGTTCTCCGCATGGGGCCCAGAGATGGGGTCCCGGGCCCTCCCCCTGCTTCACGGGGAGCGCGCCAGTGCTCCCCGGCTTGCGCTTCTTCGCCGGGGGCCAGGGTGGGCTCCTGGCACCCCATAGGGGTGAATCTTCATGGGGAGCGTGACGGTGCCCCCTGGCTTGACTTCTCTTTGGGGGCAGCCTCTGGGACCTGACCCACACCGGGGGCATCTTTGAGACCAGCGGCAGAGCCCCACATGCTTCGTCATCGGTCTTCTTAGGGGTCAAAGATCGCCTACCTTCCGGGGCCATATCTCAGCCCCTGGGGTCCGATCTGCCCCATTTTCGCGTCTTCTTGCTCCTGGTGGTACCCCTCAGCCATTGGGAGCACTCTCCTTTGCCCTCCGGGTCTCCAAGAGGGTGGATTCAGCAGGGAGCTGTCTTCACTGGCTCCCTGCGCCAGCCTTTCGCCTGGCTCTCCTCCTTGGCCTCTCTTCTACCTGTGCAGACGCCACTGCTTCTGCGCACCGTTCCTGGGCTCTTCTTCTGATGCTGATAGGGTCCTGGGGGCAGTCAGGGGGTCTCTCCTTCCAACTGCTCATTGCACTAGGCTCCAGCACCTTCAGCCCCAGCAGACCACACCCCAGAGAGAGCTTCTCTTCATGTGCAAGCACTTTTTAGTTGGGTAGGGGGCTAGCAGGAAGTCTCTGTTGGTCCTATCAAACAGCGACACATTACTTCCCTGCCCCTGCTCCCTCCTTCTTGTCCAGCCTCTGGGTTTGTTCAGTGTCTCTGGCAACATGGCCTCTGAAACCCAATTCCTTCCCTCCTTGGTGCAGCCTGGTGCATGGCACCTAGTGATGGATGAGCCTGTAGCCCCACCCATCATCTCTTCATGGAGAGGAGGCCCTCTCTTGTGGAAGAAAGGCTATCAATCCATCCAGCTGAGGTCAGCCCTCAGCCTGGGTCTGGTCATGGCTGGCTCAGAGAAATATGACAGTTCTGGATGACCCAAAAGCAGTACAAATATGACTTTGGACTCTGTAGAATACTTCTTTTCACATCCGCTACAGTGGACTTAAGCGCGTGGAAGTTAATCTAGCCCATGGGCTCCACATTCCCATAGGGGAATAATAAAGTAAAAAAACAGTAAGACACACGGACTTTCCCTGGCATGTTTCTTTCCAGTGTATAAAGCCTATTCCATGTCACCACCCAATACTGCATAAATCCTGCCACACCATCTGCCACACCATTCACTTTATAGCTGCTCCTGGACTGCGCACGCTAGGAATCTCCCCAGCGCAGCCCGTACATGTGTGCACATGCATGTATACGTGTCTGCATGTAACCAGCCCAGTGTCCCTTACTCCAGCTGCTGCGCAGTGGCCTGGTCAAACCAGGGGACACCAGTAAAATCCCCATGCAGTCTCTTACATCCTGAGTTCACTGTGGGTGAGTCCCACCTTATGAGGCTCCCCCACAGTAAAAGCTCAACAATCAGGTGCTCAAAAAGTGAAAAATCCTGTCAGAACCACCTTCTAACATGTACAAAGAACGCAGTTGTGTCCTCACACTGCAAACAATCTCTGTGAGGTTCCTAGTCACTTACCTTGGGTGGATCCTTGGTTCCTGACACTTCTACATCCTCTGGGCATTGTCTTGACATGAGTCGTGGTTCTACTTCCATCTTCTTAGTATATGGTTTGGTCCCCCCCGAGGTCCACTGTGTATTCTGTGCTATTTACATGATTTCTATGCAAAGTATTGTGTGCATTGTGCATGTCTCCGGGTAGGAGATATCTGTATGTGTTAGTGTGTATTATATAATAAATAAATATTTTTATAAATACCTTGTGTGGTTCTTTTTCACTTAATCTATACCTATAAGATTTGCTTCTGGTAAAACAAGCTGCTTTACACTCCTTTTGGACTAAGCCTGAAGGCTGCTCTCCACAGCAACTGCTTAGGGAGCTTTCTAAGGTTGTCTAAGGCCTCCTAAATCACCATAAGGGTTGTCTGGACTGGTGCAGGGTGCCCACTTACATAAGTGTACATCATATACCAGGCCAGCCTCTCACAATAGGCATCCTCGATATCTAAGGAGGCCACCAAGCACTACATGTCTGTCCTGTTCACCCAATCCATAGTCTAAAACAACTGCTGAAGATGAGGAATGTGTTCCTGCCCAGGATAAACCCGTTTTGAATTGGGGATACCACTATTGCTATGAGGGGAGTCAACCAATTAGCTAGTACCTTCCCCAAGATCATATATTCATGATTTAGTAATGATGGGGGCATTACGATGTGACATCGAGTGGGACACGTCCCAGTTTCATGAGCACCACAATCAGTGCTTCTCTCATAGAATCAGACAATATGCTTCACTCCCTTGCTTCTTCGTTCAACTGCAAAAGCAAAGCAGCTTATTTTTGGTAGGTAGCATAAAACTCAATCAGGAGCCCGTCTATGCCTGGGGTCTTGCCCCTTGCAATCAGCTGAATAGATAGTTTAATCTCCTGTATGGTCATATGGGCATCTATCTCCCGTGCCTATAGAGGGTTGAGGGTTGGGATCTCAGTAGGTCTTAAATAATACAGGGCTGTCATTGGTTCCACCATCATATCGTCTCCTTACAGGACTTTGTAATAATCCTCAAACACTCCATTAATTTCCAATTTTGAATTAACCACCAAGCAATTGCCATAGCTCCGATAGTGACATGTGAGGTGTCTGCCTTCAGCAACTGGACTTCCTACCTTATCCCCTTGTTTGTGATGATGTTCATCTATCCTTATACTCCATCATTGATAAGCAGGTGAGGATGTCCTTATGTTATCACCTAAGGTCTGTTAGCATGTGCTGTATATCCTGATTCACCACCCAGGCATCTTCTGACACCTTTATTTGATCCCCCAACACCATCAACTCCTCAGCAGGATCATCTTTGTTCCATTAACATTTTCATGCACATCCCTCACAACACCACTTTAAAAGCATCCCATTCCACCACCACATCAGCAGCAGACCCCTCATTCTTTGGTAAAGTATTCATCAATAGTGTTGCCTATCTGTGTATGGAATAGGCCATCACTCAATGCCATGGACTGCAGTCGCCAGGTAGGTATTTTAAATCACAGACGCCCCCAGGTTAGTGTAGGTATCAATGGATTATGATTAAGGTTCCCTGTTTTCTGTTTTTTCGGATTTTTACAGATAAATGCAGACAGAAACCAATTTGTTTTTTGCCTGCATTTATTTTTAAAAGTGGATAAATACAGAAAATGTGCTTCTATTAAGTGACTCTACATGATGTCTTTCCTGAATTATAGCCCAACAGCTGAGAGGATAGACAGCATGGGAAATTAAAAAACAGGATGAAATTTATTTAAATAACTACATGTGTCAACATACATTTCTGGTATAATGCTATTTTTTGCCAGTGGATGTACTGGTATGCAATATTTGGCAACTCAAATAGCTAAAACACGACAGACATCAAAGTGTGAGTGCACGTCTATCATTTAAATAAATATAGAAATGTACAGTTTTAAAACTACATTTATACGCATAACACAAAATAAATATGGATAAATACAGATAAAATGGTCAACAAATAAATATGGATAAATGCAGATGGAAATGTTAAAAAATAAATACTATAAACTGGGAGCCCTAATTATTTTCTGATTATATAAGCCCCAGATATTCAGTGCATAGAACTTTATGCAACACAGTTGAGGTTTAGAACACCACATCAAATCTGGTATGCAGTATGTGTAACAATTAGTAATGAGAGTACTCTCTCTTTCTTGTGGGTGCTGTCCCTGTCAAATGTTCATCACTCATACAGTGTGCACAGGCTGTTGAAAGGGTTTAGTGTTAGTGTGAGATTGAGATTGAGCCCCCATGATAGGTGGTGTCAATCTATCCCATCCCAGATCCTGTACACAGTTAAAATTCCCACACCACAACGTCGGGGACAATGCTGAGTGGAACAGTGCAGGGGTCAGGGAAGTAAGAAATTATTATTGTCCCATATTCAGTGAATATAGTGTCACCAATGCTAAGTCTTCCCCATCAAGAGTGCCTTCCAAAATTACACAAAGGCCATCTGGGTCTATCCGTGAGGGTTCCACGATGTATGGGACCCCAGGTGCCACCCATATCAGAACGCCCCTGGCATACCCAGAGTACATGGTGCTGTATACTGCACCCTGCCATCTCTTGCATGCTTTATTCAATTAATCTGCTCTCAAATGCATCTCCTGGAGGAACTAAAAATGTATATGGCAATGTTTCAAGTACAGAATCCTATATTGTTTGACTTGTGTGCCCATACCTCGGTCATTCCATGTTAAGACTCTATTCTTGTATAGTCATATTGGTGTTGCGGTCGCCCATTCTTGAAGTAAATCCCCCATAAAGCCCATATCACACACCACATAGAGGACATATCCAAGGTGTAGTGGGTAAATTATGGTCCTAATTGTGGAAAGAGTGTTGTATGTGCACTATAAACAGTAAAACAAAGAATCCCGAACAATCCAACACCCTAAATCATGACATCAATCAACTATGGTCAACCATTGCACATAATGATCTGGCAAGTAAATAATAATTATTCTTTGTTGTGGAGGGGTCCTGACGGCCCATCATACATAAATTCAAATTGTCCCACTCACCAGTTTCTCTTTTTATACCCCTACCTGATCAGGTCAAGCCATGATCCGATGACCATTTCACCTCTGTTCAATGGTCTACAGCAATGTATCTGTGTACTGGAGCAAGTCAGATGGACTATGCATTATGGTCATTTCAACAGATCTGCTGTCATCGGGGTAATATGAGTCCCTCCCCTTAGTTGCTCTAGAATCTCCTCTGTGACTAAAAGATCTTGCGAGTCCATTGTTTCCAAGTCGGCGTCTTGGGCATCTGTCCCCAACACTTCAGTCCTTTCAATCTCAGCTAACACCTGTTCTCTTTCACTCTCAGCTTGTTCCTTTGTGAGTTTTCTACAAAGATTCCTATGAGGTCAGCATTTCTTCCTAAGGGTTCTCTCTTCCTATCCAGCGTCCATGGAAGGTCGAGGTGTTGTCTCTTCTACTGTCTCCATCCAGGTCCATGATTCCTTCGCGGAAGTGAGAAACAAAGCTTTATCTCCATTCAGAGTATTCAATTTTACCCTGTACAACAGTGCATATTTAACATTAGGGAGGCACAGTCACTGTTTAACTATGCAAATGGACTCCAGCTATTTGTATACATCCGCTGGGTAATCAGGGAAAATTGTGACCTCGCTGTTTTCCACTGTTCATGGACCCTTGACTCTTGGTATTTGTTAGATGTAGTCTCTGTCTCTAAAGTTGAATAGCCTCTCCACCACTGGTCTTGGTGGAACTCCTGGGGGAGGAGGTCTACCAGGAACTCTGTGTCCTCGCTCCACCAAATGAAGGCCAAAGATTTTCACCCCCAGTACCTGTTCTGTTAACTAGGTCTCCAACTAGAGGTCCGTGCTCTGGTCCTCCACTCTCTCAAGCAACCCCAATACATGGATGGTTTTTCACAAGAAGAAGCCCTCAGCATTATCCCCCTAGTGTGTAGTATGCTGACCTCCCTTTTGAGTGCTTTGAGTTGTGTCCATGCCGTGGTCAGCGAGAGGTGTAGACACACCAATGTTGTTTTGTTAGTGCTTACCCTTTCTTTCAGTGTTTTGTTATCCTCCCTTACAAATCCAGCATCAACCAACAGTGTATTCACCTGGGCTCCAAGGAGGTTTTTAAGTTGCTCACTGCTGTCAGGAGTTCTGTAAACTTCTCTGTTTGATCTTGGAGCATCTGCTTCAGAGTGGTTGACTTGTGACGTGGAGTGCCACGCTAATGAGGCAATGTTCTGCTAGAATCAAGCCAACCGTACATGTTTGTATATGTGCACCAGCATAATATGTATTACCGTAGCGGTTGTGCAAGAGTTTTCAGCCCCTTCTTTAATACAATAATGTCCCAGGGGTGCAGGAATTGGGGGTCCATGCTTGATACGTCCAGTGGCAGTTTATGTAATGCAACCCCTGGAGCACCCTCTCGATTCTTTTTTTTTCACAAAAACAGTTCTCTCCTGCTTTTTCTCACCAAGGGGCATATCAACAACAACCGGCAATAATTATCGCTCAGCGCTCTTAGCGTGAGGATAATTATCGCCAGCTAGCGTGAATTTTTATCGATGAGATAGCGTGCTATTAGCAACGCTTATCTCAATAGCGATAAAAATCTACACGCTAACAGGCTAACGTGAGATTATCGCTGGAAACCCAGCAATAATCACACGTTACCTTGTTGATAGGGACAGGCAAACTTAGCCATGATATCCTCCTTCCATAGGATATCATGGCTAAGTCCGAAAATTAGCAGGCGTAAAAAAGCAGCGTTAACCGCGGTTAGCGCTGCTTTTTTTGTCTCTAACAGGGTTAGCGACATTCTTGATAATAGGAGAAATGTCGCTTAGTGACATTTCTCCTATTATTTTACTCTGGAACGCCCCCTTTGCATCTCATTAGAGATGCAAGGGGAAGCGTAGAGTAAAAGGGTGCTAACATGCAAATTTGCGTGTTAGCACCCTGTTGTTGATAGGGCGCTAGTTTTATCTCTGCTTTTTTGGCTTTTAAAGCCAAAAAAGCAGAGATAAAGCCCATGTTGATATGCCCCTAAGTTAGGGACATGCGTAAAGCTGAAAAAACTAAGGGGCATATCAACAATAACCGGCGATAATTATCTCTAAGCGCACTTAGCGCTAGGATAATTATCGCCGGCTAGCGTGAATTTTTTATCGCTGAGATAGCGTGCTATTAGCAACGCTTATCTCAATAACGATAAAAATCCTCACGCTAACAGGCTAACGTGAGATTATCGCTGGAAACCCAGCGATAATCTCACGTCACCTTGTTGATAGGGACAGGCAAACTTAGCCATGATATCCTCCTTCCATAGGATATCATGGCTAAGTCTGAAAAATACCAGACGTAAAAAAGCAGCGTTAACCGCGGTTAGCGCTGCTTTTTTTGTCTCTAACAGGGTTAGCGACATTCTTGATAATAGGAGAAATGTCGCTTAGCGACATTTCTCCTATTATTTTACTCTGGAACGCCCCCTTTGCATCTCATTAGAGATGCAAGGGGAAGCGTAGAATAAAAGGGTGCTAACATGCAAATTTGCATGTTAGCACCCTGTTGTTGATAGGGCGCTAGTTTTATCTCTCCTTTTTTGGCTTTTAAAGCCAAAAAAGCAGAGATAAAGCCCTTGTTGATATGCCCCCATATTAGAATTGGCAAATCCTCTTGGATTGAGTCTTTCACTTGAACGGTGACAAATACAGTAAAAATCAATTGCTACAGTGCAAAGCTACCTTAAAAATGATTGCTTTATGACATGCAATGCATGGTTGAACTAAAGTATTACATTTGTAATGACAAAGTGTTCTTTTCAGTTGTAGAATAGTGCTTCCTGCAGTCCAAGGGAGTGAGTAGGCTACACACAAACAGCCAATGGAAAGAATTTTACTCTAAAGTATTCTTGTGGGCTGATCCAAGATGTGATTGACTTATCTCCAGGCAATTGCTGAAGACTCTTGAGCCCAATAAGCCAATGACTGGAAGAGGCTCACTAAAGAACCTAAGATAATGTATAGCACACATTATGCTTACGATGAATGGAGCATCAGCCATTACACATGAAATCTAAATATGCCAGGAAGATTAGCACAAATTGCGACAGAGAAGACTAAACTTTATCAAAGCTGCCTCAGTAGTTTCTGCCAGCAAAGCTTGGCTAATGTGTAATAATGAAAAAAACTCAAACATTGGAACTGTAGTTCATTATTCCACTTCTCTTTTGTCTGCATACTAAGTGTAGAAATGAGTGCTGCCTGTAGCTGCCATTGCATGTTAAAATGTAATTTTGGAACAGATGTAAACTTTATGTTTTTCTTATTAAGCAACTGTGAAGCACCGCTATTAGATCATTCCCACTATGTATTAGTGTCTATAATGGTTGGGATTTTTATTGTATTAAAAAGATGTGCACAAGTGAAGTTCATATATATAATTTCTGATGCTCTTTGCTTACATATTCAGGCCCATATTTATCATGGTTTTGCGTTGTCCTTGCACCACACAAGGGGACTCGGGATCTGTAAAACCTAAATGAGATTTGCCAAGCCATGCAAGGCTACCTTGAGTGGCACTACATGGCTTGCTTATTCTAGAGCAACACAAGGCAGCGCAAATAGCTCCCTTGTGTTACTCTGCGGCAAGGAGGCGTGCCTTGGGGGGAATGTGGGTGTTCCCAGGTATCCATCCATGCATTCTGACACAGCCCCAAATTTACCAACACTCGTAGACCTGGGAATGCATCAGAATTGTATGCCTCCCCACTGGAGGTTCAAGGAGTAGAAATATCTTTATTTCTCCTTGCTTTTTCCTCTGTCTAAGTGTGCTGAAGAATGCAGCACACTTAGAAAGTAGTAAAATGCCTCTGAGGATTGTTTATGTTCAAAAAGGTGCCACTTCATGCAAAGATACATTCTGCCTACAACACAGGTGGAAGAAGGCCATCATTTTTGCCCTCATTACCCTCATTTTGTTTGACTGATGCTGGTGGTTACCGACTCTGAATGTGTCCTGGGCTCTACTAACCAGATCCAGGACCAGTGCTCTGCCCTCTAAAGGTTTGATAATTAGTATACTTCTAATTGGCAAAGAGAACCTTCTTGTAAGTCCCTAGTATATGGTAGGGCAGGAAGGTTTAAATACTGCAGTGGGCTTAACTCGCTTAAGTATGCACTACTGTGGTGCTTGGTGTCATTTAAAGCCAGGTTTGCCTTGCAGACTGATTTTTTAAAATAAACTATGTCCAAATCCGACATTGGAATTAAACATACTTCTCAGGTCCCCCAAAACTTTTTTATTACTTATCACTCACCCCTAAGGTCTGACCTAGGTGTCCCAATGGTAGTTATCATAGTTAGAAAAAGCAGGGACAATATAAACAATGTTTTATTTTCTCTGGTAAGAAAAAGCAGCCACATTTTGTTTCCCTTTTTTAGAGCTGCTGGTCCGATAATCTAACATGGTGAAGGCTTTATTAAACTTAATAAAGTCTATCTTTGCTTATGAGCTAGCTAGCAATATGATTCAAAATATCAAATTAATGCTCACATTAAATCCAACAACTTGTCAGGGTTAGATTCAATGTCACTATCACAGGAAAGTAGTTTCAGAACTTAAAATCATGAAGTTTAGTGAAGCAGCCCTGAAGCAGCCTCTTCTGATTGGCCAGCTTTTGACAGGCTTGGCCAAGCAACTCCCTGAGTAGGTGCGAATAGGTCTGGGGCTGAAATAATACAGCCATTGATGGAAGCAGATTTGCATCTTGAAGAAACCAGGGAGAGGAAGGGGTCTTGGGAGATAAGCTGGACTTCAAAGGCAGGAGAAAAGATTTAATAGGACCCAGGCTGTCACGCCCCCTCATGTGCCCTCTTTGTAGTTGGCCTAGCGCACAGGGCTCATGCAATTTTACCCCTGTGGCACTTTATGGTGCACTATGATAACTTGCCTGAGTTTCACCTAGACCACTGATTACATTAACCTTGATTCTGAGTAGTACTATCCATGTAGGGCCTTATGGCATGCTAAAATTCCATGTCCGAGTTCCCCTGTTCCCCCAATTCCATTATGCCTGAGCTTGCAAGTATTCCCTGAATATGTGAACCAATGGCTTGCCATGCTCCCACTGTTGCTTGGGTCTTGGAGTGTTTCCCATGTGCACACTTTGACAAAACGAAACATTTGTTTCCTGTTAAGAGATTCCATCCTTTAGTTTGCACCTACTCTTCCTGTAGGGTTAAGCCAGTGTTTGTACACATGTTTCCTTCAGGAGTTCTGGAGAACCTTCCAGATTGACATGTGCACCACGTGCCACACATAATCCCTTTGTATCAATTGGACCCTGAGCCTGTGTATAAATCACACCCAAACCCTAGCCCCCTGCTTCACCTATGCTCCCAACAGAACAAGCATTCCTTCCTACCCACTAAACCTCAAGAATCGACTGGGCCAGGACAACGTTCTTCCCGGCAGCAGTTCAAGTTGCTCCAGTGATTCTCTTGGGTCCCGTTTCCTTGACACACCGTTCGTCTCTGTCTCTTGCTCAGACACTCCAGTTTTTTTGTGACTTCCTGAGTCAAGCTCTCGAGAAGTACTTCAATCTTAGGACAAGTTTAAGTACTAGGCCTAGTACTCGATATCAGGTTAGTGTGCACTCTCCTTTTATAGTAGTAAGCAGGCCGGAGAATCCGCATCCACAAGTATATAGACTTGTCTTTAAATTTAGTCTCGGTGTCTTCTCTCCAGTTCACCTTGATTGTTCTTGCTCCAGAACCGTCCTTTAACCCTGGCCTTTGAACTCTGTTTATACTAGGACTAGGGACGTTTTTCTGTGTTTTCCTAATGAACACCTAGAAGACTAGAGAATTCTTATTTGAGCTTTTGATTCATGTGTGATCCTATGATCAAGATCAGTGTGCTATGTATACCTTGGGAGTGTAATACTCCAATTCGGGTGCCTTGCATACATTAGGAGTGTCATACTCCAATCCATTTTCCTATTTTACCATGGGAGTGCCATACTCCAATCTGTGTGCCTAGTTTTACCTTGGGAGTGTAATACTCAAACCTGTGTTCCTAGTAATCTTGGGAGTGCCTGTAGCTCCAACCGATGTTTCGAGTGTAACCTTGGGAGTACCAGAAAATTGCAATCCATGTTTCCGAGTGTAACCTTGGGAGTACTAGGAACTCCAACCTATGTTTCTGGTGTAACCTTGGGAGTGACAGAAAACTCAGACTTATGTTTCCAATATATCCTTGGGAGTGCCAGAAACTCCAACCCATGTATCGAGAATAACCTTGGGAGTGTCACAGACTCTAACCAGTAATTGAAGCTCTTCCACAAGGGTCCCAGAGATCTCTATCTGTGAACCTGGAATCCTATTTTTATTCTGTAATGTAGAAGAAACATGTAATTGAATGTTATGAAGTTGATGCAATAATAATGTATAGGAAGGTGTGCTAGTGTTCTGATGGTAATTGTCTTCTCTTGTTATTTCCAGTGTATATCCTTATCGCAAAACCTGAGGCTCCAGTTCAGTGTGTATCTATCTCGCAGACACGGAAGGTCTCTGAAGCAACAAACCCTATGATGCTGTGCTGCCCAGCAGCTAAGCGGATCCAGTACTGCAAGTCTCTCTTTTTTATTTTATCTCAACTCCCCTTTCCCCTGGAGAACAGCTTGTGCCAGAAGGTATTGCTTCCTTTTGCATGTCCTGTCTTCAGGATGGGTAGAAGCTTTAGCATTGACTCCAGTATCGTCTTTGCGGTTGGGACCAGGTGAGTGCCTTACACAGGCCAACCACCACTTCCTTGATCCTCAGCCAGATGGGATATCCCCTAATTAGACTAGGAGAGTGGCTGGAAGGGGAGTGCAGTCAGATGTTTGACACACCTTTGTGTTATGTTACACAGACACACACACCAAGGAGAGGTTTTCTCCATTTTGATTGCTGGAGAAAAGGGCAGTCTGGATCAAAAATACGCCACACTTCACAGGAAGTGGTCATTACAGTGAGCTAATGTTTCCCCTATTGGTTGGGGTGTCCTCCCCTCTTAGCAACCCACAATGGAGGGTAAATATGAGAGAGCTGCAGGAGCTCCTCAGAACACTGCCTGGATCATCAGAGGAAGACAGGTGGCCCTGCTGAACCCTTAGACTGCACCACAGAAGGCCTGCACTCAGAAAGACTGCACTTGCTGCACTGACAGACCTCACAAAGAAAGGACTATGCCTGACTTAGAGGAAAAGGAGTGGACTCCCTGATCAGCAACAGGTACAAAAGAGCTGCAAGAAGTCACCTGCAAGGCCAAAGAGAGGATCACCCTAGCCAACCAGTTGCAACTGGATTTTTCCTGGACTGTGCTTGTGTATTGTTGGAAATTGAGTCCTAGCCACCAAGAGGCAATCCAGTGTCTCCGAACCCTTCGCTGGAGCTACTGGACCCATATTTTACCCAAAGGTGCTCAGAAACGGCCAGATACTAATGTTTGGAAACTTTTCTGCAAGGTTTTGTAGAAAAGCTCCAGTAGGAAATCATATCTATGTTGAGAGTCAAGCCACCATCATCAACTCGTGAATCAGCCAAACCTCCCTGGTTTGTCCCACTCAAAGCTCCAGAGCTCCTCATAATAACCAAAGACATCCAGAGGTTCACCAAGCATGGCGCTACAGCAATCCACCATCGTTAAATCGAACTTCTAATACGAGAAGCCTGAGGACCAGCCAACGAACCCATGGACTTGAAAAAAGCTAAAAAAAAAAGACTACGGAGCTTATTTACGAGAGCCCAGCATCTCTTTTGTACCACAAAATGTGTGATGCAGTGCTCTCATAATGATTTATACAGCCAAGCAAAAACTCCCTGCATGGCATTGAGTGGCCTCATAAATCATGAGTATGGCGACGCAGCACAAATTGATGCGTTGGCTTACTCTACAACTGGGAGGCGTTCCATGGGTGTTGCAGTGGGTTTTGCAAAGCAACACCCTTGGAATTTGACCCAGATTTACAAAGTAATTTAAACTTGGGCAAGTGTCAAATCCATACGCCTCCTGAGGTGAGGCTTAACAAGGAGAAATACATTATTTTCTGTTTGTTTTTTCCTCCTTCCGTGT
The DNA here is from genome assembly GCF_964204655.1 of Triturus cristatus. Taxonomy (NCBI): domain Eukaryota; kingdom Metazoa; phylum Chordata; class Amphibia; order Caudata; family Salamandridae; genus Triturus; species Triturus cristatus. The sequence continues at coordinate 168,562,816 of NC_140584.1, read as the reverse complement.
GGGCTGCATGTTGCAGCACAAATATAAGGCGGAAAACGCCTTGTCGGATTGTTTTTGTGCAGGAAGAGGCCCCTATCTGCACAAAAACAATCCTGCCATCAATGGAGACACCCTTGCACCTTGATGCAGGGTGCCTACGTCGGCACAAGCAGAGAGCACAAACGCACAATGTGATATAAAATAGAGTACATTCCTGCCCTTTCATGCAGTGCAACGCAGCAAGGTGGCTTGCTGCATTGCAAGAAATATTGATACATTTGGGCCTAAAATTTTCAAGATTCAAGATTTTTATTTAATTTGATTTAGTCCCCTACTGAGGTCAACAAATAGTTAAACATACAATTTGATTTTCTTTATAAAAACAGTTATGATAAATCTCCTTTAAAAGATTTTTAAGAAACTCTTTAGAAATGTAGACAGATTATGACAGACATATTCATTAGCTGGTGATTCACAGCGCATTATAAGACCATGTATTGTGAATATATTGTATTTAAAACAGACAGGTTTTAAATACAGATGTCTGGCCTCTACCAGTATCTAATTTGGACATACAAACAGCACATGTAATGAATCTTGCACTTCTCCATTACACAAATCGCATATACCTGTAGTATTATCACAGTTATTCCAATTCATTGTAAGAACATTTAGGTGCCGATTACGATCCTGTAAAAATATTCCCCGTACGACTCGTATCCGGTCTTTTTACCGTACGAATCGTACAAGTGCCGTACGAACTGCCAACTACGATTCGCATGGGAAAAAGTCCATACGAATCGCATTGGGAATTATCCCCACACGTCCTCGGGTCGGAAAATGTGTTCGACACTTCCCCGGACGATTTACCGTACAAACGTGAAAAGTGAAGTCCGACCGCGCAAGTACGATCCATCCAGAGCGTCCGAAGTCACAACCATATGGGAAAAACACAGTCCGCACCGAACTCCCATAGAAACCATGGAGACATGTGCCCACATACACGCCGACCCCCCCCAGCTCCCATACGTACGCGCCGACCCCCCCCGCCCCCGTATGTACGCGGCGAACCCCCGTGTATGTACACCCGTGTACGTGTCGTACCCCTGTGTATGTACACCCGTGTACGTGTCGTACCCCCGTGTATGTACACCCGTGTACATGTCGTACCCCCCGTGAATGTACGGCCGTGTACGTGTCGTACCCCCCCGTGTATGTACGGCCGTGTACGTGTCGTACCCCCGTGTATGTACACCCATGTACGTGTCGTACCCCCGTGTATGTACGCCCGTGTACGTGTCGTACCCCCCGTGTATGTACGGCCGTGTACGTGTCGCACCCCCTGTGTATGTACACCCGTGTACGTGTCATACCCCCGTGTATGTACACCCATGTACGTTTGAGTCATAATCCCCCTTGTATGTACGGTGCGTACCCCCAGCGCTATGCGCTGGGGGTACGCACCGTACATACACGGGGGGGTACGACTCGAACGTACACGGGTGTACATACACGGGGGGTACGACACGTACACGGATGTACATACACAGGGGGGTCGGCGTGTACATACGGGGGCTGGGGGGTCGGCGCGTACATACGGGGGCTGGGGGGGGTCAGCGCGTACATACGGGGGATGGGGGGGGTCGGCGCGTACATACGGGGGCTGGGGGGGTTTGGCGCATACCGGGCCCCCTACTCTGGTCGTTTTGCGCCGTACTTCGCTTTTCCGGCACTTTTTGGGTGCCGTGAAAATATTGCCGTCCGGACTGCTGTCGGTTCGAATGGTACTTCCTGGGTCGTGAAACGCTGCCTGAATGCGTCCCGACGTCACGTCGCAGCATTCCCGGATCACGTTCGTATGTATATTTTAGTCGGTCGGTGTTTTTTACGATTCGTACGGAAATGGTGTTTCCGTGCGAATCGTACTTCCATGTTTGTAAAGATTTACGACCGGGTACGAGTCGGACGGAGAAAACGCTCCGACCGACGGTTCGTACCCGGTTTTTCCAGGATCGTAATCGGCACCTTAATGGTAAAATCTCTAGTCTCATTAAAATGATACAGCGTCGGACCCTGTGTACTAATGTAAAATGTAAATAAAATATACTTGCTGAGATTTATATTCTATTGTATCTGCATACTGTTTTAATTGAGAACAGTGTTTGACATTGAGGTCATAGCTTATTCTTGGTGTCAAAGTTTTTAAGAATAGCCTCAGATGTGCGGGGGTCCAAGATTTTAAAGGTTTTCTCATGTAGTGTGAGAGATTTAATGCTATACTAAGATTCTTATTGAAAATATATTGCAACAACTCGTTTTTAAAGGTCTCCAGTTTTAGTATGCTCCTTAAAGATCCAGGATCGGTATGTAAGAGATTATAAGCCCATCCTGTTATATTGGAGATGCTTTAGCATAAGAGCTAACAGATAGCTTGAGACGTAATGCTTGGGCTGGAACTGCTTGATTGACTTTTATCAGTTTAAGAAGCAAGTTCCCTTCTCTTATTGTTGCTGCTTGCCAATTATTGATTGGGATATATTCTAAATCATAAAATAAGATAGAAGGTATTTTCCTTTGGTAAACCTCAAATAAAGAATGAAAATGTCTGGGCCCTGAGGAAGAATATATCCACTTCAGCCCGCCAACATGGGTGTTTGCTTTGAGACCTATATGCTGGAAATGAGAGGAGTTTTGTAAGATTTGTGAAACAGTTCTATCCAAATAGGTATATTCTATTCTACCTCTATTGGTTTACCTCTCAGTGTCCAATTAAAATGAGAGAATTGTTTTTTCCTTTTAAAGGGTAACACTTTTGTTTTAAAAATGTTTGCCAGTAAGGAGTTTTTGTCTGTGTAGCGAGTTAATGTATTTAGATTTTGTTGTAGGCCGATTGTTACAAGATCTAGTAGGACAACATCATCGGCATACATCAAAATATGGACATTCCTGGATGCTGTTCTTGGGGGAAAATTTTTAATTTAAAAAAAACAATCCGGAAGATCACTTATAGAACGGAAAAAATAAAGGGGGCCAGAAGACAGCCTTGCTTTAACCTGTTCAGTGTGGCTATTGATCGGGTTAATCCCTTTTCTTTCCCCATTGGTACTCTGCACCATGTCGCTGTATGTAGTGATATGATTATTGTTAAAAGGTATCAGGTATTCCTAACTTCTCTAGCTTCTTCCAGAGTATTGGTCTATCTACTCTGTCAAAAGCAGTTGTGAAATCGACGAATACACAATAGACGACCTGTGATTTTAGCATTACATATTTGTCTATGATCATCTGTAATGATGTAATATTGTCTGTTACAGAGTGTTTTGGGCGGAATCTAGCCTGAGTCATTGGAATCACTCCTCTAGAAAAGGCCCAATCTTACAGTTGGTCCAGAACATTGCCCGAGAAGATCTTCCCTGTAGCATCCAGCAAGCCGATTTTACACCAAGTCCTGGGAATTGACCTAGAGCCTTTTTTAAAGAGAGGAATCATCATACTCCCCCCACTTGAATTTGGAATTTTTTCAGCAGCATAGCAACAGGAGGATAAGGGGGCTACAAATATGCTCCACCCTTCTGGGTTGCTTTGGAGAGGTTTAATTGGAATTTTATCAGGTCTCATTGGAAGATCTAGCGGCCTTTATATAGTGAACTATTTGCCGATCTGTAGGTGCTAAAATATCCTGATTCTTTTCTATCTTCCTATTAATGTATTCAGTCGATTTTTCAGGGCTCATATTTACTTTGCATTAGTCACAAATATATTTTTCCCAGTCAAGTGGTGAAACTGGAGAAGCTTGCTGGGATTTCCTTGTTCCCTTTTCTTTAGCAATTAAGCTCCAAAATGTCTTGCTATTTTTTTGTTTTACTGCTGTTTGCAGGTCAACCCAGTATCTGTCCTTTAGGACTTGGTGGATTTTTTTTTTTCCGTTTGTGAGATTTTTTTAGCTTTATAATTTCCTTCTGTCTAATCCCATATATTGCTGGAATTTCAATCTGATCAATCTGTTTAGTTTAGTTATTGCATAGTCTGGACTCTTTCTTTTTGGATGCCCATGGCCTATTTCCTGGCTGTTTGATGCTTCCTGAAGGGTAGTCACAATAATAGAAACAGTATTTTTGTATCTTGTTATGGGGTCAGATGGATTTTTGTATTGGTCTAATTGCGTGGAGATAATTGCATTGTTCATTTTGTTAATAGTGTTGGAATTCCATAATAACCGCCCTTTTTTCTGTCCCATTTCGGCGGTGACATTCACCTGGTTAAGGACCATGGGAAAGTAGGCTGCATTAAAACTTCAATTTTCAAAAATAGGATTGCATGATTACTTTCTTCTGTAAATTGAATATGTAAAGATTGGACTATTCTGAATAAGTCCTGACTACAAATTATGTAGTCTAGAATTGAGGAGCTAAGGACTCCTTTTCTTGTGAAGGTAGCGGGGACGTCCCCTTCTACTCTTCTGTTTAGTATGGCTCAATTCATTGCCACGTTATCTGCTTTTCTCATTGTTGGAAAGAAGGGTACTGGGATAGACCATGCTTCCTCTTGTTCATTGATCCTCCATTTTTCCTGGAGAGCGTTTGAGATTTTCCCATTAAAATCGCCTGTTAGAATTACAGGAGGATACCCTTTTGATTCTATTACTGATTATATTTTGTCAAACTTTTTTATCATTAAAGAGTCACATGCAGGGCATTAGCGCTTGACATATTAATTATTTCCAGATCCCATTGTGTTTCCACCATCAATAGGATTGCAAGTTCTCCTTTTGCGTGGCCCCTTCTCACGGCCTCCGCCAGGATATCATATACATGGTAGTCTTTTTGGTCAAATGTTTCTAAATCCCATGTTTCTTGGAGGGTCACTATTGCAGGGTTGTTTTCAGGATTAATGCTAACGTTTGCGAATCTTTACCGGTGATGTTGCATGACGCAATTTTTAGACTTCTGCTAAAAGGGGAGTTTATTTGCCTTTCCCTGTTTGTTGCTATACAGGTTACCGGAAATCCAAGATCAAGTATTTATTTTTTGATGGAGTCTGCTTTTATTACATTGTTGTTCCAAATTCGCCTCTCTCCTTCTTTAATAGAGATAGTTAAACTTCCTTCAGGGACATTTAATGAATCCTTGGATCCAAAGGTTTTTTGATTATGATGTTGATACTTGCTCTTGCTATTAGGGCTACTTGCTGTAATGCATCTTCTTTTTGTTTAATTCCTACTACGTTGAATCAATTTATGTGAAGAGTATTGCTCCCTTTTCGAATTATGGAGGGGGATCACGTAGGACCAAAACTCAACAGTTGCCACCGTAGGTTGATTAAAGGCCATCATTTCTGATGATGTTCGAGAGTGAAGTGAATGGATCTTGTGGAGCAGATTTAAAATATTTCCACCGTTCAGTGGGTCATTCCCCAGAGTGCAATAGTGATTCTGCAGGCCATTTCCTCTGAGATTTCCTTAGATTGATTGGATTTCTCCTTCTGAGTTGGACGTAAACTAATGATCTTTTATAGATTTTATGGTTTTAAAATTTGATGCCAAAGGATTCAGTTGTTTCTGATGTTCTTTTCTGTCACACGGTAATCGATGATCTTTATTTTGAATAGACGCTGGGAACATAGAAGTTTGCGCATCTAACATTTTTAAATTTACTGAAACGTTCTGTTCGGGAGGGAGAGACTGTAGAAATTTTTATTTGCATGCCTTTCATTTTGGTAATCTTTGTTTTGCTCTTTTTTTGTTAGCTTTCTCCTTAGTTCTTTTATTTCTGTTTTCCTTTCCCTTTGGTGTAGACTCTGACTTCTTTGTATCTGAGATTCCCATTGACGTTGTTACTTCTGTACTTATTATTTAATTTGGTGACTCTTGAAATCTTCTCTGATTAAAACATTGGGAAGAATGAGATAACATCATGTGGGTTATTGTCACTTACGGGATCCATAAATAATTTTCCATGGGAGTAGATGTTTTCGTGCTTAATATGCTTACTTTTCTCTTCTTTCAGGCTGATTTTGCCTGTTTGAGTCGCCTTTTGTATATTGGCTGATGAATGATCTTTTCACTGATGCTTTTAGGGCCTTGCTCCTTTTCTTACTCAATTTTATCTGCATTTCCTATTGGAGTTTGAGGATTTTGTTTAAGTTGTTTTTTCTCTTCTGGTCCACTAGGTATTGGAGTGTTCCTGTTTGTGTTTCCAAGATCTGATCAGAATTCTCCATATCATTTTCTAAAAGTCCTAATATTGATTCCAGAATCCTTTGTAGTGTGAAGAATGTGCTGGATATAGGATCTTGCCTATTGGGGGATTGCGAAGTATTAAACAGTGGAAATTCAGGAGAACGCAAGAGATTTTCCTCTATATCTAGGATGTTACTTGGAGTGCTATTAGAAAAATGAAGTGTCTCCTTTGTTGTTTTAGATACCTCTAGTGGAGGACCAGAGTTATAATTTATATCTGGTAAAGTAAAGTCTGTTCCTGTATCTGGTATTTGAGGTGGCACTGCTTCTGCTCAAATTCAAATTCAAAATAGGCTTTATTCGATTTTAGCCATATAAAATCACAAAAGCAAGCAGATTAAAAAACATTTTAAAATATACTTTACATTAAAATACAACTATACTATAATACCACATTTCATTGTTTTCCAAATGCACTTAATACCAGGATATTGTGTTGAGGGATAAACACTACAAACTAAATAATCCTACAAAATTTAGTACGTTCAGCAGGTTGAGCACTAATGATTTTCGTTAGTCTCAGTTAGCTTTTTAAAAAGCCAGCCATAACTCTAATACAATAATCACTATCCAATAATTGCAAATATATAAAGGCAGGTCGAAATTGCCTCCACCCCCCATCCTTAACAGAGGCAAAATCCATCTCGAGCTTTCTTTAACGCAGAATTTGCAAATTAAAATCACATGAATAGTTGTTTGTGGAGACAAGTTATCGCAAGGAAAATGACGTAATTCTCTGGACCAGTCATTCATCTCTGGGTAGCTAATTAGTCGATGAAAGGTACCAAACCTGAAACAAGTTAAAACATACCATTGTACCCCCCTAAACAGCATCAAAGATATGGTTTAATATCATATGTTATTAAAATCGATTGATGCTGGGCTACTGTAGATTTATTCATCTCTGATGCAAGTCTAATTGTCTCTGGGTGGACCATGTAAATTGCGTTGAACTCCTTCCTAGAGATGGAGTTCATTGTCTCTGGGGAGGTATAATAATCTAAGTACCCAAGATCAGACATACATATTTTACATATTTCAGCCAAGTAATCTTCTTAGAATGATCCAACTTCATCGCTTCCTTAATAATTTCCTTATTTCGACCTGTATAAGTAGAGGTCCAAACTCTGTGCCAGAGTTTGGACCTCTTGGCACTGGTTGTGTTTTGATACCATCTGAAATATATGTAATCCCCAGCTCACTGTGACAATTAAAAACAGGGGAACCATCAGGTACAGCTAAAATAAACCTTAAAAAGGTATTTTCAACATTTTGAATAGATGAAGAATCATAGAAATCCCAATCTCCCGTCCCAAAGGTCGCTATGCTCACACATTTTGCCTGGTAAATCTTGATAAGAATCACTGGGGGCCTTTTGCCCATTTTTATTGAAAAATTGACAACAGCCGCGGTCGACTTCATAAAGAGAAGGCTCCTACTCTTGACCCCCGGTCCCCAGGAACCAGTGCGCTCAAATAAAACACCCAAATAAATAAACGTATTGTTGGAGTCTACCCTATTTTCCCCCAATTGGAGGCTCCTGCAATTGTATCTCCCCCAACCACAGGTCATAACAAAAGTTTTTTAGCATTCAATTTTAGTCCTAATTCGTCCATGAAACTAGTATATGAGGCAAGGGCTTTTTGCAGACCTAACTGTGTGCGGGCCATAAGTACTGCGTCATCCGCGTAGAGAAGGGAGACTATCAGACGTTTATTGACATACGGTAGATCCCACGTCTTTCCCACCAGCTCCTGTTCCAAACCGTTGGTGTAAAGAGTGAACAGGAACGGTGCCAAAACACATCCTTTTCTTACTCCCCTCTCTACTTAAAATGACGCAGTTCACTCCCCTTTAGTTCCGTATCGAACCTTAGCGGTTTCCCTAATATACAATTGTTTCAGAAACTGAACCAGGACCGAATCAACCTTTAGGTCAGTCAATATAATCCACAATTTACTGTGTGTAACACAGTCAAATGTGGCTGTAAGATCTACGAACGCCAAATAAATTTTCCCTCCCTTTGCCTGAGTATATTTTCCAATTAAAATACTGAGATTAAGAACCTGTTCATTCGTACCTATCCCCTGTCTAAAACCATATTGAACATCAATTAAAATGTTATTGTGTTCTGCCCATATTTGCAACCTGTCTAAAACAATCCTTCCAGCTACCTTTATCCGGGAGTCTAATAGGGATATAGGACAGTAACATGCAGGGTTTTCCCGTTCCCCTTTTTTAAAAATCGGTACAATTATTGACTCCGACCAGGTATTAATAAAACCTTGCGTACAACAGGCTTGAAGGACCCGTGTTATCAGCGGGGACCATAATGAAGGGATTGATTTAAACAAATCAATTGCCACCCCGTCTGGACCTGGGGCCTTACCACCCTTACTTGCATTTATCACCTCAATGACTTCATCATGTGTAATTTGAAAGTCAATAGTTGAAAAGACAAGGGGACCTACCCCTGCTGACTCAAACAATCTGTTACGCTTACTGTGTACTCCTGCAAATTATATATATTTGAGAAGAAGTCTACCCATGTCTTCTCATCTATTGCCACTTCTATTGTAGGGACATCAGACTTGGTAAAAAACGGTGCGTTCACTGCATGCCAAAATGAGGAACTATCCTTACTCAGGGAGGCTTCATGGAGAGTAACCCAGGCTTTTTCTTTTAACTCTTTCCTTCGTGATCTTCTAGCTAAGTTATATTGCTTCCTACATTCTCAAATTTCCTCCTTGTCTCTCTCTGATTTATGAAGGGCCTGCTTTAGTTTTGTATTTGTATTAGTACAATGTGAGTCAAACCACCCCTTTCTACGAATACATATACCCTTGCTGTCTACTCTAAGCAAGTTTTGAATAGTTGATGTAATTTGGGAGAAAGTCATCAATGTATTTTCATACATAGTAGATTCCCCCAAGCACATTAAATTGGATCATAAGCCTTAGTTATAATTTGTTTATTTAACTCAGCTGTGTCATGTTCAGTCTGCCCAATGATATATTCTGGGTCCAGGCTATTTTATTGTTTTTTTTGTCGCTCTAAGACAGTTGGGCAGATGATATTGATGCTTAAAGGAAGATGATCACTCATTACATTTTTGTGAATTTTATAATTTGTGATATAATTTGCATAACGGTTAGGGGCAATTATAAAATCTATTGTGGATTTTAATCCCCTACCTATAAAAGTATGCTCAAAATCCACTCTTGGGGAGCACAGACAGTTAGCAAAACCGAAGTTGTGTGAAAACAAAATTTCATTAAACATCTTCACCCTATCAGTATGCACAAAATGAATCAGGGGATCATCCTCTTCTATTGTTAAGCCACATTACAGTCAGGGTACATTTGCAGTCTAATCGAATCAATACTATTTGGTAATATGTTTCAGATTTTATCATTTCAATTTTTTGTGTCCCTACCAAATTAGAAAGATAAACACAATTCCTCCCTTGGGTCTCCCATGTGGTGAGTGAATTGCTGGTGTGTGATATGTCTTGAATCCATTTATATGGACTTCATCTATCACCCAAGTCTCCTGTAGATACAAAATATCGAATTTATCAATGAAGTCCATCCAAGCTATATTATTCATTTTGTTTGGGAGACCATCTATGTTCCAAAAAAGAACGCTAACACGTTTTGAAGGTGTTAATCCAGGGACAGGTTCAATATGACAGTTGGGTTCGGATCTAGATTGCACACCCTGGCTGGAAACTTTAGACTCACCCAATTCCAATATTCCACGAAATGTAGAACCAGACCCAAAAACTTCAGCCCCATTTAATTGGGTCTCCCTCAAATCAGTTATCAAAACATTATTTTGTTTATTCAAACAGAGTTTACAGGAAGCCTGAGTATCAGAACCCTTAATGATCACACTCTGATCTTGTCAGGTGATTAGTCATTCATTCTCATCCAGTGATTGGAGGGGCCCAAATCTATTTGACACCTCAAGATTATAGGATGGATAATCAATAGGCTGTATAAAAGGGTGATTTCCATTTTGCCAGGTATAATACTTGGGCTGACAGAAAAAACCCAAAGGGAGAACATTAATACCAGTATGGCCAATGTTACTGTCCAGAGATCTTAGTGAAATTTCCCTTACCAGTGATGATGTACCAAATGAAAGGTCACCTTGGAAAACTTTCCTACTGTTTCCAACCCAACCAATCCGCCTCACCATTTTAAAGTCTCTGAACATATCACTGGTCAATCCTGTTCTACTCCCCAAGCAATGCATAGCTTTGTTCCGCAGTTTGATCCAGGTTTCATTTTCCCTGGGGAGGGAGCTAGAACATTGGGCAAAATTACAGCAAATGGAGTGGCGGCCGGGGGTAAATTTAGGTTATGTGAGTTACTTAAACTTTCCAATGGACAAGAAGTGTTGGGCGTGTTCTTGATGTTAAGTCACGTATATGTCTCTCACCCATATGTATTCCCGACACTCCTGTCACTTTTTCACTAGTCACTCCTCCCCTCGTTGATAAACTACTATACGTGTTTACTATTGAATGTAAATGTATTCCATTCCCCTTACCATTATCCCTTTCACCAGTTTACCTTTTCGGTGCTAAAGGGGAATCATTCAGATTCATTCTCGGAATCTTTGGGGGAATACTGGATGGACCTGTATTATGCATACTCTCCTTTTGTGTGACCAAACTCTGATTTCCAAGGGCCTTCTCCATACCTGCTTCAATGTTATCCAACCTAGCAATCAGGGTACCAATAGACTGTTTAACGAACTTAGTTAATTCTGTTACTAGGTTAGACAAATTCTCAATCTCATTAAGGGGTGCCTTACATTTATTTATTCATCAAGGTGCACTCTCTGTACCTTTTTGGGTCTGGGATTTACCATTTTTGCCTTGCTGTGTTTTAGGGTTATTCTTAAGCGATCTAATTTCAGAAGGGACCGTGTGCGTTCTGCACAGAGAAGTATCAGGGCTATCTATTCTCAGTGGGTTACAAGGTCTTTTAGAGGGAGGTAAAATTTCAACATCCAGGTCACTGATAGAAATATCAAAATTAATAATCTGGGTGCAGGCATTTTTGTGTTGTTCATCACTCGAATTTCCCAAAATGCAATTTCCATCCAACACTTTATCAACCAGAGATATAACTTTATCATTAGCTATTGTCCCCAGCGAGTCCATTTTTAATGTAGCTTCTACTGTGTCAATCTGTTTATTGATGGCACCAACAGCCCCAGTAAGATAGTTAAGCAGGGTCATATTCGCATGTATTGGCTTATTATGGGATTTGACAGAGTGGCTTGCTGTTGTCTTTCTTTTCCCCATCTTTTTTGCTCAACTATATCAAATTAGCCAAGTTTAAAACACCTTTGTTTTTCTACTTCAGCCACTGTAGTTTTTAACGATAATCCTCTAATTACCACTCTCTGACAAATGTTTATACAGTACCGGTCAATATAGTGTGCTTAAACTAATATCCACCCTCACTACATATAAGGTATTCAAGTCTTACTCATTACCCCAATGTCCAGGGGATACAACGTCCTTCATGTATCCTGTAGCAGTCTCTTTTCTCTCCCACTTGCCTTGCAGGATAAAAGCAAGAGGAGGGGGCCGGCCCGGCCTCCTGCGGTCTCGGACTGGCTCAGACGGGCCCGCCCTTGGCCCGGGCGCACCCAAGCGTCCCATGCAACAAAGGGTTAGGCTTGCTTTATGCGCCGCCTGGCGTGAGTTCTGTGATGCCTGCGGCTCCTACCACGACGCGCTCCGGATGTTGCAGTCCTCGTTGCTTCCTTGCAGGAGAAAGGTAAGGTGTATGCTCAGAACAGGGGCAGGAGCAAGTTAAAACAGTTCCCGCAGTAAATAAAGTGCAGTGTGCGTGGAAAATAGCAGCATGAGTGAGTTACGGAGATACTGGTTCTGTTATTTGGAATGATGAGTCTTGGTGCTCCAAGTGCTCAGCTGCTTTTGTACACTTGATTGTCTGTTTTCTTTCATGTTCTATGGTATATTGTATAAAGTTGCTCTCCTTTATTATCTCAGATTCTGTCACTTTGTCGTTGCTTTGTTCATGTATTTTTATCTGTTCAACAGTCTCGTTTATATGACCCGTGTTTAAAATATTGGGGGGGAAATTTGTTATTTCTGTATTTCCAGATAGAGCTCCTATGTGGGCTGCTTTGCACATGCTCTTTCTTGTGGATAGTTCCGTGCCCAGTCTTTTCATTTGTATTGTTTGAGTTCTTAATTTCTTATTGGCCATGTTGTAAAGGGAGGGGGCATGGGGATTCCCCAGGCTTAACTACAGGTCACGCCCTAGGTCGCTTCTAGGACCACAGCTCACTGTATGTGCAGAGTCACTAGGCCTTCTGTTCTTGGCCTCCCAAATTCCTCTAGCTGATGGTAAAAGTCATAATATCGTTTTAAAAATATCGAATGGACAAAATATTGAGTTTTAATATCGAGTGGACAGGATATCGACTTGCAAAAATATAGTAGTTAAGAATATCGACATGCAGGTAAGAAATATCGATTTTAATAATATCGAAGTTAGTAATATCGATTGTTAAAATATTGATGTTAATAATAACGATTTTTTTTGTGTTTTGTATGTTAGTATTTGTGTTAAAAGTATGTATATATTTTGTAATGTGTGTTTGATTTTTTATAAAGTAATGAATTTTGTGTTAATTCATTTTTGCGTAATTTTATTCCGTAGCGGGTTGTTGGGTTATAGGGGAATAGGGGGGGAAGTAATTTAATTATAATATATTTTTAAAGAATTATTTAGAATTTATTAGTTATATGTTAATTACTTTTTGCGTAATTTAATCCTGTAGTGGGATGTGGGTTTATAGGGGAATAGGGTGGGAAGTAATTTAATTGAAATTAATTAATTAATTATTTTAGTAATGAATAATTTAGTATTTATTCATTTAATATAATGTGACTTAATTTATTATTAATTATAAATTGATCAATAACAATTAATAATTAATTGGTAATTATGTTAATGGTGTTTTTATTAATTAGTAATTAGTTAGATATTAATTATTAATTATTGATTTGTACATATGTTAACTGTGCACTTTTTTATGAGCAGGTTCAGGGTTGATAGGGGAGTAGGGTGGAAAGTAATTTAATTGTAATGTAATTTTTATAACTTTTTTTATATTATATTTATTAAAAGTTATTTTATAGTGTTAATTGTGTGAATTAATTTAGATTTGATGGCTATTGATTTTGTTGTTAATTGTTATTAGTTAATTAATTAATTGTTAATTAAATATGTTAATTTATTAATATTTAACAATATTGTAGGTGACGTTTATAGTGGAAATTGGTGGGAGGTAAATTAAGTTTGAAAAACACCCACCCGCTATCCAACACTTTCCCTACTATTGCATTCACTGGAGTTGGAATAGTAATTTTTACCCACCCGCTATCCAACACTTTCCCTACTGGTGTACTCACTGGAGTGGGAATAGTAATTTTTATCCTCCCGCTATCCAACACTTTCCCTACTGTTGCACTCACTGGAGTGGGAATAGTACATTATTCCCACCCGCTATCCAACACTTTCCCTACTGTTGCACTCACTGGAGTGGGAATAGTACATTATTCCCACCCGCTGTCCAACACTTTCCCTACTGTTGCACTCACTGGAGTGGGAATAGTAATTTTTACCCACCCGCTATCCAACACTTTCCCTACTGTTGCACTCACTGGAGTGGAAATAGTAATTTTTACCCACCCGTTATCCAACACTTTGTCTACTGTTCCGCTCTCTGGAATGGGAATAGTAATTTTTATCCACCCTCTATCCATCACTTTCCCTACTGTACCACTTGCTGGAGTGGAAATAGTAATTTTATCTTTTACACTGTGTAACGTTTTTAGTATTGTTATATTTAATGAAGTGTAAAATATATAATTTTTTTAAATAATTATTTTAATGTGTTAACCTTATCATATTTTTTTAATATATTAATATTACAGGTATATATATATATATATATATATATATATATATGTAATTATATTTAAAATCATGTTTTTTACATTTTATTAATTTTATAATTAAAAATATTAATTATTTTTAATATTATTAAGCTAATATATTTAATGAAAAATAAAAATGCATGTTTATTTCTTTACATTGCACTTCTTATTTATTAATTTTAATGTTTTTTAATTATTTTTAAGTATGTTTTACTTAATTATATTTATTATTTTATATTTCTTTTAAGACATTTAAAAAGTTGATATTTTAGCAAACTATATTATTTACAACGATATTTAGGATTCAATATTTTTTTACTTACCTGTTTGTAGATCGGGATTCGATATTCTGTCACTCGATATTTTCTCATCGATATTCTGGAAGCTTGATACATGTCAGTGATCCCTAGCTGATATTTTTCTGAGGAAATTACCACTTCTGTTCCAAGGGAACAGCTACAGTGGTTTCTCCATTCTTCTGTGCGTTAGTTTCAGTCCTTGGTTTGGGTGTCATAAAGGAGTATTTATCCTGCAGACCACCAGTGTTTCCTAGTGGCTTATAGGTGGGATAAACTATTGGTGGGGCTGGCTTGTCCCGTTCTGCTGCTAGGGCTGCTGGTACAGTCCCCTTCTTGCCTGCCTCTCTCTACCTGGTAGATGCAGAGAATGACTACATGAGGCAGCACTGCAAGAATATAATTCCTCCACAGGCCCTGGGATTCCAAGCTGTTCTTCCTTTTTTGGCAGCTAGTGAGTGGGGCACTCCGGGTGGATCCCCGCAACACACCCGGCTCGAGCTGAGCAGCCCCCACAGACCACCTGGGGCTGTCGTTTAACTGCCGCTGACTATGGCAGCCACACTCACAACAGTCATTGCTCTCCCCCACTCTTACCGGTTAGCCTTAGCTGGCAGGGCTGACCAGGGTAGAGACAGAAGCCTTGGCGGGACTTCACAGTGCTGCAGGCCATTGCCTGCTCTCCCATCAGGAGCACCCGCAGCCGATGCACTCCAATGCTTCCCTGATATTAAGCTGGCCGCTAGTGTATTACTAGCCAACGTAGGACCCCTCGCAGGCCGACTCCCGCTCTCCTGTTGGGACTCTTGCGGTCTCTTACGGTCCGGTCTGCTCCACGGGGTGTCTGCTCACCTTCTCACCTTCTCGCCTGCACGCCGGCATGCCGCTCCACTTCCTGTTCTGGGTTGACTGTAGCTGTGCAACCCCCGCTCATCGAAGAGAAAGACACTCTGCAGATGTATAGTTACGCTAAACTGGAACACAGTTAACGTTGGTAGGTTCTCCCGTCTCCTGGCGGAGGCCAGGAGGCTTTTAAAAACCTGATTGGCTCTACCTTGTTTTTGATTCTAAAAGTACTTGGAAAACTCTGTATTCTGGTGAGGAGTGAGGAAGTGGCAGTCAAAGTTGGCACCGGTGTTCCCAGTATGGATACCTATTTATCTGGTCTTCATTATCACAACTGCTACTCATTGAGGAGGAACTGGTATTCTGGAGGCAGGCAGCATGACCTCCGCAATAAAGATGCTGTGAAACAATGCCTCTGTACATAGGTTTTATTTTTGCACCAGAGGTTAAATGCTTTTTGCCTCTTGTGCATGATGCTTTAGTCACACGGGTCTCAGTATTTTAGGAATTATGCTTTATAAGGAATGCAATACTCCAAGTGTGCTCAATGAGCAGTGGCGCCTCCAAAGCAAACATATGGTGAGGCGCGATGGTGCACAAGTCACCAATAATGCTCTTTCCCCACGCCCTGGTGTGGCACTTCTCTCCCCCGATCCTTGGGTTCATGAGCAGGAAAGGGAAGGACTACCTTCCTGCCCAGTGGAACGTGAATTGAACCAATCCTGGAGCTGCTCTCATGCTGTTTTCAGCATGAGAGCAGCTCCTCAATTAGTGGGAGGAGGCTAATCCGGTGCTCATTTTGAAGCTGGGGCCCTGTGCCAGCAATCCTGCGGCTGTTTCACAGCCCTATGATTTCTGGGTCTACAGAGTGCATGTCGTGCTTGCCGTCGCAAGACAGCTGGCTAATTCAACATACACACTGTAGACTCAGCAATCATCCTGCCATCGCAGGATTCAGTCCTGTCCCCTGCCCTCACAGTCATACTATATACAGCGCGAGCTGGTAGTGAATTAAAACGGTATTTCTATGCCATTTTTGGTCAAGCCTAGACATCTTGAAGATCTGATGTATGTATTTTGTGGGCTCTGGAGATCAGTCTCAAGACTTGTCTGTTTCCACTTTTGCTTAGGGACTTTTCTTTCTGTTCAGCTGCCTCTATTTAACTGTCTTGATAGAAAATGGCCAGTAGGGGTCAGTAAAATACCAGAATTGCTTTCTGCTTTCAGCTTTCTGCTTTCTGCTTTCTGCCTCTCTTTTTTTAGTTTTCTGGCAATTGCCTCAATTTAACTTTCTTGATAGAAAACGACCAGCAGATGTCAGTAAAATACCAGAATCACTTGAGCATTCCCTAGATTCCAGGCCATAGAAATGTGTCGTCCACGAGCACCCGTAGACAACAATATATTTGTCAAATTTTCTCTTTTCAGTAATATGACCACCAAAGGCCCTTATTTTATATTAGAAACAGAGATTTGGACAATACCATTTCCCGCTGATAGGCAGTATTTCTCTCCATGTTTTCCCAAACCTGATATGTTCTGCAGTTTGGTGCTTACATTCTCTCTGATATTTAGTGCTTGTAGCCTCTGTGTGCCATCTTCTGTCACCTCCTTCGTGTTTAGAGCTGTGGCTTAATGCAAGATGATACCCACCGCTCTAAATTGGATGAGGTGATTCTCTCATATATCCCAGATATATGTTGGCCTTGGATGATTGGGGCCCCCTGAAGAGTTGGGGAAACCCCTGTGCCACAGAGGGTGCAGGGCCCTGTGTTATGCCCCTGGTTTAGAGCTCAGCATCACGCTCTCATGCACAGCAAGTCTCTGCTACCTGCTATCGCATTCGACACCCTCACAGCTCCACACTGGTTGCCCCAAGGCCAAACAGTATGATATCATTTCTCATCCCACCGTCTCATACACTTTTTATGCAGGAGACCATGGCAATTTCCTAAAATTATAAATCAACAAATCATCACCTGAAAATGTGTACTGTCAAACCATGTGACATGCACATTTCACTTACCCTAACACAAGTTGTGCCTGTGTATAACTGTAAATCACGTGTTCCAACAAACTGCAGACTGTTTAAAATCAAAAGGAATACTGAATATCAGATATGAACTCTCACCACTGACACATGCGGTGTCGTACTTTAGAATTTGGGACCGCGTAGGAGGCAGGGCCCTACCCCTGTCTATCCCGGTATTAGTGAACCGCGAATGGTTAATGCGGTATGTACAAGTGCTTTGTATAACGTTTTAGCTATGAATGCACTGTGTATACATTATTATACATCACTACGTGGGTTCCATCTTAGAGCGGTGGCCATCTTATGGTTGCCCTCACATAGGCTACATAGCATGAAGCAAATACTGGCCTTTTAGAGCACATGTGCCTTTCTTTGACTTTTCTGTGACCTAGGCAGCTTGACTCCGCTGCCCCAGGTCAGTCCGGTCTCACGAGCTCCCCGTCCTCTCGCCACCTGTGATTAGCATCAGGGCTTGACACACCATAAAGCCTTTACATTAAACACGAGCCTCCAGCTAATCTCTTTCACACCTGACTGTTCCTGCTTTATGGCTTGTTTTCCAAACAGGAGATGCTCATGTTTATTGGGGCCTATCGATATCTGATGTGGGATCTGAGCCTTGCTGGGTAAATAATTGCGGGCTGGCTTAACTGGAATGTGGGATGGTCATCATGACTCTGCCTTTTCGTTTGAAATGTATACATCTAAATGACCATGCCATAAAACTAGGAATGTATGCCTGAAGCAGGATATTTTGTATTTAAGGAGAAGCCAGTTTCTGTGATTTTCAGCAGTCTCCTAAGAACATACACGCTGTTGTACTTCTTGGATACCTGTAATTGGTCTGAAGCCAATAAACTGATCTTTGACTTCACCCAGAAGACTCTGTGTTTCTGTAGGTCTGAAAGAGGAAGAACCCGAAGTCATAGGGTGTGTTCCCCTGCACCGCTGGGCTTAAAATTCCCAGTACTTCAGTTGGCGCCCAACTCGGCGCGATTTTAGCGGTACCGGTCCAAGCCAGAGGTTCGTGAGGAGCTTCGTGTGGAAATTCTGGAGGAAGGCCGCCACTTCATCGACCCCTGCATGTCGACGTGGTCCGAAAGTCTTTTCTGCAAGGTTCTCCGCGTCCTGACGGCTACGAAGGACTGCTGCCCTGATTAATCGCCCTGTTTTGGACCCTTGACGATTTTGGTAGAGCAAAACAATCGAGAGAGTCTTCTGGTGATGCCATTGATCATCGATATTCAGTTAAGTATAAGTGGAGCGTCTCCCAGTTTGAATTTGGTATCCTTCGGGATTATTTTGATTTGGAGTTTGCAAACCCCAAAGCCAGAGGACTCGTGTATTCACGAAACTATCGTAATCGATAATCCTTTGAAGTTTGGGACTAGACTAGTGAGCGAAGATGCCTGGTGCTAGTGTATTTGGAAGATTGTTTTGTTTGAGTTGTGGAAGGGATTTCCAGTCAGAGGATTCATGTCCGGTTCCTCCAATTGGAACTCCAACTTATGAGCTTTATGTAAAACATGGCGTGGGCCCCATTGCATATAATGAAGTATGGATCCGATATACCAGAAAGGACGGTGTTTTAAAATGGCCCCAAAATGGTAGTTTCGATACAGATATCTTAGATAATTTGGAAGTGAAATTGTTTAAAAAGAAAGCCCGGCCGGCGATGTTTGATTCTTTCCGCCTATGGCGAAAGGAAGCCAAACAGAAGGAAATTAAGCTAGCGAAAAGGAATAAGAGAGAGAGAGGTATGTCAGTGATGCCAGCAGCTGTGCAATTTAAAGATAATGAGGAGGAACAAATGAATGAGCAATTGCACAGACAGCGCAAACTAGGGATTGATAAATGTTACCCTGTTTTGTCACCCCTTGTGCAAGATGAGACAAAAGAGAAAGAGAAAGATTCCCTAATGTCCCATTTGCTAAGTTCGCCACCCCCATATGCGCAAAATGCCACAGCACCTCCACAGCTTGTAAATGTGCAGCCTCCAGTAAATATGCCGCAAGCCTTCCCGCAGCCGCCAGCTCCTGTTCAGCTGGCTCCTATCCCTGCAGTGCAGCCCTCTCAAGGGTCGCCAATTTTGTTACCTGTTACCCCAGCGCTTCCTGCGACTTTGCCTAGCACGCCAGCGGTTTCCCCTGGCGCTCCTTCTTACACTACCCAGGTACCTGTATCTGAATCTGTTTTTCTTCCCTCTGTCTATCCCCCTGTTTTCGCCTCAACTTCTCCTTCAGCACGACAACGACTAGCTAATGTAGTTACTAGTTTAATGTCGCCTCTCTTTGGGTCATCCAGTGCGACTCCTGGTTTACAGCGTAAGCAATTGCGCAGTCAGCTGCCTGGTCCCGACGAGAAAGAGGTGTTAGATCATCTGGCGCATAGGTGGATTGGTTTCCCTTCACTCTATGATGTGGAATCAGTTGTTAACGTTTTTCACCAATGGGATGCCCCAAAGCAGAGGTATGTCTTTGATAAAATGTGTGAATTCCTCTGTGAGGAATTGGAGGATAATGGTGCAAACCCAAACCCACAGGAATTGTGTCTGGTGCGATTTGATTTTGAAACAGGTATAATTGTGGGCCCCAAAGTAGATAAAGCAGTTGCGACTTTACTGTCCCTCAGAAATGGTGATTGCCAGCAATCTTTGTTCGAGCAGGAACTCAATGTGTGGAAAAAGGTAAAAGCGCGCCAATACCCGATGCGTGAGGTTCCCCCAGTTTGGAGACCTGCTGATCCAAATGCTAATCCACCTGTGTTAGCACATTTTCAACGTGTTTGGGTGCATGTTCCATGGAAGCGATCTGAAGTGTTAGCACTTAAGCAGACATTGCCTGACCCCCGTAAAAACCCTACCGGTTATTATAAGGAGTTGTCACAAACTGCAGAATCTTGTGTAATGAATCTGGCTGACATAGATATGCTGTTTGGGAATGTGGTTCCACAACCTTTATGGGGATCCATTCGTAATGTAGATCACGCTGCAGAATTGGGTAATACATGGGCTAATATCATTGCTGCAGATGCTGGCCAAGTTGGTGGCGCGAAACCTGACCCTTTAGTAGCAGAACTCCCTGGTAGAATTATCACCTACATGAAAACTATAATGCCAGCGATGCGCGTAAATTGGGATAAACTATCCGCATGTAAGCAGAAGAAAGATGAGACAGTGTCCGATTTCTTTACACGGTTTGAAGAAACGTTTATCGACCACAGTGGTCAGGACATGAGCACTGAAGGTGGCCAACGGTTATTTGTTGATAAATTTGTGCAGAATCTACTTCCCGAGTTGTGTAAAAAATTAAAAGACTCAGAAAGTTCGTGGGCTGTTTCCTCTTCAGCGCAAATACTGGCTACTGCACAGTATTATGAGAATAGAGACAAAGATGAGAAGGATAGAACAGATAAGAAAACGAAAGAACTAAAAACAAAGGTCCTCTTGCAGCAGGCTTATCCATCACGTGGAGGACAGAATAACTATAGGCAAACACAAGGTATCTATCAGCAGCCCCAACAATTTCAGAATAATCAGCAAATGAATGGGTATTATCAACCACGAATCCCTGTAGGTCCCAACCAATGTTCATATTGCAAAGAGGAAGGTCATTTTAAATATAGTTGCCCTAAATTAATGCAGCGTAACAGTAATGCGTAAGGCGCAAGAGGCAGAGGTGGTCAGCAAGCTCCTAGAGGTAGAGGGCGTGGAAATGCTCCCCAGAACGCGCGTCCTCTTCCGCCTCAAAATACCATAAATAGCTTTGATCAGCAAGCCAATGTGTCTGGTAATACAGCTCAGTACTACAATAATGATTATTATGCAGAAGATGACAATGTAGAAGATAATGATTACTAGGACAGCCATAGACAGAGAGAGGGAGTTGTTTCAGTGCCAGTGGATCAGAGCGGACCTTATGTTAAAGTAACTACAGCAAATGTAACGGAGCCCTTTTTGCTGGATACTGGTGCTGCAAAGAGTTCAATTATGCATTCAAAGCTCCCTGGCGCGCCTTTGTCTGGCGAAATGAATGTCTCAGTAGGTTTTTCTGGCGCCCCAGTTAGGAACCCGATTTCTAGTCCCATGTCACTTTCTGTTGGACCCTGTGAGCTAAAAGCACCCCTCATCCTAACGACAGGTTGTGGTGAAAATTTGCTAGGCTTAGATTTGCTAAAAAGATTGCATGCAACGCTATATTGTTCTCCCTCAGGAGTACAACTTACATTAGGCAAGAAAGTGATTTCCCCGATGTATTTGTCTAAAAATGCAATGCCACCTGAATTGTCATCCCTTCCGGAGGTCCTTTGGGCTACTGGTCCCAATGATGTGGGTCTTTTGGAAATACCGCCATATGTGGTCACTTTAAAAGCCAATGTCAGATTGCCACGTATTCCCCAGTACAAGATCTCCAATGAAGGTCAGAAAGCATTGTTAGCAATTGTCAGTGATTTGATTAAAAAGGGTGTAACTGAAGAGACAAGAGGCAACGTTTGCAATAGTCCTGTTTTACCTGTCTTAAAACGAACGGACCCTTCACAGCCACCTGTTTACAGATTTGTGATTGATCTTAGAGAGGTTAATAAGATTGTTGTGCCACAGTTTCCAGTTGTCCCTGATATAACTGCCTTGTTAACTATGATTCCAGCCTCCGCTGCATGGTTCTCAGTGATCGATCTAAAGAATGCTTTCTTTAGTATCCCAATTGCAGAGGAGAGCAGAGACATTTTTGGCTTTAGTTTAGGAGGTCGAAGCTTCCGCTTTAAACGCGCTCCCCAGGGCTACTGTGAAAGTCCATCTATATACAGTCAGGCTTTAAAGGCGCAGCTTGATGCACTGGTTTTACCCAGTGGCGCTATCCTTATTCAGTACGTCGACGATTTACTAATCGCCGCGGATACTGAAAAGATTTGCAAAAATGCTACCTTGTCATTGTTGCGTCATTTGTCTGCCTTTCATCACAAAGTGTCTCTCTCAAAGCTGCAATATTGTCGACAAGAAGTGACCTACTTAGGTCATCTCTTATCGAAGGAGGGAAGGAAACTGACCCCAGAACGAATTCAAGCCATTGCACAGTTGAGTGTGCCAAGAACACAGAGAGAAGTGCGTGCTTTCTTGGGCATTACTTCATACTGTAGGCATTGGATTCCCAATTTTTCCTTGTTGGCAAAACCTTTGTTAGCATTACCATGCAAAGACACACCGAATCCTATTCCATGGTCTGAAGAGTGTCAGAAAAGTGTTTTGGAATTGCGTGATGCATTGTGTTCAGCTCCTGTGTTGGGTACCCCTGACTACAGCAAGCCTTTTACATTGTATGTTCATTAGAAAGATGGTTGCGCATTATCAGTGTTAACACAGCCTTTTGGCGACAGACTGCGTCCATGCTCATATTTTTCGTCAACCTTGGACCCGGTAGCGAGGGCATTGCTAAGTTGTCTGAGAGCCACAGCCGCCGCAGCTATGTCTTTTCGACAGTCTGCTGGCCTAGTAATGGATAATTTTCAAAACGGGGTACGGAGTTCCTCAGGTACAGGAAGAAGAGAGATGTGGACCAGGAGGTTACCCAGTCGGTCGCCAATTGGTTGTGGAAAAAGGTATACAGGGAGGGCCAGGGAAGTGCCCTTTGCGGAACTAGAGCTCTCACACACCCAGCAAGCTAGGTGTCATGCTTCATCATATGAGCACTGCCCCTCGTCAAGTCGGCGCTGCAATCCTTGACGGGCTCCCGGAACCGGGGCTCTTTAACGGGGATCTTTTGTTCCTGCCGATATGTGCTTGGGGGTGAGGGGCCTAGTGGAATGGATGTAGCAGAAAATGGAGATATTTAAAAAGGGTTAGTCAGTCCTAATCATGTATTTATTCTAAAGGTAGACTTCCCTGTTAAAATAAGTGTAGAGTGGCTAAGTCGTAGAATTAAAGGTGTCCAGACGTGTAGCTCTACTCTAAAAGATCGACATGTTTCTTGCCATAAAATGTCTGGAGGATCAAGGCAATTCTTCAGGATCATAACACTGTCTACATAAAAGTGGTAATGTGGACTCTACATACCACGTCCTAGGTTGCTGCCCTGTGGAGATAAAGTGACAACATGAAGAAGAAAAATAAATTTATAAACATCATCTCTTTATCTAGTACATTATTGGTCAAAGGTGGTGTTGTATACATCACCAAGCAAACGTGTACAATAAAACATGGTAAAAGGTGTATTATGGTTAAAACCAGTGAGGGGGGGGGGGTTGTGTGGTGGTGTAGATCTCTAGCTACTAACGTTGTGGCTAGTGGAACTCTCAAGGACAAGCAGGGGTACACTCACCTAGTAATTTGACTAGATGTGCTAGCAACGGTACTGGCGGTTATAGAGGACACCAATTGGGTCCTACACTAAGAAAGGAACACAAGAAAAAATATGAAAACTTAGGAAGAAGGTAAAATCACTTGGTCAAATTCACGTGAACTGTCATGATTTCACAGAGCATATCGATGCGTAATAGCGTAGTCATAGAACAAGTTGTCCATCATGACAACAGCATTGATAATGGACTCAGTGAGCCCGGAGACCAAAAACTAAGGTCTGTTATGACTCGTCGTTCCCAGCGAGATGGAGAACGAGGGAGAACGATGTAGCGTGGCGCACAGATTAATGATAGATTGCACTCACCAACGTCAATAGACGTAATTCCGTCGACCTACCCAAAACCGCCAGGGACCGGGGTGGTGAAGTGCTTCTGCCGCTACAAGTAATTATAGTATAACTGAAATTGACGTATCAGTCGTGCGCCGTTGTATGGCGCGATGACGTCAGCCGTTGCTAGGCGATGGCCTGGGACGCTCTTGGTAACGGAGACGTGGCGGCGTGACAGGGTGTTACAGAGCCGTCAATAGAGGCGTGGTGTGTTGCTAAGCAACATGAACGTGTGTGTCATGCCGCAGATAGGTGGAGGTAGGAGACCGTCTCTGGGACGTGGATGATGTCAGGGGGAGACGCGCAAAGTAGAGAGCGCCAATTTACACATGGTTAGTGCAGATTCATTACATTGGATAATACTAGAATCCCACACACAGATTTCCAAAGCTTCTCTATTCAGGATTGAACAGAGGTGGGTGCATAGACTCTCATGTGACACTTTAGGCCTTAATGATGACATCCCTTGGAGCTCTATACCATGATTACATATTACGCTCATGGGGTGTAGTTATCTCAACATCATGACACACAGGCCTTTGAATTACCACTGAATACGACTTTACAAGTTTGTTATAACTGTTCCACCTCTATGTTATAACATAACTGCCATACTTGACTTAATCATCATACTAGGTATATGGATTGAATATAACCAATTGTCCCGTGAACATGCACTAGGTTCACGCCCACGGCAGACCCAATACACACATCGTTGGTGAACACGTGTCCCCACTACTTATACTGTATTAGGTGAAATCTGCACTAACCATGTGTAAATTGGCGCTCTCTACTTTGCGCGTCTCCCCCTGACATCATCCACGTCCCAGAGACGGTCTCCTCCCTCCACCTATCTGCGGCATGACACACACGTTCATGTTGCTTAGCACCACACCACGCCTCTATTGACGGCTCTGTAACACCCTGTCACGCCGCCACGTCTCCGTTACCAAGAGCGTCCCAGGCCATCGCCTAGCAACGGCTGACGTCATCGCGCCATACAACGGCGCACGACTGATACGTCAATTTCAGTTATACTATAATTACTTGTAGCGGCAGAAGCACTTCACCACCCCGGTCCCTGGCGGTTTTGGGTAGGTCGACGGAATTACGTCTATTGACGTTGGTGAGTGCAATCTATCATTAATCTGTGCGCCACGCTACATCGTTCTCCCTCGTTCTCCATCTCGCTGGGAACGACGAGTCATAACAGACCTTAGTTTTTGGTCTCCGGGCTCACTGAGTCCATTATCAATGCTGTTGTCATGATGGACAACTTGTTCTATGACTACGCTATTACGCATCGATATGCTCTGTGAAATCATGACAGTTCACGTGAATTTGACCAAGTGATTTTACCTTCTTCCTAAGTTTTCATATTTTTTCTTGTGTACCTTTCTTAGTGTAGGACCCAATTGGTGTCCTCTATAACCGCCAGTACCGTTGATAGCACATCTAGTCAAATTACTAGGTGAGTGTACCCCTGCTTGTCCTTGAGAGTTCCACTAGCCACAACGTTAGTAGCTAGAGATCTACACCACCACACAACCCCCCCTTCTCACTGGTTTTAACCATAATACACCTTTTACCATGTTTTATTGTACACGTTTGCTTGGTGATGTATACAACACCACCTTTGACCAATAATGTACTAGATAAAGAGATGATGTTTATACATTTATTTTTCTTCTTCATGTTGTCACTTTATCTCCACAGGGCAGCAACCTAGGACGTGGTATGTAGAGTCCACATTACCACTTTTATGTAGACAGTGTTATGATCCTGAAGAATTGCCTTGATCCTCCAGACATTTTATGGCAAGAAACATGTCGATCTTTTAGAGTAGAGCTACACGTCTGGACACCTTAAATTCTACGACTTAGCCACTCTACACTTATTTTAACAGGGAAGTCTACCTTTAGAATAAATACATGATTAGGACTGACTAACCCTTTTTAAATATCTCCATTTTCTGCTACATCCATTCCACTAGGCCCCTCACCCCCAAGCACATATCGGCAGGAACAAAAGATCCCCGTTAAAGAGCCCCGGTTCCGGGAGCCCGTCAAGGATTGCAGCGCCGACTTGACGAGGGGCAGTGCTCATATGATGAAGCATGACACCTAGCTTGCTGGGTGTGTGAGAGCTCTAGTTCCGCAAAGGGCACTTCCCTGGCCCTCCCTGTATACCTTTTTCCACAACCAATTGGCGACCGACTGGGTCTCCTCCTGGTCCTCATCTCTCTTCTTCCTGTACCTGAGGAACTCCGTACCCCGTTTTGAAAATAGGCTTCTGGGGCTAGTACGTTGGACCTCCTTAAATAAAGCCCCTTGTCCCTTCCTTTGGACTACTAGTAATGGATAACACATTGATTGTTATGGTTCCACATGCTGTGGACACATTGTTAAACAGGGCCAAGACACAGCACTTAACTAGTGCGCGATTATCTGGTTATGAGCTGACACTGTTAGCAAATCATATACACATAAAGAGATGCAACACGTTGAATCCAGCTACACTATTACCAATTCCAGAAGACCTAGATGAGATTGAGCAACATGATTGTCTGTTCAGAACAGAAAAAGAGACGAAAGGGAGAGTAGATCTTAAAGATACTCCCCTGACTGAGTGTGATGGTACTTTATGGGTGGATGGTTCGTGTTTCAAGCTTCCGAATGGTGATACGGCTGCTGCATATGCTATCACGACTTTGCACACGATTGTGGAAACTGCGCGTGCGCCACAAAATACGGCTCAAGCAGTTTAATTGATTGCCCTTACGAGAGCATGCGTGTTGTCTGAAGGAATGAAAGTGAACATATATACGGATAGCCAGTACGCCTTTGGCGTGGCTCATAGTTTTGGGCGATTGTGGAAAGAACGTGGGTTCCTGACTTCGCATGGAGCTAAGATTCAGAATGGCAAGTTGGTGAATGATCTCCTTGAGTCGCTGACCCTACCATCACAAGTTGCGATTATGAAATGCAGTGCGCACAAGAAAATCACTGATGATGTTGGTCGTGGTAATGCGTTTGCTGATGAAGTCGCGAAAGAAACAGCAAAAGATGTAAAGACTCGAATGTATGTTGCAGGCCCTGCCAGATGGGTTGGTGATGTTGGAATGTGTGAAAACACAATAGAGAGTGTAAAGTCCCTTCAGGCTGAAGCCACAGAGAAAGAGTTGAGCAAGTGGAGAGAAAGTATGGGTAAGTTGGATGAGAATGGTTGTTGGATTGATTTGTCAGAACATAGGCGATGGTTGTTACCTGATGCATATGTGCTTCCAGTGGTTACTATGGCACATGGAATGGCACATATCAGTACGAAAGGAATTTGTAAGTTGTTGGCTCCAGTATGGCAGAATGCTGGAATTCCTAAGTGTGCAGAGAATGTGGTCAAGAATTGTATGGTATGCTTGAAGTACAACCCTGGTAGGGGAACCCCAACTCCAGCTGGTCATTTTGCACCTCCATCATATCCATTTGAAGTTTTTCAGTTAGATTTTATCCACATGGAAAGGTGCAACAACCTGAAATATGTATTGGTGGTTGTTTGCGCTTTCTCAAAATGGATAGAGGCCTATCCCCTAAAGGACAACACTGCTCTATCCACAGCCAAAGCCCTTGTGAAGGAATTTTTCCCTAGGTTTGGAATGCCAAGAATGGTGTGGAGTGATAATGGGAGTGAGTTTGTGGGTCAAGTGATGAAGAATGTGTGTGAGGGAGTAGGGATAAAGCAGAAATTCCACGCTGCAAATCCCCCCCAATCAGCTGGATTAGTAGAGCGCTACAATGGCGCTCTAAAACTCAAACTGACCAAAATCCAAGCGAGCTCAGGTCTTAAATGGCCTGACGCTCTGCCTCTAGCACTCCTGTCCACCAGAATGACCGTGCATTCACGAGTGGGACTTAGTCCCTACGAGGTCGTTTTTGGCCGCCCGGCTAATGTATAGGGTGTGCCAAGACCGGCGAAATTCAGTGAAATTGAACATCCAGTACTGCTTGATTACTTGTATGAATTGACGGCTAAATTACGTGTTTTACATCAACAGGTGCATGATACTCTCCCCCAGGCCTCTGAGGCTCCAGGACACCCTATCGACCCAGGCACGTGGGTCTTGGTAAAAAATTTCCAGCGCAAGAGCAACGATGAGCCTCGTTGGATCGGCCCTCATCTCGTACTTCAATCTACAAGATCAGCTGTTCGAGTAAAGGGGAAGAAGAACTGGATCCACGGCGCCCACATGAAAAGATTCCCTTTGCCTCTGCCGTATGACCAGTGGGACCAGGAGGGTATCGCGGAATCTGAAACAGACACTGTACCTCGTTTTGTGCCGTTCAGTGATGCACGCATAAAAGGCACAACTTCAGCACAGGAAAGTGACGATATTTTGCAAGAAGCTGTGCCACCGTCAATTCGATTGGACACCACAGAGCCTGAACTCTTGTTTCAAGATCAGACAGTACCTGGCCGTTTTCATTATAATCTAAGACCAAGGCCTATGGACAAATAAATATTCTTTTTCTTTTACCTTTTTATTTTTTGATAACCAGAGCTCTCCCATCTGAAGGACTTTCTTGATTTTTGTTTTTCGAACCACCATCCGGGTTCAGCCGCAGGGTCGCGGTGCCAATACTTTGGGGTACAGGCCGAAGACGTTAGGTCGACGGTTCTGGTTGGTCTAGGGTGTTCCCTGGACTGACAGGCGTACTCCTTAGCAAAAGATACTCACCCGCCGCGAGCGGCACGATTAGAGGATGGAGTTTTGTAAGATGGAGAGACTCGCTGAGGAAATGAACTTTAAAGCAAGAATGTGTAAAATAATGAAGAGCAAACGTTTTGTATTTTTATGCCTGTTTGTATTATGTAGTATGGTAGTGTTTACTGTAGGATTTGTATTCTTCTCCTCTCAAGAGCCCATTGCACCCACTGTACAGCCTATGCCTCCCCCTACTGTCTCCTCACACTCTTTTCACCCTCTGCCTGAACATGAACAAGCTAGACGGTCTGAATTTGTAAACAACTCGTTTATTCAGCTCCTGCACCAGCACCAACTAGTGATGAATACAACCAATTGCTGGGTGTGTGGTTTAATGCCACATACCATTAATAAGGGTATTCCCTATCTAGTGCTGCCGTTTAGTTACAATGGATTGTCATGGGCATTCCAGACCATGTTTCTCTTTGCTCTAGATGCGTACTCCCCGCGACAACCGCGTTCCATCAGACCTAGCACCAATAATAAAGCTTTAATGAAAGGAGTTGCCGATATGAGCAGAGATATCGACGCATACTCATCTATACCCAAGGAGGAATTGAGAGCTTATGTAGGGTGGAACGCGACGGGGTATAGTATTAGTC
Source organism: Triturus cristatus (assembly GCF_964204655.1). Lineage (NCBI taxonomy): Eukaryota > Metazoa > Chordata > Amphibia > Caudata > Salamandridae > Triturus > Triturus cristatus. The sequence continues at coordinate 168,533,385 of NC_140584.1, read as the reverse complement.
TGGGTGAAAGACAGCGAAAAATCTCATCCCCAATCTGGGTCGTACCCCACATAGGTCGGTTCTGTTTGCAAGGTAATGGTCAGAATCCTAGAGCTCAACTGGGAAGAAGTGACTGTACTGAAACGTACACTTTTCCGTCACAGTTTTCCCCTGCGTTTTTGGCTGCCAAGGGTACATATTTTATCTGCAATGACCGATGTTAGAACCGGCGGCCTCTAGTTGGCAGAGGTATACACTTCTGACAAATAGGGACCAACCAACTCTAGTCAGGGAAAGGGGATTACACACTCAGATAACCCCTGCTACCCCCTTGGTAGCTTGGCAGAGCAGACAGGCTTATCTCAGAGGCAGTGTGTTAAGCATTTATGACCACATACAGTAATAAAGTGAATACACTACAGATGGACACGACACAGAAGTTATTATAAAAATAGTATTTTTATATAAGGCTTAGCACAAGACCAAATAACGACAAAAATATACCACAGTCTTAATAAATACTCTTTGGAAGGAAAAATAATAGTTCAAGTAAGGTTTCTTCTTGGCAAATAGTTCTTTGGCAACAATGTGACCCCCACAGGAGTCACACGACGTCGAGTCTACAAGATTCCCAAGGGTCGGCGTCGACCGCGAGGAGCGCTACGTCGAGCCTGGAGTTGCAACAGACCCCACAAGTACAGTACCTTGAGAAATGAAAAAAACGATGATCCACGGCGTCGAGATGTCGGCGTCGAGGTCGGCGTCGATTGTGCCTCGGAGTCGGGTCGATCTGCAGCGGCGTCGAGGGATGTCGGGCCGGAGCAGCGCTCACGGCGTCGAGAAGGGCGTCGAGTCGATGCGATCAGCAGCGGCGTCGGGACGGGGTCGCTTGGAGGTGGAGCCGATACTCACTCCTCACTGGCATCAATACCGGCGTCGAGACGGGGTCACTTGGAACTGGGGCCGATACCCACTGCTCACTGGCGTTGCTGCTGGCGTCGATCGGGCCCGGCGGCCGGCGTCAAAGGCTCGGGACACTGGAGCCGTTACTCACGATGTCGAGCTGGATTCGGCTGCGTCGGCGGCGTCGAGACTGCAGATTCTCCCTTGTGTACTGGAAACAACACTTTCCAGCAATTCAGCAGATGGTGAAGTCCATTGTCCCTGTGTCTTCAACAGGAGACTGGCACTCTTCCAGCCCTTGGAGATTTCCTAGCAAGTGTTCAGAGAGTACACACCAAGTTCCTCTCTCCTTGTTCCTTGGCAAAAATAAAGAAGCAGCTTTCAGGTTCCTCCACAGCAAAACAGCACTCTGGCAGAAAGGGGAGGCAAGTCCTTAGATCAGCAGGCTTCTTGTCCTTGGTACAGGTTTCCTTGTCAGAAGTGATCTGAGTTCTTGGTTCAGGGGTCCTTCTCTTATACCCCTTCTCTCCTTTGTTCCCTTTGTCCAAGCAGGGAAATTCCCCCCATCTCAGGTTCGTTGTGGGTGTTGCCAGGCAGAGGCACCTGGCCTATTCACTGAGCAGGGCAGAGTCCTCAGCCGCCCAGCAGGAGGCGGAGCCAGTATTGTCACTGGCAGGAGCAGGGCTATCAGTCGCCCAGCAGGAGGTGGAGCCAGTATTGTGTCAGGCAGGGCAGGCTACTCTTCCCTCACTCTATGTGTAAATGCCTCATTCACCCCACACTGACTCATTCAGACCTCTGGAGCCACCCAGCCCCTGACACACACACCAAACCAGCAGAGACCGGTGGATAGTTGGACAAGAAAATAGACACTTTCTAAAAGGGCTATTTTCAAACATAGAATTTAAAAACCATCCATCCTAAAGGGTGTGTTATTAAATTCTGAGTTCAGGGATACTAAACTCGACCTGCTACCATGCTCCCTGAGTCAGATAGATTATAATGGAGTTAATAATCCGTCTGCCCATTCTGGCCTATGGGAGGCAGGTAGCCCTTCAATAGTGAAAAACAAAAATGGCTGTAATTCACTATTAGGTCATGCCACACACATCAGGGCATGACCTACCATTTACCAACAATGCACCCTGCCCTAGGGCCTACCATAGAGGTGTCTGAAATGTGGCAAAGTGAAGGTTTAGAGACTGGCAAGTAGGTTTCCTTGCCAAGTCGACATGGCAGTCAGGGACTGCACGCAGGCGCTGCGGTGGCAGGCCTGAGACACATTTTACACGCTGCTTCTGTGGGTGGCACAACCAGTGCTGCAAGCCCACCAGCAGCAGTTAACTTACACGCCCTTGGCACACGCAGTGCACTAGACTAGGGTCTGAACAGTAAGTCAACCAAGCCAATCATGGTAACACCAATCAATGTAACACTTTAACATAGGGAGCACTTGCACTGTGGCACTGATCAGCAGTGGCACAGTGCCCAAAGCAAGAAACCAGCAAAAACATCGTAAACAGAGGAGGCAAACAGAAAAAAATGGAGGAGAGACTCATGCCAATGATGCCAGGTCTAACAACCGAGCATATACATGGTTGCCCCCTGACTTCTCGGGCACATGTTATATTGCAAATCTGCTACCACCAACATTTACTGCCGACTCTGACTATCACAAGACCAGAGTTGTGAGAGGCGTGATTAGTAAGGAGGATACTGCCGGTCAGGAAGCGGGAGATTTCTTTTTGGGTTTCCTGCCGTTTTGGGGACCTATGGTTAATAGTAGGAACCTAAGACAGCTGACTCGTGTGGTTGAATCCACTGTTAATGTTACGGCTGGTGCCCTTGGTAATTTGACAGCTGAGCTCCAGGCGGATCGCCTCATGACTTTGCAGAACCGCATGGTTCTAGACGTCATACTTGCAGACCGCGGTGGGGTATGTAAGGTTATCCAATCTAGTTGTTGCATTTTCATACCAGACAATGCTCCAACAGTTTATCAAGCCATCTCCAAACTACATAAGATATCTGAGTCCATACACGTGGATAAAGGCGATTGGTCACTGGTGGGGTGGTTCTGGGAACTGATATCTGCCTGGGGTTGGAAAGTTCTGATGGTCATTGGAATGATCTTAGCCATCCTTTTCCTGTTCTGTCTGTGCATACAGTGTGCTCCTGCGATATGTGGCCTCTGTGCTACATTATGTGTAAGGAAACTTGTATCGAGGGACGAGCTAAGTAATAGGATGATGCTACAGCAACATCTCCATGACTTCGTGAATATTGACCTAGACTCGGATTGAAATGAGTATAGTTATTGCCTATGTAAGGGCAAAAGGAGGGTATGTCGTACTTTAGAATTTGGGACCGCGTAGGAGGCAGGGCCCTACCCCTGTCTATCCCGGTATTAGTGAACCGCGAATGGTTAATGCGGTATGTACAAGTGCTTTGTATAACGTTTTAGCTATGAATGCACTGTGTATACGTTATTATACATCACTACGTGGGTTCCATCTTAGAGTGGTGGCCATCTTATGGTTGCCCTCACATAGGCTACATAGCATGAAGCAAATACAGGCCTTTTAGAGCACATGTGCCTTTCTTTGACTTTTCTGTGACCTGGGCAGCTTGGCTCCGCTGCCCCAGGTCAGTCCGGTCTCACGAGCTCCCCGTCCTTTGGCCACCTGTGATTAGCATCAGGGCTTGACACACCATAAAGCCTTTACATTAAACACGAGCCTCCAGCTAAAATCTTTCACACCTGACTGTTCCTGCTTTATGGCTTGTTTTCCAAACAGGAGATGCTCATGTTTATTGGGGCCTATCGATATCTGATGTGGGATCTGAGCCTTGCTGGGTAAATAATTGCGGGCTGGCTTAACTGGAATGTGGGATGGTCATCATGACTCTGCCTTTTCGTTTGAAATGTATACTTCTAAATGACCATGCCATAAAACTAGGAATGTATGCCTGAAGCAGGATATTTTGTATTTAAGGAGAAGCCCGTTTCTGTGATTTTCAGCAGTCTCCTAAGAACATACACGCTGTTGTACTTCTTGGATACCTGTAATTGGTCTGCAGCCAATAAACTGATCTTTGACTTCACCCAGAAGACTCTGTGTTTCTGTAGGTCTGAAACAGGAAGAACCCGAAGTCATAGGGTGTGTTCCCCTGCACCGCTGGGCTTAAAATTCCCAGTACTTCAGCGGTGTTCTGGAGATCATGGGTTCAACTCATACCAAGATTAACTCAGCTTGCACTCTTCCGAGTCTCAGGTTTGAATGCTGATAAAGCAACTTTAGCCTTCTGAATTCAGTAAATTACAGCTCTGTTGGAGTATTGTTACTACCTCATGTTTACAGGACTAATAAATGGTAAATCAACAGTAGCATTCACTACATAAAAGCAAGCATTGGCAGTGCCAACAGGCTTCTTTTTGTTGTGCCTTTTTACCAATATTGTTCGGATAGAGAAAACTCAACAGGCCACAAAGTGTCAAGTTCTGGAGCCATCCCAAAGTGATCGAATAGGACTCTTCACTTCTATGTTTACTAAAAACAACTGCAGTGATATGACCATATGTGTTGTTATTTCGAAGAGGCGGAACATTCTGTCACTTTTCTACAGGTGAATCGCCACGGCACGGGATAAAAAACACGCATTGCCCTGCATCACTGCATTGAAAGGTAAGTAGAGATACTCAGTGCCTGATTTGACTTGTGTTTCTGTGATTTAAAAAATATATATAATAATCACCGGAAGTCATTGGATCTTCCCTGTGTCGTGGTGTCACGATGAGCTGGGGATGTCATTGTGCTGAAGATACACGTGAGCGAGGCTACGCTGCAGTAATGTGAGATAATGTATAGTGTGATAATGTACCTATTAGTGTCAAACCCTCCTTGTTAAAGAACAGTAGATGTTTCAGCACTCAGTCTAATGTTCTGCATAGCTAAATACATATAAGGTCCCAAAGGCAAGACTGATTGCATTGCAAATGCTTGTATTTATTTGTGTTTGCCTGCTGCGCTCGCAGGTGATGGGGCGATGCTCCTCTACTGTTTAGGAGGAACCGCCCCTGTCACTGAGGATATTTCACGTCACCTTGATGTTTCATGCCCTTATGAATTGACTCATCCGGTGGACTCATGTTGTCCTGCTGAATATCAACACCAATAAAATTGTGGTACAGGAATATTGAGGGCTGGATAGTGAGGGACAGAATACTGAAGAGTTAAGTATACATAGCAAAGTCGAGAGTAACTATTCTTAACTCTGCATCTGTGTACTTTGAAGATATATGTACGGCGTAAGTACTCAATCTAGACTTACTTACCTGTTTATATTTTATTTTTGATATTCTGTCTTCGATATTGTGTCCCATCGATGTTATGATTTTGACATTTAGGGGGCACACTGTGGGATCATGCTTTTTGTGTTCAAGATACTCCCCGTGGGTTTGCAATATCTTGATTACATCCAGTTGACTGCACGCTTTACCAACTATCTATCCAGTCTTCAACGAATCGGTTCTCATACAGATGTAGGGAAAAATCTAGGATTTATGGTGTCTCTAAAAATGTACATGAATGATGTTTACATGTGATAAATTTCACTGGGATCATTTGAATTTTGCTGGTCGACTTTGAAACGACCACCACAACAGCTATAATTTGCTCTAAAAAGTACGTAGATACATGTGTGGGTGCTGCTGTAATGCTAAGAGTTGTAGAGAAGTTGTAGAGGGCATCTTAGAAGTGGAGTGGCAGTACACTATATTTGTGGAGCATTGCCTGCTCCCCCTTAGTCCTGGGAAGGGCAGGCAGCGGTGCCTGTGCCTGCATCCCTTGCTTGTCTTCCTGACACCAGTATTCCGGGTGTAGTCCGCACCAGGTAAAAGAAAAACGTTTTTTTTGTAGCTGCGCGGAGCAGTATGCCACCCTCTGCCATTTTATGGGCACGAAGCGCCATAAACTCATAATCAGGGCCTAAATAAGAAATATATCAATCAATAATAACTTCTTGATTTCCTTTTCTGAAAGTAAGTTTCATTTCGGGAGTCTTTTGATGCATGATTTAAACAGACAGGTGGTAATAGAGAAAGGTCTGATGGGTGATCCAGAGACGACACTATGGGGCATATTTACAAGCCCCTATCGACACAACAACATTGTGAGAAGTTGGCCTGATGTATGATGTCACTAGTTCTAGTGTACACCTTATATCAGTCCAAACAACCCTTATGGTGATTGGTTGTAAAGTCAACCTTATAGACCAGCTATCCTAGTGGTAGCATGGACAAGAGCAGTCTTAGGCTAAACTCTGAATGGCATGTGAAGCCAGCTGTGATACCATATATAATCCCTTGAATACCAAATGAAAGGACACCACAACAGATATATATATATAAAATAAAGTGTATTTATTCTAGTCAAACCCTCAGCACTCTTTATGAGATTCGAGGTTAGTACAACACAGTCTTATTTATGCATACATTAAGTCACACAGGTAAGTAATACAGTTAGGCCCTAGTGGCCACGCAAACCATATACTAAAGAAGTGGTATAAGGACCACTGTCACGGAAATAGGATAAGCCTAGGCCTAGGGAATCGCTGGGGCTACACTACACTACCAACAGTTAGGAAGTGGGAGGCCCACGGGATTCAGGTGCAGAGTGGAAACACTCACGCGTAATGCGTATAATCGATAGAAATAGTACAGTTCTGAAATAAGCAGTTTAAGGACACTTCTGAAGCAGCTAGAGAGTCGAGACTCGGAAACTAGACCCTAGGATAGTCACTACCCGTGTGAGCACCGAAGTGCCCAAGTTACCTAGCCCACGGACTGCGGGTGCATAGGTGTGAACTTGCGTCAGGTTTCGTCGTGGACTTCTATGGATGCCTGAAGGAAAGTTGCTGACAGGCAGTCAGTGAAGAGTGTCCGGTGGATCCCAAGGCCGGGATCAAGAAGGAAGGGTACCTGCAAGCAGAAGGGACAGAGTCAAGGTCACTAGCCAGTGACCACGTGGGACCAGGAAGGAACCAGGCGATGTCGTGAAGATTGCAGGTGAAGGGTGAAGCTTGTCGCTGCAGCCACGGGTACCAGGAGACGTCGAGGATGACCAGGACCAGGAGGTGAGGTGTCCCACGAAGGCTCTTGCTGTCGGCGGCGTCAAAGTCGAACTAGGACTCACCAAGCCTTGGCAAGCGGAACCCACGAAGAACGGAGGACTTGCTTCTGGTGCAGACCAGGAAGGTCTGGGGTGCTTCTCTTTTGCAAAGAAGCGGGAGCCAGTCTGGAGGAGCCAAACCAGCGGTGAAGATTTCAAGGTGTGTCATCACAAAGGCCGCTGCCAACGGGCAAGCAACCAGACAGATGCGGCAAGCAGGAAAATGCAGAAGGGCCCCACGCAGGACTCGTGGAGTTTGGGGGGCTGATCTTCGGTGCAGATGGTGCTTGGGGTTGGGGCTTCTCAATCCCCGGTGCACAACTTCGAGGGTACCTCAGAAGCTGCGCTGGAAGATACTCGCCACTTTTCCCAGGTAGCCGGTCCCACGTCTCTCGTCGCCTCCACGGATCTCAGCTCGGCTGTGGATGTGGATCAGGGTCGGAGAAGTCTGGAAGTCAAGGCTCTGGTCGGGCTCTGCAGTCGGTCCCTCGTAGAACTTCAGCAAAGCAAAGGGTAAGTCTCTTGATGGTGCCTGTTTGCACAGGGTAGCCACTCCTTGGCCAAAAGGGAGATTCTTCAGTCTTCTTCTTTCGTCGAATGTCGAAGGTCCAGAGTTTCTGTTCAAGTTGCAGGTTCAGGATAATCTAATCTCCTGGGGCCCAGCTACCACTCTTAACCAAATCTGGGGGGCTGGGTTACCTGCTAGGTCACGCCTTATGGGTGGGACCTGGGAGGGGGGTGGTTACACCCCCTTCCCTTTGTCCAGTTTCGCGCCAGGACTGGGGCTGGTGTGCCCCAGCACCGGTTTGAACTGGACTATGCATGGGACACCTTGTGTGCCCCAGGCAGTGTCTCGTTTCATTCATCCCTCCCTGCCCCAATACACTAAGGCCTGTCTGGGGTGGTGCTCGCACCTCCCAAGGCAGGAAACCTATTGTCCAAGCCTCCCTTGCCGGGATCACTCCCAGCAGCAGGAGGTCAGACTTGTGTCGTGGCAGCAGCATCCATTTTGTGATGCTGGGGCTCTGGTTAACTTTAACCGGGTAAGTAGGTTACAACATGTCTTCTCCCTCTAGAAGGGAGGGATAATATCCTCATCCCCAGAAATGGGATGGAGGTATTATTCCAAAGTGTTAGACACCTTACACGACATGTTTTGATAAAGCCAAACCATAGTTACCATAACCGTTTAAGATTATAAGGCACTTTAAGAGTATATGGTAGGCTATATCATAGAACAGCTATAAGGACATGGTTCCGAAAGCTGCAGACAGGCTCAGCTCATGCTAGAGCACCATCTCACATGTTACCAAGCACTCTGCCTCCAGGATTGTTAAGGCCTGCCATAGGAGTGTCTGATAGGTACACATGTGTCTATATGTAAGATAGGTATAGGAATACTACACCTAAGCAAGGAGTGATTACACGACCTTGCCCCAGCTGAGTGATCAGCCAGTTGTGTCATAATGGAAGGCCTGGCCAGGGGTGGCATAATACATGCTGCAGCCCCTGGAAGGCCTAGGGTACACCTATGCCCTGGGTACCTAAGGTACACTGTACAGGGGCCAATAAGGTGATCCTATCCAAAAGGGTTACGCACCTAAAGTACATAGTATCAATTTAGAGAGAGAACAGCAGGGCTGCGGGTCTGATTAGCAGGCCCACAGCCACATCTAAGTCAAAAACCAGTAAAGCAAAAAGTGGGTGTGAACATAGAAAGCAGACCCTACTCTCCTACAAACATCACTTTTTCAGACGTTATGGTGGCGATAGGGGCTTCGCCTTATTTACAAGGCAGCGTTAAGCCACTTAACGTGGCTTAACGCTACCTTGTAAATAAGGCACCATTTCATGCTACACTTAGATTGAAAGGTTAAGGCAATGGGTGTTGCAGTGGGTGTTCCACCGCAACACCCATTGATTTTGACGTTGCCCCCTATTTAAAAGGGTGACCTATATAGGAGGCAGCGCCAAGATTAAGATGAGGGAAAACCTAGTCTTAAAAAGGCAAATCGAGGAGAAATGCTTGATTTCTCTTCTTTTTTTCTGGTTTCATGTGTGCTACATTGTGCAGCACACATAGAAACAGCAAAGCGCCATTGATTGTTTATCTGGAAAAATGTCCCCCTTCCTGCACATAAACAATCAGTGAAAACAAAATTTACGTTTTGCAGCTTCTATGTGCGCTACATTAAGCAGCACACACCGAAGTCACAAAATTCATTTAAAGGTGTCCATTCCTGCACATAAACAAGCTTCCTCTCAACGCAGACGCCCTTGCACCGCAAAGGTGTCTGAGTTGGTGCTAGGCTGCTAAATCTAGCGCCAGCGCAGGGGGAAACACAGAGCTGCACCATATAGTTCTAAATATAGTGCAGCCCTGCATTTCAGAAGGGACGGAGTGTGGCATTAAGCCAGGAAGGCTAACGCCGCACTCCGTCACTTCTCAGTAAATATGACCCCATAAGGCGGAAGAATAAAGTAATCCATTTTTATTTGGTGTATGCTCGCTCCACGGAAAGTTCTTATCTGGTAGACAAAGATAACTCCACTAATCTGTCTCCTTGTCACTCACTAGAGTGACTTGGCAGTCTTTATTGTCATAGCTGCCTCGTGACGCATTTCACATGTGACACCTGCCAGCATTCCTGGCGTTTCAGGAGTCAGTGGATTTATGATGAGAATTACAGCCGTGCTGTAAACGGCCATTTCTAAAAACAGAAAGAAGGAAACTCTTTGGCTAAACTCCATGACTTGGCAGCTGTGTAAATATAAAATGGCGTTGAAAGCAGATAGGATTTCTTTAGTGTCTTGGACAACAATGTATAAATTTCAAATTGGCAGGGTCATGGACATCAACATTCTGATGCAACGCCAACTTTTTGCGAAAGTGCAAGAAAGAAAACTGTGGATCTTTGTTTCAGAGATCTGTTTGAGTAACCTAGGTTGCCTGCACTGTAGCAATAAGCAAGCTCAGTGGGCTAAGGCTCTGCTGCCCATATTAATCGAGATTTGACACTGCGCAATGCAGCAAGACACCTTGCTGTGTTGTGCTGCGTCAAATGGAGAGGACAGGAATGCGCCATATTTATTCATATGGAGCATTTGTGCTATCCCTCTGCGCTGGTGCAAGGGTACATGCATCACACCCAGGATTATTTTTATGCAGGAAGGGGCACCTTCCTGCACAAAACCAATCCTTAGAAGTTTTTTCTTCTTTCTAAGTGTCCACCTTCTAAGTGTGCTGCAAAAAAGCAGCAAACTTAAAAAAAGGAAAAAACAAGAAGAATTAACTGTATTTCTCGGACGCATCCCCAGGTATCTTGGTAAATCCGGCAATATGCCAAAATACATGAGTGGATGCATGGGATTACCCACTCTTTACTCTGTAACGCCTTCCCAGCGTGGAGTAACATAAGGCAGGAGTTTGGACTGCCTTGCTTGACTCCATATTTACAAAGCGTGCTCAAAGGAATTTGTTTTATTTATTTAAATGTGTACTTACCTCCGTTCATCCATATTCCGGTGTTTACATTTCCCCACCCTCCCCTCCCCTGCGCCGCCTCACTGCCTCACCAAACTCCCTCCACGGATCCCCACTGGTTGCTGCTATATATTTAATAGTACGCAATGTTTGGACGACTATAAAATTGTTGCTACTGGGATCCAAACTCTCGACCTTCAGGTCACTTCAAATGAATGGCCTTTTACTGGCATAGTTGGGTGCCATCGGCTCCAAATGTAGGCAAGACGCATTCTCCCCACACCTAGGTGGGAAGTGAAAGAAACATATTAATGAGCTGCAGTGGGTTCCTTATAGCCCTGTGCCTTTGCATTATTGACAGCTATGTCCCTGTTACTTTGACACAGTCAAGAGAATTTTTAATTGAGTAATAGATTCTTTCAAACGTTATCCTCAGGTAGCCTGTTCTCTGTAACAGAAACGGAGTAAGTTGTTCACACAAACACATGGGTACAGACAATGTACATTAACTTTATGTTTTTCAGTTTTATAAAGCCCGAAATTGGCGCAATGGAATTTAAGTGTTTAATGTGAACACCAGACCTCTTTATAAGAGGTCCAATTCACTTTTTTAAGGCACTGTGAGATTAGGGGCTATATTTTTCAAATAGTAACGCAGCTCGTAGCATTTTGGCGCATTCCCAGGTTTACCAGTCATGGAAAATCTGGGAACGATTAAAAAACCATGGGGTATATTTACAAGGAAGTGATGGAGACAGGCATTAGCCTTCTTGGCTTAACGCTCCGCCACTTCGGAAACACAAGGGTGCACCATATTCACAAGGATATGGTGCAGCCTTGTGTTTCCCCCTGCGATGGCACTAAGTTTAACAACTTAGCACCAACACAGGCATCCATCCACCAGAGTGCAGGGGTGTCTGTGTGCAGGGGAGGATTGTTTATGTGTAGGAAGGTGTCCCTTCCTGCACATATACAATCCTGAATGCAATTCTCTCACTTTCATGTGTGCTGCTTTATGCAATGTGACAGAATGGCATTTTTGAAAAAGGTTTGTTTATGTACAGGAAGGGACACCTCCCTATACATACACAAACCATGGCAATTTGCTTTTTCCATGTGTGCTGCACAAGGCAGCACACATGGAAAAAGCAAAAACGAGGAGAAATAAAGCATTTCTCCTCATTTTGCCTGTTTAAGACCCGGAGTTTCCTGGTCTTAATTTTGGCGTTGCCTCCTATTTACGCTGTCCTTGTAAATAGGGGGCAACTTCAAAATCAACGGATGTCGCGGTGGAACGCCAACCGCAACACCCATTACCCTCCCCTTTCATGCTAAATACAGCGTGAAAGGGTGCCTTATTCACAAGGCAGAGTTAAGCCACGTCACTGCCTTGTGAGTAAGGCGGCACCCGTATCGCCATCACAACGTCACTGTAAGTGGCGTTGTGGTGGCGATAGGGACTTGTGAATGTGCCCCCATGCGTGTTGAGTGAGAACATCCATGCAACTCCCATGGACCTCCTCCATGAGGCAGAGTAACGCAACACAGCGATTTGCACTATGTAGCGTTACTGCATATTTAGCAAGCAACTCAGGGCAACGCAAGGGGGCCTTGCATGGCTTGCTAAATCGCATTTTAAGAGTTGCTTCAATTTTGCTCCACACAACGTGGTGCAAAAACGACACAACCCTTGGTAAATGTAGCCCTGAGTGACTTGCCTCGAATCACTAGATAGTGATCAGACATCGGTTCTCGAACCTTGTTCCCCTGTTCCACAGCCGACAGCTGTGGCCGTTAGGCCACATCGCCTCCGTTCCTTCCAATTACATATTGTTGGCATGGCTTTGCCCGCAACATGATTTATACTCTTCATACCTTTTAACAGTGCTTTAAATATAATCTCTTTAAATGCCAAGATTTATGTAACCAGTCGTTCTGCTCCATTAGGCACATTTCAAAGCTCATATACCCCGAATTATGTCATAAAAGCCAACACACAAAAATAATAGACCTTCAGTTTTTATATCATGTCCTAGGACGCAGGCTCGTAGAAGTTATACCACCCTGCTGCCCCATGATCAGTTATGATTATTTCTTTTTTTCTAATAATGTGCCTATTAGGTGTTAGCAACCATTTGCGTAAAAAAATACATTTCAAGAATGCAAAATTTTGTATTTCTTGAACATTGCACTCCATTACAATTTGAATATACTTTTATTGTTCTTTCTCGGCACAAAGCAAAGCTGGGGCTTTATGGTGCCAAGACAAGACTGCATACGATGGTGTGAGATTGCAGCAAATGGACTGGCCTTCTGATTGGAAGGACATTTCCCAAGCATCAGGTGACATTTTGCATGGGGCTCTTGTACCAGAGATAGCTCCGTAGAGAAAATATGGTACATACTGTGACACCCACGTTAGTACTCAGGGCTACCATGTTAACCTCATTCTCAAATTCCATTAGAAGTCAGTTCGAATTTTCCCTATTTTGTAATTTATTGAAAATTACTTGTTTGTTGTTCACTAAAAAGCACACAAGCGATATAATCCGATGCCTGAAAGGATTTACCGAAGAAAGTTTCTGCGGAAAAATAATCATTTGCTGACCTCTACAGGAGTCTGATGGCATTGAAAGCGATCGCTGTAGAAATCTTCAAGCAGACACTTCCACAGAGCTCCCGAGCAAGGGTTATTTAACATTTTGAGGATTCTGCTCAAAATTCCAGAGGAAGAATTAAACATAAAACAAAATGTAATCTTAGTTAAAATAATGAAGTGGAACTTTCGAGCTCGGGTCTGAGCTGCATTGTATAAATGAGTGCTGTGCGTAACTCGGTATTTCACATAGGTCTCGGTAATACAGTCCTTGTTATTGTTGAGCACACTTGACGGTCATGGGTTGTCACTGAGTTCAACACGTGATTTAGTGTACCTCCACATTTTAGCAACAGACAAACGGGTACCGCGGGATATTTTACCATCATATCGCATACACCTTCGGACTGTACAAGCATGGCTACTCACAGATAAATGATTTGGTCTTCTTGTGAACTTATACCTGTTTTCCTGGAAAAGTGACAAGCTACACTACTGGCTTCCAAAAAACTGTTTATAGAAATGCTGCAATTCATGCAAGCTTATGTCAGCACACTCACTCTTGTTCCACAGGGCAAGAGTGTGTTGTGTCTGCATCATTTTTTGTTTTGTTTTTTGCAGGAAGGGTTTTTTTTCTGCACAAACACTATTCACCAGGGTTATATCCCCTATCTATTCGTACTGGTGAATGCAGCACACATGTAAAAGAGGGAAAAATTAGGAGAAATAAAGATATTTCTCCTTGTTACACCAGCCTCAGTTAGACTGACGATTTTGGCATAAATCCATGTATACGAGTCTTTGTAGATATGGATTTGTGTTCAAATCTATGGATGGATGAACGTACAGGAAGACCCATTCACCACCCATAAAATGCCTCCGTGATGCAAAGTAACTCAAGGCACAACATTGCATTGCATAGCATTTAATTACAAACCAATGCAAATTCCCATTTGTACATTCCAAACAGGATTTTGCTGTGGCTCCGCATTAAAAAAGAAATTCAAACCAGATTCAAAACCTTTGTAAATTTGTCCCTAGAGGCACAGCAGGCAGATATGTGTGTTGCATGGAAGCACTCACCATCCACTCTCTCATTGCTTAGTCACACATTTTCTCTCCCCTGGTACCGACTCTTCTCTGCACTCGTTTCTCTCACATCACACAGTAATTTGCTTGCGTCTTGCACTCCAACTTAATCTCTTGGTCCTCAAGAACCCACACTCACCTTCCTATGCAACTCTTACTCACTCCTGGTCGTAGGTGCTGACAATAGGGGAGCAGGCGTGCTTGAGCACCCCCAAAAGGAATATGCTGGATTTCTGAAAGAGAATGAGCAATGACGAGGCCTCAAATTTTTTTTTTATCTTGTCACATTTACTGTGCATTAGAAGACAGGTCAAATGTAAGGCTGCATCTTCTGTCAAATTGCTGCTTATGTTTTTTAACCTGGGGATTGATGTTTTTCCCCTTTCTGTTACTACAAAGCTAGAGGAGTTTGTACAGTAAACTATCTGAAAATCTTGCTGGGGTACTGAGAGTAAAAGGAAAGGCTGCAAAAATCATTCTTTTCCTAACACACAACATTTTTTAAAACTGGGAAATTAACTGCACAACTATTTCAAAATACACAACAACACAAATGAAGCACATTTTTTATCAATTCTAAAGTTTGGAAACAAAGGGCCTCGTTTACAAGGAATTGGCACCGGGCTGTGCTGCAAGTCTTCTTGCTGCACTACCTTACGCCAATGGGAAGGGCAGGAATACACCATATTCATGAAATATGTGCATTCCTGTCCTTTACTCCTGTGCTGGTGCACAATGGGCTGACCAGCGCCAATGCAGGCTTCCTTGCACCATGGTGGAAAGGTGTATGCATAGGATGCAGGATTGTTTTTTGCAGGGAAGTATACCTTCCTGCAAATAAAACAACCCAGAGAGGTGTTATCCTCTTTCTATGTGTACTGCAGAATGCAGCACACGGAATGAGGAAAAAACGAGGAGAAAGGACACATTTCTCCTCGTTATGCATGCTGTTCGGTTTGAAATCCCCATTCCTGCAATGTACTTGTTGTATACCATATTAGGTTACCAGTGCGTGGCTAAATTGATGGCATTTGCATTCACTTTATACAACCCGCTGAGCTATACCCGTAATGTGCAGGCTTCAGTTAGCAAGTGTGACTCCAGTTTGCATTTAGCAATTCCTATTAGGCTGCTTACACTGGGCCCGAGTTAGGCCTCGTTTCTCATGTTGTTTGCCTTAGCAGAACATTGTATTTTATTATTCTTTTTCTCTGTTGCTCAAGGCTGTTTTCTAACTTGCTAATGAATAGGCCATTTTGCCCTGGCAATGCTTATCTGAATGTGTAGTTTCTGCTCCCACGTTAGGAGATGCTGAGACCCAGCCCGCGGTCTTGAGGCCTTGATAACATGTACCCAACTGGCAGGTGTTAGCTCATCCTACTGTGCCTCTTTGTTCATGTTCGGCTCAGACCGGTAGTTTTCCATTACGGGCGTGGTTGAGGACTTCACAAGAAGAATGATTATCCACCACAGACTGTTGGGGGGTCAGTCCTTCGGCAGACATCTTAGGGTGCAGGTCTGATTTAACTCCTCTGCAGAGTATTGGCAATAAACATGTACGTTTGTATTCTCTACTGTCTGGCCGACTCTTCATTTTTGGGAAGGCACAGCAGGTCACTGTGAGCAGCTCACGTGGCCCCTGAAGGCCACGTCCTTCAATGCTCAGGAGAGGCATAAGGATTTGGCACTTCCCCAGGTTTACATGATGTTGTAAATCTGCGGAAATGTCAAAATCTATGGGTTGTGTGTTGGAATACCCACTTCAACACCCATGGAACGCCTCCATAACTCAGAGTCAGACAACACATGTGACTTGCACTGCTTTTTCTTACTCCATATCTTTGAGGCCATTAAAAGTCACACAAAGTGGCTTTGCGTGGCCTTTATAGATATGGTTGAGAGGTTTGAGCCACAAGAGTGTCAGAAAAAGTGATGCTTTGGCGGAGCACACCACTCGTAAATAAGCCCCGAAGAGATTAATAGTATCAAAACAAATCAAGACACTTTACTTGGTTACGTGCATATGATATATTTAGCTGAAAACCGATATTCTCACATTATTGTTGTGCACTATATAGTTTTATCAGTAAAACTGCCTGTCAGTTTGCGTTTTATGGCTGGTTCAATAAAAAATGTGCTGTTTGTAAATGAGCTGCCACCAAGCCATGGTTTAGTAATATATTTCTAATGGTATACTCCAGAATCCACCACTGGTTTACTTACCACACCTTTACCACTCTCCTGCTGGATGAATATGGCTCATTTGCTGTATTTGTTCTTTGGGAAATAATTGAGTTTTTCACAATCCCTTTGACTTCAGTAAAGTAACAATAGTGGAAACACCCCCACTCTGAAAAATTACCACCACCATTGCTCCTTGTGATATTGCACCAACTTCCCCTTTTCAGTGAGCACACAACTTTAGCGCTCATGCTGTCTTTCTTCTAGATTCAAGTTTTCCTTGCTAGTACTCACTCACAAAATGATGTGTTGAGGTCATTGATATCTTGAGTGCTATTAAACAATTGGCCACAGGCAAGACACCTGGCCTGGATGGCTTACAGGCCGAATTGTTTGCCACCTACCCTTAGATGCATATGATACAGGTCTTTTGCCAGGGTCCACTAGAGAGTCTCAATTGGGGGTACTGCTGATACCAGACAAAGACCCTGCTAGACAGATGCAAAATCCTATGGGCTACTCTCTGTATTGAACGTAGAAAAAAAGATCTTGGGAAATGTACTGGCCACTAGAGTGCTGCGGGTAGTAGGGGTGCTAGTTCAGAATGATCAACATGGATTTGTCCAAGTACAGAATGCCCACATGATTGTGTTGCCTTTTTTCATCATGGATGTGGTACCAAGGTAGGGGACAAATGTTGCAGTGGCATCATTAAACATACAAAAAGCATTTGACACACTTCTATGGCTAGCTTTTCTTGTTTGTGGTTCTTGCTAAAATGGTTTATTAGAACAACATTTTGACAAGGGACACGATCGCTGTACTCTTTGTCTGTTATAAGGGTGAGTGTGGATTGTGTGGTCTTGGAGCAGTGCTCTCCTTTAAGAGGCATTAGACAGCGTTGCCCACAGTTCCCCCTGTTTCCAGTGTTGTTTTGAATACCCATGGAGCCTTTGACAGTGGGCTAGAGTCAGAGAGTGGGGTATACGACTTCCAGCGAGAGAACGTATTATTTCACAATATGTGGCTGTCACTCTGTTATTACTACTGCATCCAATTCAATATATGCCTGACATAATTTGGAAACTTTGTAACACTGAACAACCTGGGTCTAGTACTGGGTCAGCAGGGATAAACAAAAGGCAAAACCACTCATTCTAACATCTCTTGGTTAGAGAAGAACCCTTTAGGGAACAGAACCCATCAATCACCGAAGAATCAGTGTATTGTCATCATCTGGGTCTGTCTCTCCTGTCACACCACACCAGAGCTAGAGAGAACAGCCTGGTCGCGGGTCAGGGGAGAAGGCGTACAAGGGTTGTAAACAGTACCAGAAATGACAAGAAAACAGTGGGTTCTCCTTCGTGTGAAAAGGGGTTCAAAAAAAAAAAAGTGCAGCGCTAAATCAAAAAATGTGAATAAAAATGGCTAGAGAAACTCAAAAGTGCTTTAATCGGTAGAGCACCTCTGCCAAAATTAAAAAGCAAAATGGCAATTTAGCATAAATACATCGTCATTATGCTCATTGTCCATAGTATGTGGTCGACATGTTTCTGCCCACTGGGATCTACAAAGTATCGAGGGCATTCATCAGGACCTTAATATTGCTGCTACTATGAATAAGTAAAATTGTAAAAGTATATTAAATTACAGACATTCCTACCACCGGTTGAACTCCATGGATGTAAAAACCGGATACCTAGGGAAGTGGAAAAACATAAATAAGGAGATGCGAAGAGCTATCCATGTTGATAAGACCAGCAAACAACAGTATAAATATACCGCCATACAAAACACAAATTTTTGTGTTAGTAACATCTAAAAGTGTATTAGATTGCACTTACCCTACAAATGTGGGTGATACCCTCACCTCAACCTGGCTCTACTCAGGGAAGGGGGCCCCGCTCTGATAAAGGGGAAAGGAAAAAAGAAACACGGCTGTTGTAAAACATGCCTAGATCTTTATGTTCCCCATACCAAATGACTAAGAAGTATAAAGTTTGTCCATGTCTCTAAAATAGGTGGAGGCACAAAGTATGGCAATAAAGTACTAGTCAGGGTAGAAGGCCTCTAACCAGATAGAAAGAAAGAGCCCAAATACTCCATCGAACAATGTAGTTAAAGGGCCATTGAAAAAATCCAGAGGGTTATTGTAAAAACACTAATGTTAAGGACTCTTTAAGTTGTTCTAGAAAGATTATAAGGCATTACAAGAGCAAAAGCCAAGCTTACCTCTCCGTCGGTACCCCAGGGCGGTCTATGAGTAAAGAGGATTCAATACGCTCCATGACTTCCCTTGTATGATTTTTGTCCAGTCTTGTCTAGGTGGATGGTATTGATGGTTCTCTAAAACTTTTTCTTTTCTTATTAGAATTTTACCCTTGGTAAACTCCGCATCTTTTCTAACTATGTCAGAGAGACAGGGTCTCGCTTTTGATGATGCAGTAGCATTAGATATCCTCCAAACACCATCTATTATTGATTTACCTACTAATACCACTATTATCAATAATGATGACTGGAGCAAAGTCCTCTTTCTCAAGCGCTCGCATGCCCGGACACAGGTACATGGGGCTATTATGACTGAGTATTTACGGGCTGATTGTGCACCCACTGGCCTCATAGTCAATAATGCACCGAGACTGTTCCTAGAGGATAAGACATTCCTCAAGGATTGGTCTTTGGTGGCATGGAGGTGCACACGGGATTGGCTAATCCTCATAATTACAACAGCAAAGAGGATTGCGGATAACATCCTGGTTGAGATACAACACCTAGAATCCCAAATTAAATCAGTACTAGTGACGGCTACCTATAACAAACAGTCAAAAGAAACGGACAAAACCAGCAAAGAGTTTAGAGACAACATCTTGGCCAATAAAATCATTAAATTCAAGAAGGATTTGGCCAAATTCTCTATGACCAAAGTGTATCCCTACACGAGTGATTCTTATGTTCCTCCCGCTTATAACCAACAGAGTGGCAGGACCGGTTCTAATTACTCAACTTCTGGGAGTGATGGAAACTCCTCCGACTCAGATCCAGGCATGCACCAACCTTCAAGAGGCCGCAACTGGAGGAAAAGAGGACCCAGGAGAGGCAATTTCTTTGGAGGTCCCCCCCAACCACAATGGTGGCCGCCGGGCCCGTTCAATTTTCAACAACCTTATTACCAACAGCCAATGTACCCGGGTCCATTTTTTCCTGAAAATTTCCAAGAACAGCCTTTTTTAGGACAAGGCCAACGCCGCTCCAGAGGCAAGAGAAGACCCGCTCAAACAACCGTCCATTGGAGCCCTCCATCCTCCCGGACTCGGAGCAATCTGAGAGATCCAACAGCACCAGGCCCGAGCAACACGACAGCTTGATTGTTAATCTCAGTGACCGCCAGCTTACTGTGGATGAGACTACCGTCCTAGAAAAAGGTCTTGGTTACGTCCCCACATATAAGGGAGATTCTTTCCAAACTCGGCAGGAACTAGCTGTTTTCTTCAGAAAAGTGAGGCTACGTGCTTTCTTTGGCAATAAACCACAAGAGGTCGATGAAGAGAACACCACCAATACTGGTTTACGTCCGAAATCCACCTTCAACCCACCGACACATCTAATTCCTCCTGAAGTACTTACTTTCGAGAGGGCTGTCCTGAGGGATGCTGAAGTATTATTCCAACTTGATAGAAAACAATTCATGAACCTGTCTAAGCATGAAACTCTTGCCCTACAGACTTTGTCATCTGACAAGTCAATTACCATCAAACCCGCAGATAAGGGGGGCGCCACAGTGATCATGGACACAACAGCATACCGAAGCGAGTGTAAAAGACAACTTACCAACGGCACCTTTTACAAGCCTCTTAAATTGGATCCCACCAAGAGGCTTCTTGCTATCATTAAGGAGAAAGTAGATGACGCTCTGGAGCGAGGTTGGATCACCAACCATGAGGCATTGTTTCTGATAACCAACTTTCCAGTAGTCCCCTATTTCTATGTATTACCAAAAATACATAAAGGAGTGTTACCCCCCCCAGGTAGACCCATTATCTCGGGGATAGGGTCACTCCTCGAACCCTTGTCTACCTTCGTAGACTTTTTCCTAAAACCTCTTGTGAAAACAATGCCGACATATGTGGAGGATACCAAGGATCTTCTGCGCATCCTTGATGGAATGCCTTTTGACTCCACACGAGACTTCCTTGTGAGTTTCGATGTGGAGTCATTGTACACCTGCATCCCACAGGATGAGACTTTATCTGTCATCAAAACACTCCTTGAAACACAAGATCTGCAGAGCACAACACCAGTTGAGTTCATCATGTTCTGCGCGACCCTGGCTATGAAAGAAAATTTCTTTCAATTTGAGGACCAGCTATTCCTTCAGATCTCCGGAACATCGATGGGGAGCATTTTTGCTCCTTCCTTGGCCAACCTCTATGTCCACCATTTTGAGCAGGCTGAGGTTTTGTCTATCAATAATCCGTTTCTAGGCCATATTTTGTCCTGGAAACGGTATATAGACGACATTTTGGTCATTTGGAGAGGCCCTATTGACACAATTGAGAATTTCCACACATGGCTAAACCTTCAAAATGACTTTCTTAAGTTTACCTGTGTAACTTCAAAAAAGAACCTACCATTCTTGGATCTTAAGATCAGCTCTCAGGATGGCATACTCACGACTGAACTATATAAGAAACCGATGGCTCGGAACTCCTTGTTACATTTCCAGAGTTTCCATCCACGAGCTCTGCGAGAAAATTTGCCCTTCGGGCAATTTCTCCGCATTCGACGCAATTGTTCAACAAACTCCAAGTATTACGAACATGCCAATCAACTTTCTGCACAATTACTGGATAGGCAATATCCAAAGAGTACAGTGAAAACATCGATGAAGAGAGCTCTGAACAACCACAGGGAGGCTCTCCTGGAAAAACGGATTCGTGATCCAAGCACTGAAGAGAATCGGATAACATGCGTCAACACTTTTTCCAGCCATTCTAACGCCCTTAAGAAGAGCATTCTTAAGAACTGGAGAGTGGTCAAAATTGAAGGGAAGACCTTACCTCCTCCTCTATTTGCCTACAAGAGGAGCCAGAACATCAAAGACCAGCTGATACACACACGCCCTCGAGCGTCCCAGAGATCTGCGGAGCTGTCCTTGTGGGGCCTACCCCCTGTTAAAGGTCACTTTCCATGTGGGAACTGTTCGGTGTGTCCCCAGACATCACATACCACCGAGGTTGACATTGGCACAAGTAGACCCTGGCGGCTTGATAAACACACTAATTGCAACAGCGAGAGGGTCATTTACCTTATCAAGTGTCCCTGCGAAATGAACTATGTGGGAATGACATCGAGGAAAATTAAACTCAGAATAGCAGAACATAAGAGCACCATTCGGTGCAAAAAGAGTGCCACCAAACTTACCAACCATTTCATCTCGGCAGGCCATAGAGAAACAGATCTTCGGTGGGTAATATTGGAGCAACCCCATATTCCCCAACACATCATGGATATCCAACGGTTTCTCCTCTGTAGAGAACAGAGATGGGTGTACCGTTTACACTCAGATACCACAGGACTTAATGACGATATTCCCTGGCTTTTGCTTTAAACTTAGTGATAATCAGGAGTACGTTTCTCATCCAGTACTCCCTGGTCAACACCTCCTAATCTTTGCCTTGTCTGTGAATATGGTGTGAATAGAGTGTGATACGTTCAATTGGAGAGTCTTCAACACTAATACACCATGTTTGTGAATTCTTTATTGAACCCCATTTCACTAACATACTGAACGTATCATAATGGTTATCGCGTGGAACTCAGTCATAATAGTTCCCTTCTTCTTTTTTCGTTGGCCTGACAAAACCTTACACACCACATACATATATCTCTCTCTATGTTGAAATAGATATGAGCGCATGCCCATCGACTTTAAACACGCTTTAATGAAGGGCACGCACTTGTAGAGGTTGTCTGATTGAGATGTTATCCTCGTGGGGGACTTCACGTTATGCTTTGGGAACTCCCTTCATGTATATAGTTTACATAGCGACCATAGCGGTTATGTTCTTTGGCCGCTTTTGGTGCTGGAGCTTACCGTAATTCCTTTACATTTATCTAGAATGGGAACCCACTATATTCGAGATGTATCACTGTAGCGCCTCGATTACGGCACATGCGCATTCAATTTTACATTCAGTATATGCGCTGTGTTTATCGGAGATGTGGTAGACCGATGTCTCTAGCACGGCACATGCGCACCACGTCGCGGCCACCGCGCATGCGCAGTACTCTGCCATTGTCATTTGGGGTCCTAATGCTGTTGGAAACACTGCAGGCTTTGCCGAAGCCGCCCAGCTGATCAGTCTGTTCAACGCGCTTTGCCGAAGCAGATTGGCTGCAACTGATTCATCTGTTTTCATCACTTTCTAGCGCATGCGCGGTGCCTATTATCGGCTTTGGGGTCCTCGCGCTGCTGCAAACATTGCAGGCTTTTCTCAAGCCACCTTGCTTAAACAGCTTCACCTGTTTACAATCTAGTACATTATAAAAACACTCCCCTTCTGCTCGGGTCGGTACCTCTGGTCTTTACTCATAGACCGCCCTGGGGTACCGACGGAGAGGTAAGCTTGGCTTTTGCTCTTGTAATGCCTTATAATCTTTCTAGAACAACTTAAAGAGTCCTTAACATTAGTGTTTTTACAATAACCCTCTGGATTTTTTCAATGGCCCTTTAACTACATTGTTCGATGGAGTATTTGGGCTCTTTCTTTCTATCTGGTTAGAGGCCTTCTACCCTGACTAGTACTTTATTGCCATACTTTGTGCCTCCACCTATTTTAGAGACATGGACAAACTTTATACTTCTTAGTCATTTGGTATGGGGAACATAAAGATCTAGGCATGTTTTACAACAGCCGTGTTTCTTTTTTCCTTTCCCCTTTATCAGAGCGGGGCCCCCTTCCCTGAGTAGAGCCAGGTTGAGGTGAGGGTATCACCCACATTTGTAGGGTAAGTGCAATCTAATACACTTTTAGATGTTACTAACACAAAAATTTGTGTTTTGTATGGCGGTATATTTATACTGTTGTTTGCTGGTCTTATCAACATGGATAGCTCTTCGCATCTCCTTATTTATGTTTTTCCACTTCCCTAGGTATCCGGTTTTTACATCCATGGAGTTCAACCGGTGGTAGGAATGTCTGTAATTTAATATACTTTTACAATTTTACTTATTCATAGTAGCAGCAATATTAAGGTCCTGATGAATGCCCTCGATACTTTGTAGATCCCAGTGGGCAGAAACATGTCGACCACATACTATGGACAATGAGCATAATGACGATGTATTTATGCTAAATTGCCATTTTGCTTTTTAATTTTGGCAGAGGTGCTCTACCGATTAAAGCACTTTTGAGTTTCTCTAGCCATTTTTATTCACATTTTTTGATTTAGCGCTGCACTTTTTTTTTTTTTGAACCCCTTTTCACACGAAGGAGAACCCACTGTTTTCTTGTCATTTCTGGTACTGTTTACAACCCTTGTACGCCTTCTCCCCTGACCCGCGACCAGGCTGTTCTCTCTAGCTCTGGTGTGGTGTGACAGGAGAGACAGACCCAGATGATGACAATACACTGATTCTTCGGTGATTGATGGGTTCTGTTCCCTAAAGGGTTCTTCTCTAACCAAGAGATGTTAGAATGAGTGGTTTTGCCTTTTGTTTATCCCTGCTGACCCAGTACTAGACCCAGGTTGTTCAGTGTTACAATATTTGGTTAAGGGGATTCACAACCTGCTGGTCTTTAAAACCTTTCCCTTGGACCTTCTCCCACGTTTTTTGTTGATACTGCATTGAGCGGCTTTTTGGCCGTAGGTCCTGATTTCTTTACTGAGTCCTCCCTTAAGAGGATTCAATACGCTCCATGACTTCCCTTGTATGATTTTTGTCCAGTCTTGTCTAGGTGGATGGTATTGATGGTTCTCTAAAACTTTTTCTTTTCTTATTAGAATTTTACCCTTGGTAAACTCCGCATCTTTTCTAACTATGTCAGAGAGACAGGGTCTCGCTTTTGATGATGCAGTAGCATTAGATATCCTCCAAACACCATCTATTATTGATTTACCTACTAATACCACTATTATCAATAATGATGACTGGAGCAAAGTCCTCTTTCTCAAGCGCTCGCATGCCCGGACACAGGTACATGGGGCTATTATGACTGAGTATTTACGGGCTGATTGTGCACCCACTGGCCTCATAGTCAATAATGCACCGAGACTGTTCCTAGAGGATAAGACATTCCTCAAGGATTGGTCTTTGGTGGCATGGAGGTGCACACGGGATTGGCTAATCCTCATAATTACAACAGCAAAGAGGATTGCGGATAACATCCTGGTTGAGATACAACACCTAGAATCCCAAATTAAATCAGTACTAGTGACGGCTACCTATAACAAACAGTCAAAAGAAACGGACAAAACCAGCAAAGAGTTTAGAGACAACATCTTGGCCAATAAAATCATTAAATTCAAGAAGGATTTGGCCAAATTCTCTATGACCAAAGTGTATCCCTACACGAGTGATTCTTATGTTCCTCCCGCTTATAACCAACAGAGTGGCAGGACCGGTTCTAATTACTCAACTTCTGGGAGTGATGGAAACTCCTCCGACTCAGATCCAGGCATGCACCAACCTTCAAGAGGCCGCAACTGGAGGAAAAGAGGACCCAGGAGAGGCAATTTCTTTGGAGGTCCCCCCCAACCACAATGGTGGCCGCCGGGCCCGTTCAATTTTCAACAACCTTATTACCAACAGCCAATGTACCCGGGTCCATTTTTTCCTGAAAATTTCCAAGAACAGCCTTTTTTAGGACAAGGCCAACGCCGCTCCAGAGGCAAGAGAAGACCCGCTCAAACAACCGTCCATTGGAGCCCTCCATCCTCCCGGACTCGGAGCAATCTGAGAGATCCAACAGCACCAGGCCCGAGCAACACGACAGCTTGATTGTTAATCTCAGTGACCGCCAGCTTACTGTGGATGAGACTACCGTCCTAGAAAAAGGTCTTGGTTACGTCCCCACATATAAGGGAGATTCTTTCCAAACTCGGCAGGAACTAGCTGTTTTCTTCAGAAAAGTGAGGCTACGTGCTTTCTTTGGCAATAAACCACAAGAGGTCGATGAAGAGAACACCACCAATACTGGTTTACGTCCGAAATCCACCTTCAACCCACCGACACATCTAATTCCTCCTGAAGTACTTACTTTCGAGAGGGCTGTCCTGAGGGATGCTGAAGTATTATTCCAACTTGATAGAAAACAATTCATGAACCTGTCTAAGCATGAAACTCTTGCCCTACAGACTTTGTCATCTGACAAGTCAATTACCATCAAACCCGCAGATAAGGGGGGCGCCACAGTGATCATGGACACAACAGCATACCGAAGCGAGTGTAAAAGACAACTTACCAACGGCACCTTTTACAAGCCTCTTAAATTGGATCCCACCAAGAGGCTTCTTGCTATCATTAAGGAGAAAGTAGATGACGCTCTGGAGCGAGGTTGGATCACCAACCATGAGGCATTGTTTCTGATAACCAACTTTCCAGTAGTCCCCTATTTCTATGTATTACCAAAAATACATAAAGGAGTGTTACCCCCCCCCAGGTAGACCCATTATCTCGGGGATAGGGTCACTCCTCGAACCCTTGTCTACCTTCGTAGACTTTTTCCTAAAACCTCTTGTGAAAACAATGCCGACATATGTGGAGGATACCAAGGATCTTCTGCGCATCCTTGATGGAATGCCTTTTGACTCCACACGAGACTTCCTTGTGAGTTTCGATGTGGAGTCATTGTACACCTGCATCCCACAGGATGAGACTTTATCTGTCATCAAAACACTCCTTGAAACACAAGATCTGCAGAGCACAACACCAGTTGAGTTCATCATGTTCTGCGCGACCCTGGCTATGAAAGAAAATTTCTTTCAATTTGAGGACCAGCTATTCCTTCAGATCTCCGGAACATCGATGGGGAGCATTTTTGCTCCTTCCTTGGCCAACCTCTATGTCCACCATTTTGAGCAGGCTGAGGTTTTGTCTATCAATAATCCGTTTCTAGGCCATATTTTGTCCTGGAAACGGTATATAGACGACATTTTGGTCATTTGGAGAGGCCCTATTGACACAATTGAGAATTTCCACACATGGCTAAACCTTCAAAATGACTTTCTTAAGTTTACCTGTGTAACTTCAAAAAAGAACCTACCATTCTTGGATCTTAAGATCAGCTCTCAGGATGGCATACTCACGACTGAACTATATAAGAAACCGATGGCTCGGAACTCCTTGTTACATTTCCAGAGTTTCCATCCACGAGCTCTGCGAGAAAATTTGCCCTTCGGGCAATTTCTCCGCATTCGACGCAATTGTTCAACAAACTCCAAGTATTACGAACATGCCAATCAACTTTCTGCACAATTACTGGATAGGCAATATCCAAAGAGTACAGTGAAAACATCGATGAAGAGAGCTCTGAACAACCACAGGGAGGCTCTCCTGGAAAAACGGATTCGTGATCCAAGCACTGAAGAGAATCGGATAACATGCGTCAACACTTTTTCCAGCCATTCTAACGCCCTTAAGAAGAGCATTCTTAAGAACTGGAGAGTGGTCAAAATTGAAGGGAAGACCTTACCTCCTCCTCTATTTGCCTACAAGAGGAGCCAGAACATCAAAGACCAGCTGATACACACACGCCCTCGAGCGTCCCAGAGATCTGCGGAGCTGTCCTTGTGGGGCCTACCCCCTGTTAAAGGTCACTTTCCATGTGGGAACTGTTCGGTGTGTCCCCAGACATCACATACCACCGAGGTTGACATTGGCACAAGTAGACCCTGGCGGCTTGATAAACACACTAATTGCAACAGCGAGAGGGTCATTTACCTTATCAAGTGTCCCTGCGAAATGAACTATGTGGGAATGACATCGAGGAAAATTAAACTCAGAATAGCAGAACATAAGAGCACCATTCGGTGCAAAAAGAGTGCCACCAAACTTACCAACCATTTCATCTCGGCAGGCCATAGAGAAACAGATCTTCGGTGGGTAATATTGGAGCAACCCCATATTCCCCAACACATCATGGATATCCAACGGTTTCTCCTCTGTAGAGAACAGAGATGGGTGTACCGTTTACACTCAGATACCACAGGACTTAATGACGATATTCCCTGGCTTTTGCTTTAAACTTAGTGATAATCAGGAGTACGTTTCTCATCCAGTACTCCCTGGTCAACACCTCCTAATCTTTGCCTTGTCTGTGAATATGGTGTGAATAGAGTGTGATACGTTCAATTGGAGAGTCTTCAACACTAATACACCATGTTTGTGAATTCTTTATTGAACCCCATTTCACTAACATACTGAACGTATCATAATGGTTATCGCGTGGAACTCAGTCATAATAGTTCCCTTCTTCTTTTTTCGTTGGCCTGACAAAACCTTACACACCACATACATATATCTCTCTCTATGTTGAAATAGATATGAGCGCATGCCCATCGACTTTAAACACGCTTTAATGAAGGGCACGCACTTGTAGAGGTTGTCTGATTGAGATGTTATCCTCGTGGGGGACTTCACGTTATGCTTTGGGAACTCCCTTCATGTATATAGTTTACATAGCGACCATAGCGGTTATGTTCTTTGGCCGCTTTTGGTGCTGGAGCTTACCGTAATTCCTTTACATTTATCTAGAATGGGAACCCACTATATTCGAGATGTATCACTGTAGCGCCTCGATTACGGCACATGCGCATTCAATTTTACATTCAGTATATGCGCTGTGTTTATCGGAGATGTGGTAGACCGATGTCTCTAGCACGGCACATGCGCACCACGTCGCGGCCACCGCGCATGCGCAGTACTCTGCCATTGTCATTTGGGGTCCTAATGCTGTTGGAAACACTGCAGGCTTTGCCGAAGCCGCCCAGCTGATCAGTCTGTTCAACGCGCTTTGCCGAAGCAGATTGGCTGCAACTGATTCATCTGTTTTCATCACTTTCTAGCGCATGCGCGGTGCCTATTATCGGCTTTGGGGTCCTCGCGCTGCTGCAAACATTGCAGGCTTTTCTCAAGCCACCTTGCTTAAACAGCTTCACCTGTTTACAATCTAGTACATTATAAAAACACTCCCCTTCTGCTCGGGTCGGTACCTCTGGTCTTTACTCATAGACCGCCCTGGGGTACCGACGGAGAGGTAAGCTTGGCTTTTGCTCTTGTAATGCCTTATAATCTTTCTAGAACAACTTAAAGAGTCCTTAACATTAGTGTTTTTACAATAACCCTCTGGATTTTTTCAATGGCCCTTTAACTACATTGTTCGATGGAGTATTTGGGCTCTTTCTTTCTATCTGGTTAGAGGCCTTCTACCCTGACTAGTACTTTATTGCCATACTTTGTGCCTCCACCTATTTTAGAGACATGGACAAACTTTATACTTCTTAGTCATTTGGTATGGGGAACATAAAGATCTAGGCATGTTTTACAACAGCCGTGTTTCTTTTTTCCTTTCCCCTTTATCAGAGCGGGGCCCCCTTCCCTGAGTAGAGCCAGGTTGAGGTGAGGGTATCACCCACATTTGTAGGGTAAGTGCAATCTAATACACTTTTAGATGTTACTAACACAAAAATTTGTGTTTTGTATGGCGGTATATTTATACTGTTGTTTGCTGGTCTTATCAACATGGATAGCTCTTCGCATCTCCTTATTTATGTTTTTCCACTTCCCTAGGTATCCGGTTTTTACATCCATGGAGTTCAACCGGTGGTAGGAATGTCTGTAATTTAATATACTTTTACAATTTTACTTATTCATAGTAGCAGCAATATTAAGGTCCTGATGAATGCCCTCGATACTTTGTAGATCCCAGTGGGCAGAAACATGTCGACCACATACTATGGACAATGAGCATAATGACGATGTATTTATGCTAAATTGCCATTTTGCTTTTTAATTTTGGCAGAGGTGCTCTACCGATTAAAGCACTTTTGAGTTTCTCTAGCCATTTTTATTCACATTTTTTGATTTAGCGCTGCACTTTTTTTTTTTTGAACCCCTTTTCACACGAAGGAGAACCCACTGTTTTCTTGTCATTTCTGGTACTGTTTACAACCCTTGTACGCCTTCTCCCCTGACCCGCGACCAGGCTGTTCTCTCTAGCTCTGGTGTGGTGTGACAGGAGAGACAGACCCAGATGATGACAATACACTGATTCTTCGGTGATTGATGGGTTCTGTTCCCTAAAGGGTTCTTCTCTAACCAAGAGATGTTAGAATGAGTGGTTTTGCCTTTTGTTTATCCCTGCTGACCCAGTACTAGACCCAGGTTGTTCAGTGTTACAATATTTGGTTAAGGGGATTCACAACCTGCTGGTCTTTAAAACCTTTCCCTTGGACCTTCTCCCACGTTTTTTGTTGATACTAAATAATTTGGAAACTGTCAGCTCTCGACCAGGTCTTAAGCCTCAAAATTGATTGCGGGAGATTATGTATGTTTTGACTTGTGTGAGAAGTACCCAATGTGGGTAGAACGTCCATGGACGTTTGCTCTTAACTAGGAATCAGATGTTTCTAAATATCTCTGGGTTCAGGTGTACCGAGAAAGTAAACAGTTATTAGCTGGAAACATAGGAAGAGCAATGGCCTCGGCAAGAAATTCTGGGCCCCATTAACGGGTTTTGTGCCATAGGTCAGAGTAGCAGGCCTTGCTGAAACTCTGCCCTACAGCAAAAGAAGAGGCAGGAATGTGCTGTATCTATTAGATACAGTGCATTCCTATCCTTTTCCCCTGCGCCCATGCACAATGGGCTGCCTTGCGTCAAAGCAGGCACCTTTGCACCATGGTGTAAGGGGGCTTGCATTACAGGGATAATTATTTTTGTGCAGGAAGGGAAACCTTTTTGCACAATAACAATCACAAGAGGCTTTTTCCGCTTTCTATGTGTGTTGCAGAATGCAACACACATAGAAAGAGGAAAAACGTGGAGAAATAAAGATATTTCCCGCCGTTGTGCCTTTTTTACGCCTCCCCTGGGGAGGCATTGGTTTTTGGCGCTGCCTCAGAATTACGATTTCTCGTAAATGTGAGGCAGTGTCAAAAAGCCATGGATGTTGCTGGGAACTCCCCCAGCAACACCCCTTTCACGCAGTATTCTGCGTGAAAGGGGCACATATTTATGAGGCCATGAAAAGCCACGTAACTTGGTTTTGCGTGGCCTCATAAATATGCCAGTGGAACATTGCGCTACAGGAACGTCAAAAAAGTAATGTTCTGGTTGCGCAAAAGTGCCAGTAGGGCCTCACAAATGAGGCCCATAGTTCCCTTCTGGAAGGGATTACCACTGTCCCCACTGTCCCCACCCACCTAGTGATTAATTCCTGTAAAGTGCAGCATCGAGCTACTCCAGACTGCACCATTCAGCCCACTTCTAACATGGCAGAATTCTTCTCTTGGCATGAGGAACTCCTCAGCCCAAGCCAGATGTGTGGTATCTGGGGGCTACACACCCACAGAAAAAACAGTTTGCTGGCAGCTTCCCACACTCTGTTCCCATTGCCAATTTGTCTGCAAAAACAAAAGAGAAGCCTCTCTCATCTGTGTTCACCATTTTCTCTTCAAAGGCTGCTTTTCCTTTGAAGCGTGCCTTTTATGATTACAACCTATTTGGCCTTCCATTGAAAAACGTCACACCTCTTCCAATGGCAAGCCCTTTGTGATCCTTCCTGATAGTCATTCACACATCCCACCAGAAGGGCAGAAGGCTGTTTTGTGGACAGCACCCATAAACAGTCACAGGAAAACTTTGGGCAACAAGGTGGCAACTTTTTAAAGTTGCGATTTGTGCATTAAATTTGACTTCACCATCAAGTCGGGTTTAATTAAACAATTTTTTTGATACCATGAATCAATCAAAAGGACTTTATTTTGATCACTTTAGATCATACAAATATAACACAGAACACACACATACATAAAAGTGAAAACTATAAATAGCACAGTATATCATCTTTGGGTAAAAAAAAATAGTACATAGAACAACCAAATCTTAAAATATACATCTGTTAAACACATCAAAATAGCAGCATATGAAAATAAAACTCCACCACAAAATCTAAAAATGTACATCTGTTAAGCACATTAAAATAGCAACATATGAAAAATAAAACTTCACCACAAAAGGTCAAGCAAGGAACTGTCAGCAGTACAGGTGGATAGTAGCAGGTGGGATGTGGGATTCACAATTAAAATAAAAATAGAAGCTACATGCTACATGCTTCGAGCATCTTATCCACATTGCAGTTAAGAACTTAGCCAGACAAACTACAGCAATCTGGCTTGAATCAGTTTGCAGTATTCTGAACGCCTCCTGGTACTTCCTAGTGTCCAAGTTTCTACAAAGGGGGATAATCTACTTTGTACGAAGCTGTTTATAAAATGGACAAAAAAACAGTACATAGATGAGCGACAAGGCTGGACTGGGAACCGAAACCGACACTTGCAAACTGCTTGGCCGGCCCCCCGGGGTGGAGGAGGGTAGAAGTGTGGACAAGCTGTTTGCTAGGGTTGGTTTCGGGTGATACTGCTGGCCCCGGTCACAAAAAAGGCCTCCACCCTTGCAGCCCATCGGGAAAAATGTCTGATGCCCGTTACGGCCAGTCCGGCCCTAATGAGCAGTTCAGAAGCCCCTCAACAAGCTGTACAAAGATCATCAGCAGTGACCATTTCATTTTGCCACTAAATTGTAGGTACAGCACCCTTACCAAAGGGGGAACAATTTCCTCAATAGTATTCTCATAAAATATCCCAGATTTAAAGTCAATAAAAGCAACAGATAATGATCCCTATCAATACTTCAAGGTGAACTGGCTCCGTCAGAGACTTGGGTGATAGGATCCGTATTTGTATTCCACGCTTTACTTGCATCAGAGGGGTTAAACACTGGTCATGGTACCAGCCCTGAGAGGCAATCCCTATTGGCCCCTAGACGATTCCCCCTATCCATTTGATACCCTAGAGTACAATATTTAGTACTCTTATTTTGAAGTTGAGCCTGTCAGTGTGTAACCCTGTACTAGCCAATGGGGCTACTTGCCTTTCTACAGTAAAAAGGGCAACATGGGTATTTTACATCAGGACATACAAAATCATATTTCTTACTTTTTTATATACAGAACCCTGCCTTACGGCTCATTAGGCCTACCTTAGGGGTGACTAACATATGTTAACAATCATTGGTTTCGCCACTGGGATTAATAATAAGTTACGAGGTGTGTGTAGTGTATGAGTGCTGGGAGAATGCTACTAGTGAGGGCCCTCTGTGCAGGGTGAGTGGTGCATGAATGAAGGTTGATACATGTCTGAGTGTAGTGTGAAAGGGCCTCAATGCATAGTGATTGATGTGTGTTCAGTGCAGAATGAAAATTGTGTGAATGTACAGGGTTAGAGATGTTACCCTGTACAATTAAAGTGGTGTGTGAGTATAGGGGGAGCAGTATGTCAACAGTATAAGTGCAGGATAAGCAGTTTGAGTTCAGGGTGTGAGGTGTGTGGAGCCTGAGAGGAATGTGAGTGCTGGGTGTTAAGTATGTCAATGGTGTGTGAGTGCAGACTCTACACTGTTTAAGTGGTGGGTGAGCAATATGTCAGCCAGCGCAATGTCAGGACGACTGTGCAGAGTAAATGGTGGGAGGGTGTGCAGGATAAGCAGTGTCTGCGAGTAGTTGATATACTTAGAAGTTCTTGTATGACAGAGCTTATATGTTTGTAAACAGAACTTGCGATTACACGTTTTTGGGCAGCAGATGGCAGAGCTGAGAAGGGGCAGTATGCATTAGATACTGCACATTTGCCTTCAATCCCTAACGAGTGTTAGCAGTTAGCATTAAAATGACCTCAGGTGCATGGGTAGAAATGTTAAACATACATGTACAATACAAAATCAGTATTTGCTGGCAAAATCTCACATTGGACCCTCAGGCATGTGCTATGGTGGATCAGAGCAAAAGACCATGGTGGTCCCCTCAAGTGAATGTGGCTCTGTGCTGGAGAAACTTTGCCGCCCACCATACGGGGAGTTTAAAGTAGACAGTTAAATGTTCTGTCTCTTTCAAGTAACTGGTGTATGAAGGCAAAGAAGACAATTTGCCCAGCTTTGGAGAGAGAGGGGGCCAGTCTGAAAACACAGCGGTGGAAGAGACAGACACACAGCAGAATGAGAAAGCAGGAGAAGGAGGAGACAGAGAATTAAACATTTTAAAAACGGGAGAGGGTGACCACACTGAAACACACTGCAGACCAACAGTCCCAGCAGACTGAACGCACTGTCGAAGAACAGACACAGCAACATACTCAAAACTGCAGCGGAAGAGACACACAAAAGCTGAAAGCGCAGGACAGAAAGAGATGCGCGAACAGACGGAGACAGTGAAAACACAGCAGAGGAAGAGTCTCAAACACAGCTGTATAAAAGAGAGTCACGTACTGCAAATGTAGAAAGGCAAGAAGCAAGGGCAGAGGAAAGACTCGGGCAGAGTTCATAAGAGCCACAAACAGAAAACTCAGGAGGGAAAGAGGCCCTTGGCAAGGCTAAACTCACAATAACATTTCAAGAGTTAAACATTAAATGAAATCGGGGTTAGAAATCACCATAAAACACAGTAAGCAATAAAGAGGAGCCTGTAAAGACAGGGAAACGGCGGAAACTGCTACAGACGAAATGTGAACATAAGGGAGAGGGCGACCCGGAGGCACTGGGCCTTCATATCTGAGTGATGACATTTAACTGTTTCATGCTGAAAGGTTCCAAAGTAGTCTACCAAACATTCATTTGACCGAAATCCACAATAAGAAGTAAACATTCAGGAATGGATTTCTGTTTAATGGTGAGCAGTCTATAGATCGACTTTTTAATATCGAGGGACATAAATATCGAGTCAAAAATATCGAATGTACAAAATATCGAAATAGATAATATCGATGTGAAAAATATAGGTTTTTTTTTTACTTATATGTCGATGTAAGTAATATCGTTAGTAATAATATCGACATGTGAAAATATCGTTATTGTGTGTTTAGTAAATATTTTGAAGTTGTTTGTATAAATAGTTAAAATGTATATAATATGAGAAATATTTATATTGTTTTAGGGGCGGGATGTTGGGTTATAGGGGATAAGGGTGGGGAGTGTTTTAAAAAAGTTAAATTATTTTTTTAATATATTGTAAAATTTAATTAGTACATTTTATTTAAAATGTGAAATGTATATTTAATTTTAGGAGCGGGATGTTGGTTTATAGGGGATAAGGGTGGGAAGTGTTTTAAAAATATTTATATATTTAGTAATTTAAAAAAAAAATTATTTAGAAATTGTAAATTAAATTTAGAATTTTACAAATAATTTTAGGAGCGGGATGTTGGTTTATAGGGGATAAGGGTGGGAAGTGTTTTAAAAATGTTTCTATATTTTTTAATTAAAAAAATTTTTTTTTTTAGAAATTGTAAATTAAATTTTGAATTTTACAAATAATTTTAGGAGCGGGATGTTGGTTTATAGGGGATAAGGGTGGGAAGTGTTTTAAAAATGTTTATATATAGTTTAATTTAAAAAAAATTTTTTTTTGAAATTGTAAATTTCATTTAGAATTTTACTAATAATTTTAGGAGCGGGATGTTGGTTTATAGGGGATAAGGGTGGGAAGTGTTTTAAAAATGTTTATATATTTGTTAATTTAAAAAAAAAAATATTTAGAAATTGTAAATTAAATTTAGAATTTTACAAATATTTTTAGGAGCGGGATGTTGGTTTATAGGGGATAAGGGTGGGAAGTGTTTCAAAAATGTTTATATATTGTTTACTTTTTTAAAAAAAATTATTTAGAAATTGTAAATTAAATTTAGATTTTTACAAATAATTTTAGGAGCGGGATGTTTGTTTATAGGGGATAAGGGTGGGAAGTGTTTTAAAAATGTTTATATATTTGTTAATTTTATTAAAAAATTATTTAGAAATTGTAAATTAAATTTAGAATTTTACAAATCATTTTAAGAGCGGGATGTTGGTTTATAGGGGATAAGGGTGGGAAGTGTTTCAAAAATGTTTATATATTGTTTACTTTTAAAAAAAAAATTATTTAGAAATTGTAAATTAAATTTAGATTTTTACAAATAATTTTAGGAGCGGGATGTGCATACCCCCAGCGCGTAGCGCTGGGGGTACGCACCGTACATACACGGGTGGGGGTATGACTCGAACGTACACGGGTGTACATACACGGGGGGGTTCGACACGTACTCGGGTGTACATACACGGGGGGGTTCGACACGTACTTGGGTGTACATACACGGGGGGGTTCGACATGTACTCGGGTGTACATACACGGGGGGGTTCGACTCGAACGTACACGGGTGTACATACACGGGGGGTATGGCGCGTACATGCGGGGGCTGGGGGGGGTACGGCGCATACATGCGGGGGCTGGGGGGGGTATGGCGCGTACATGCGGGGGCTGGGGGGGGTACGGCGCTTACCGGGCCACCTACTCTGGTCGTTTCGCGCCGTACTTCGCTTTTCCGGCACTTTTTGGGTGCCGTAAAAATATTGCCGTCCGGACTGCTGTCGGTTCCAATCGTACTTCCTGGGTCGTGAAACGCTGCCTGAAAGCGTCCCGACGTCACGTCGGCTCTTTCCCCGGATCCCATTTGTACGTATATTTTCGTCGGTCGGTGTTTTTTACGATTCGTACGGAAATAGTGTTTCCGTGCGAATCGTAATTCCATGTTTGTAAAGTTTTCCGACCGGGTACGAGTCGGACAGAGAAAACTCTCCGACCGACGGTTCGTACCCGGTTTTTACCGGATCGTAATTGGCACCTTAGTGAAGATTTTTGTAAATGTCTCCATATACATTGGTTTAGATCGAAGTAACATCCTTGGATAGCTGTATGGGGGTACAGTTTTAGAATGCAATTTATCATGGCTTGCTCAAAATCTATGATAATTCTTTGAGGGTAAAAATCATTTGATTCTTGTTTTAGTTTTCCTAGCATTTCATTATATGTTGTGTTTTGTTTGTTAGGTAATAGTGCATAAATTAAAGGTATGGAAGTGTTGTGATATTGACCGTGTATTGTGTAAAGCTGGTAGAATGGTTTTGGGCATATTGTAAAGGTGCCATCCATCATCCATGTTTGGCATTGTTGGAGTTTAGTTATATTGTTTGCAGTAGCAAACATTATGATTCTTTTTTCTGTGCTTTTGTTATCAAAAAAAATAAAAGGTTCATTATTGTGGGTCATAGTTAATTCTGGTGGAATGATGATATCTTGAAAAGTTTTAGGGGATGGTATAGTTGTCGTGGTTGCTTTTTTGGTCCTAGCAATAGTTCTTTTTATAGAAGCAATTGATGGTAATTGGCCTCTTGCTTCTTTGGGCACTCTAGGTAATAGTTCTTTTAGGATTACACTTGTAGCAGTTTGTGAACCAGTGCTTAATTCTTTGATATTTTCGAGGGTTGATCTGACTTCTATTTCAGAGAGATTGGGTGGATGGTTATGCTCTCTTGTATATAGTACAGTTGTTTCTCTTGTTGTTGCTCGTCCGTAGCATTTGTTCGAATAATATTTAGAACACTTCCAGTTCACTTTTCGGTCCGTCTGCTTTTCTTGGGTGTATGTGTAACCCATGTAACACAATAGGAATTTTCCTTTCTGCGAAGTTATAAATTGGGCTTCTTCTGTCATCGTGATGTGTTAGAAATCTGCAAAAAATGTATATGAAAATGTATGCAATAGTACTTTATATATTTCTATAAAAATAGGAAACAAACTACTTTTTTATAAATACTTACCAAGTGTTTTTGATTGTATTTGAATGAAGATGTTGTTTGTAGACAAAATGCTGTTTAGTTGATGTAGTCTCTGAAAGTTAAAGAACATATAGGTGCCAATTACGATCCTGTAAAAACCGGGTACGAACCGTCGGACGGAGCATATTCTCCGTCCGACGCGTACCCGGTCGTAAAAAAATACAAACATGGAATTACGATTCGAACGGGAACACCATTTCCGTACGAATCGTAAAAAACCCCGACCGAACAAAATAAACCTAAAAATGCGATCCGGGAAAGCGCCGACCTGACGTCGGGACGCTCGCAGCCTGCCATTCACGAACCAGGAATTACGATTCGCACCGACGTCATCCCGCACGGTGAATATTTTCCGGCAGCCAAAAACTGCCGGGAAATCAGGACGACGCGAACAAGGACCACCAGTACGCGACGGACAGACAGGACGACGCGAACAAGGAGGACCAGTACGCGACGGACAGACAGGACGACGCGAACAAGGAGGACCAGTACGCGACGGACACACAGGACGACGCGAACAAGGAGGACCAGTACGCGACGGACACACAGGACGACGCGAACAAGGAGGACCAGTACGCGACGGACACACAGGACGACGCGAACAAGGAGGACCCGTACGCGACGGACAGACATGGATCCGAACCTACGTGTCATCCCAGCCCTCATAGCAGTCGACCACCTCTACAGGTTCCGACGCAGACGCCGCAGAAGGTCAGAACAACTAAGGGAGGGGGGAAAGTGGGGTGGGGGGGGTGGCAGGACCAGGGCAGGCCACAAACCCCCCACCAAAGTCACACAGCACACATGCCCTGGACATACCTGACTCCCAGGCACTGGTCACTACGAGGGGGTGGGGGCGTGTCCAGCTAAGCCAGCAACCGCCACAACGGAAGTCCGTCACGACGCGAACCGGCAACACAACCAGACATGTACGTCCCGTACCCACGACTGAAGAGCGTGGGTACGAGTCGTACCACGCCCACACCCACGTCACCCCAACAATTGCGGGACGGCTCGTAACCACGTGGCAAAGGCCTGGGTACGGGCCGCACAAGCATCACATAGCGTGGGGACGGACATGTACGGACCGTACCCCCACCCCGTATGCATGGAGTGTACCCCGACCCCAACAGTGTAAGTATGACCCGTACCCTCACCTCGTATTCATGGAGCGTACCCCCCATGCCAACAGTGTAAGTACGACACGTACCCCCACCCGCGTATGCAAGGAGCGTACCACCAACCCCAACAGTGTAAGTACGACCCGTACCCACACCCGCGTATGTATGGAGCGTACCCCCACCCCAACAGTGTAAGTACGACCCGTACCCACACCCGCGTACGTATGGAGCGTACCCCCACCCCAACAGTGTAAGTACGACACGTACCCTCACCTCGAATGCATGGAGCGTACCCCCACCCCAACAGTGTAAGTACGACCCCTACCCTCAGCCGCGTACGTATGGAGCGTACCCCCACCCCAACAGTGTAAGTACGACCCGTACCCACACCCGCGTACGTATGGGGCGTACCCCCACCCCAACAGTGTAAGTACGACCCGTACCCACACCTCGAATGCATGGAGCGTACCCCCACCCCAACAGTGTAAGTACGACCCGTACCCACACCCGCGTACGTATGGAGCGTACCCCCACCCCAACAGTGTAAGTACGACCCGTACCCACACCCGCGTACGTATGGGGCGTACCCCCACCCCAACAGTGTAAGAACGACCCGTACCCACACCTCGAATGCATGGAGCGTACCCACATCCGTGCATGTCATGAGCGTACATATTGTGAAATTGGAGAGGTGGGTGCAGAGTCCTCCCAGCAGTACCCAGACATAGGAGGGGTGTGTGCCTATCACTCCCAGCAGTGCCCTGAGACAGGAGGGGTGGGTGCAGAGTCCTCCCAGCAGTGCCCAGACACAGGAGGGGTGTGTGCAGAGTCCTCCCAGCAGTGCCCAGACACAGGAGGGGTGGGTGCAGAGTCCTCCCAGCAGTGCCCAGACACAGGAGGGGTGTGTGCAGAGTCCTCCCAGCAGTGCCCAGACACAGGAGGGGTGGGTGCAGAGTCCTCCCAGCATTGCCCAGACATAGGAGAGGTGTGTGCCTATCACTCCCAGCAGTGCCCTGAGACAGGAGGGGTGGGTGCAGAGTCCTCCCAGCAGTGCCCAGACACAGGAGGGGTGTGTGCAGAGTCCTCCCAGCAGTGCCCAGACACAGGAGGGGTGGGTGCAGAGTCCTCCCAGCAGTGCCCTGAGACAGAAGGGGTGGGTGCAGAGTCCTCCCAGCAGTGCCCTGAGACAGGAGGGGTGGGGGCCTATCACTCCCAGCAGTGCCCTGAGACAGGAGGGGTGTGTGCAGAGTCCTCCCAGCAGTGCCCTGAGACAGGAGGGGTGTGTGCAGAGACCTCCCAGCAGTGCCCTGAGACAGGAGGGGTGGGGGCCTATCACTCCCAGCAGTGCCCTGAGACAGGAGGAGTGGGGGCCTATAACTCACAGCAGTGCCCTGAGACAGGAGGGGTGTGTGCAGAGTCCTCCCAGCAGTGCCCTGAGACAGGAGGGGTGGGGGCATATCACTCCCAGCAGTGCCCTGAGACAGGAGGGGTGGGTGCAGAGTCCTCCCAGCAGTGCCCTGAGACAGGAGGGGTGAGGGCCTATCACTCCCAGCAGTGCCCTGAGACAGGAGGGGTGTGTGCAGAGACCTCCCAGCAGTGCCCAGACACAGGAGGGGTGTGTGCCTATCACTCCCAGCAGTGCCCTGACACAGGAGGGGTGGGTGCAGAGTCCTCCCAGCAGTGCCCAGACACAGGAGGGGTGTGTGCAGAGTCCTCCCAGCAGTGCCCAGACACAGGAGGGGTGGGTGCAGAGTCCTCCCAGCAGTGCCCAGACACAGGAGGGGTGTGTGCAGAGTCCTCCCAGCAGTGCCCAGACACAGGAGGGGTGGGTGCAGAGTCCTCCCAGCAGTGCCCAGACATAGGAGGGGTGTGTGCCTATCACTCCCAGCAGTGCCCTGAGACAGGAGGGGTGGGTGCAAAGTCCTCCCAGCAGTGCCCAGACACAGGAGGGGTGTGTGCAGAGTCCTCCCAGCAGTGCCCAGACACAGGAGGGGTGGGTGCAGAGTCCTCCCAGCAGTGCCCTGAGACAGGAGGGGTGGGGGCATATCACTCCCAGCTGTGCCCTGAGACAGGAGGGGTGGGTGCAGAGTCCTCCCAATAGTGCCCTGAGACAGGAGGGGTGGGGGCCTATCACTCCCAGCAGTGCCCTGAGACAGGAGGGGTGTGTGCATAGACCTCCCAGCAGTGCCCAGACACAGGAGGGGTGGGTGCCTATCACTCCCAGCAGTGCCCAGAGACAGGAGGGGTGTGTGCAGAGTCCTCCCAGCAGTGCCCAGACACAGGAGGGGTGTGTGCAGAGTCCTCCCAGCAGTGCCCAGAGACAGGAGGGGTGTGTGCAGAGTCCTCCCAGCAGTGCCCAGAGACAGGAGGGGTGGGTGCCTAACACTCCCAGCAGTGCCCTGAGACAGGAGGGGTGGGTGCCTATCACTCCCAGCAGTGCCCATAGAACGCAAAGGGTGGAGTAGTCACATATACCATGCCCACAAATGTCAGTCAGGTGCACAAAGACCCTGCAGTACATGTACCACATGTGTGCGAGGCTGGAAGTATACGCATGCATAGGGCCAAAAACAAAACATTTACACATGAAGTCATGTCAATAGTCCACATACACAAGTACAATGACTACCAAGGATGCCACGAATGATGCAGGTGGAGCTCAGCATGCATGTGCAAAGTTGAAGGAGTCCGTCACACACCCAGCTAATGTACACACAGCTCTGCACTAAATATTGGGAACACCCTGCAGGGAAGAAGTCAGGGTACACAGAGGAAGGAAAACACCTTGGGACAATTGCAACATGCAGCAACTGCTTACATGAATGGAGAAAGGTAGCTAACACCGTGTGAGGCACACTGATCCCAGGGTCCCCCCTATGAGCAGCACACTACTACATTTCCCACACACCCAACACATCACCAACACCCACAACCATGTAGCAGCCCCACCAACAGCAATGCCAGCAATGCAGGAGTGTTTCAAGGGCAAAAGATAAATAGCTTTATTCAGCATGAGCAAAAAACTAGTATGACGTAAGTCCAATATTAACAAAGGCCATAGGGCAGTCCAGGAGTCCCAGCTGGATGGGGGACACAGTGGGATGCGTGTCCCCTAGCTTGCCTGCACAGTTACAAGTCGTCGTCTTCCACAGGGGTGAGGGCATCATGTGGGGGGGAAGGAACAGGCACCGCAGGGACAGGAGGGCAAAGGGTAGGCGAATTGGGTGCAGGGATGGAGGACTCCACCACAGGGGGTGGGGCAGGGCCAAAGGTGGATTCTAGGAGCGCGCTGCACACCTTGGCAAGGTCCTCCAGGGACTCCCCTGCACCCGAAGGAACCACAGGCCCCAAGGAGGGGGGGGGTCAGAGGGATGGGTCGCAGCGCCACTGGGGGAGGGTGTGGACAGGGGGGGGGACTCAAGCACCCTGCCCGGGGACTTCCTTGACCGCTTGCGGGGTGGTGTCACTGTGGGGCTCAGGGACAGAGCGGCCATGAAGGAGTCTTTGGGGGAGATGTGGCCAGGAGAGCTGAGGGGAGGGGATTTGGAGGGAGTGGATAGGGTGGAATGCGGACTCCCACTCTGGCTGCGTGTCACACGTTTGTCCCCCGACCCAGTGGGTGTGCCTACTGCACCCTGTGCGTGTGTGTCAGGAGGTGTGCGGCGGACCTTCCCTGCTGGTGTGGTGCCTGTGTCTGTTGTGGTGGGTGCATGTTTACGTCTGGGTGTATGTGGGACAGGCATGGGAGTGGGAATTGTGGAAGGAGCAGGGGTAGGGGGTGGGACGTAGCGCTGCAGGAGACCCACTGCTGCAGTCAGTGTGGAGTCTATGGACCTCAGCAAGTTGCGTTGGTCAGCCTGCGATGAATGAATGCCCTCCAAGTATGCCTCCATGTTGTTGAGGACCTGGCTGTGGCCATGGAGGACATTAAGGATCGCAGTCTGACCAATCTGCAACTACCGCTGGATGTCCACAGACTCAGCATTGGCGGCAGCAGTGGAGACAGGGGCAGGGGGTGCGGTGCCTGGCAGGAAGAAGACATGTGGTGACCGGGCACGCTGGGAAGGGACACGAGCACGTGGGAGGCGGCTGATGCC
The DNA here is from genome assembly GCF_964204655.1 of Triturus cristatus. Classification (NCBI taxonomy): domain Eukaryota; kingdom Metazoa; phylum Chordata; class Amphibia; order Caudata; family Salamandridae; genus Triturus; species Triturus cristatus. Next base: position 168,490,841 of record NC_140584.1, on the reverse strand, counting down.
AATGGAGGGGGCGGTGCCAGATGTAGGGCTGCTGTCAGATGGTGGTGCAGCCACCGCCCACTCGGAGTGATCCTCCTCGGACCCGTCGGCTTCATACTCTGTTGTGCCAGTCGACAGGTCCCCGGGTTCACTCTCCACCGCCTCAGTCCCACTCGAAGTGCCAGCCCCGATGTCACCGCTGGCACTGGTGCTCCGTCCCTCCGCGCCGTCTGTGTCCATGTCTCCCTCCGTGTCCCCCGACGATGCTGTGGGCAGGGTGAAGAGACAGAAAGTAATCATACACCTGTATACATATGTCACATGAGCACAATCTACTTAGGTTACAGTGCATAGCCTGAAACAAAGGAAGAGTTACATCTACAAAACAAGGTACATATGTAGGGCATGCAAGACACAGTTTTTCGACCCACCATGCCATTGAAAAACTATGGAGAGCATGACACACTAGCAAATGAGATGATATGGAATTTTTACTGAGGAGCAAGGCCCTGGGGACAATCCAGCACTGCATCTGCACCACACAGCGTGGCAGCAAATAGGGATGAGCAGGGACCATAGGCAGGAACCACAGGCACATGCAGCATAGGTAATACTGATAACATGCCCACCCTGACTGGCACACTGCACCTTGAGTGTATGTCCAGGCAAACATCACACACTGGCCAGTCCTAGCAAGGAGATATCAGGTCTTGACATGTCGGACATGCCCGCACCACCCACCCCCTACATGAGACAAATCTATGGAGACACAGGAAGCACGTACATCTCTTAGTCTGGGTGAAATACACATGGGATGCAAAACTTCTATATTGCACACAAACTACCCAAGGTGCGGCTGTGCAAATTATCATGTACAAATGGGCAGCATCAGATGATTGCAACAAGACACAAAGGCAATGGCCACCGTGAGTATGTAATAGGAAAATCAGGTCAGGCTGTACAGTGGACACTTGTAATAAATCGCACGTCAATATACATGTTGCCAGGGGACAATGGCACAGAGCACAACCAATGCTGTAGACACAGAGATTGTCGACATATTCGGATTACACACATGATACCTAGGAAAATATGCCCCTGGGGACAGTAGTGGCCACACAACTCCATGCTCCTGAATGGGAATGACTGCAACACACGCTAACATCCCTGCACTATGCGTACCGCACACTCATGCACATCATGTCACAGGCCACCACATAGGACATGCGTGCTGTAAGGCCTCACACTTGAGAGACTAACTCCCATGTCTGGACTCAGCATTAGTGCCAACTGACATGGAACCCACAAGTCCAGAACTGGACAGGGCACAGGCAAGGTCCAAAATCCTGTTACACACCACCCTCACACATGATGCTGCAGGCATTGTACACTTGTAGAAGGTGTCAGGCTACATAACCTTGTGATGGAGTGACTACACACAGACCAGGGAACACATTGCAAGGAGGGGAAGGGAGGCAGGAGAGCACTGCAATACTGTGGGGAATAGGATCTGCACAGCACCATAAACCCTGGAAGTGTATCCATGGAACAGTGCACTTACAAATGCTGGTGAAACACAACAAACACACACATGTACCTACCCCCTTCCGGCTGCTGCATCTCCTGTAGACGCCTGTCCAAGTCAGGAAAGACCACCGCCAGCACACGTTTCTGGATGTGGGAGAGACGGCGGCGCCCGCGGTTCTTGTGGCTCTCAGGTGAGTCCCCCAGCAGGACCCGTGCGATCCTCCGCGTCCAGCACCGGATATCCTGCCAGCGTTTCCTCACCTGGGACATGCGCAGCCTCTGACCTTCCGCACTCCTCACGGCGCTGACGGCGTCCAGCCATATCTGCTCCTTGGCAGAGGCGTCTACCTGTGAGGATGGACAAGTGACACTACATCAATACACCTGGCACATGTCACAGGGACACAGATTAGAACACATTCGCTGTTTACAACAAGACCTAGTATGCATCCAACGCATTGCACCTTTGTCATAGGGACATGATCCTCTGGGGAAGGGCAAAAGCAGTACGTGCCCTTGAAAGGACACAGGTGGAATGAGGGCAACGACACAATCAAAGATCCAGGCTCACACTGTGCATCACACCCACCCCTCCTGTCTCAGGGCACTGCTGGGAGTGATAGGCCCCCACCCCACCTGTCTCAGGGCACTGCTGGGAGACATCAGGCATTCCCCCCCTGGGACCCCCCGTACAGTACATAGCATGTGTGTCACACCTGGACACAATGGCAGAAGTCACAGTCACAAAAAAGGGACACAGTCTGTGGCAGTGGACACTGCACTCACCTGATAACCTGGTCGCCCATACAGCATGGGGTACCGTGGGAGGATCACATCCACCAAAGCCATGTTCTCCTCCAGGGTGAATGGCTGTGACCTCTCCACAGCCCTTGACATGGTTCCAGGGAATCAGTAGTAGCAGCTGGGTCGTGGAATACAGAGATGTGCAGGCAAGTGCCCCCTCATGGGACCTGGCTGCCTTATATCTGCCTTGCTGGCCCATCTCATGCACAGGAGTACAGAGTGATTGGTCACTCACATTTGCATCCTATGTTTCCTCCAATCCCTTCAAACCTAGCAGTCTGTGGGTTCTCTATCGGTTTCATTCTCCTGCATGATGTCAGCCCCACAAACACATTGCAACAAAGTAATTTGAACTTGGTCTCCATGACAACCAGCATGCATGTAGGCCTTAATACTTGTCCCTCATGTGTCCCCTATGTAATTTGGAGCGTCACACACAGGTACGGTGCGTTTCGGGGCCCTAGGGCACCCCAAATGCATTGCAACGGCCCGTACACGCGTGCCTACGTTCACTATCACTATGGGTCTCCTCGCGTATGCGTACTCGTAGTGATAGTGAGCTTACATGCGTGTGTACGGCCCGTACCACTACGAGTACGCATACGCGAGGACACCCATAGTGATAGTGAGCGTACATGCGTGCGTACGGCCCTATCACTATGGGTGTCCTCGCATATGCGTACTCGTAGTGGTACAGGCCGTACACACGCATGTACGCTCACTATCACTACGAGTACGCATATGCGAGCAGACCCATAGTGATAGTGAGCGTACATGCATGTGTACGGCCCGTACCACTACGAGTACGCATACGCGAGCAGACCCATAGTGATAGTGAGCGTACATGCGTGCATACGGCCCTACCACTATGGGTGTTCTTGCGTATGCGTACTCGTAGTGGTACGGACCGTACAAATGCCTGTACGCTCGCCATCACGATAGGTACACATACGGCAGCACTCCCATAGTGATTTGGGAACGTACACAGGCCCTCTTAGCAGCAGTACGGTGGTTTTCACACATCACAGTGGTGATAGGCGGCACACAGGTAGGAATAGGGCGGACATACTTGTACATAGATGGACATACTTGTCTATGGATGGACATACTTGTCCAGGAATGGACATCAAGGCATCGTCTGTGCATTACTACATGTGTGGGGCACAGGTGTGACAGGCTGTGATGTGGAACATTACTCCTGAGTGGAGAAGGCACCAGATGTATGATGAGATGTGTACAGGTGTACTGTGTGACGGTGCAATGTGTGCCAGGCATGCCCTTGACTCCTTTGACATGTGTGCATGTCGTACTGCACCCTTAGGGTGAGCGTCACTGGCATGGCACGGACACCAACACATGGAAGTGTCCCCTGATGCCCGGTACAGGGGTTACCACACCTGCCTTGACACTACCCACGGTGCACAAAGTGACTATGTCATGTATGTGTGGGGGCTTCCCATCAGGTTGATGTTGGAGCACCCTCAAAAGCTGCAGCTGTTGCGGCAACCAACATGTGTCTGTGTGTAGATGGACATTGCACACTGTTCCGCACACCATGCCACATGTGGTATCGGATGTGAGGTGCACATGTATGCATGGGACACGGAGTAGCGTGACAAGGACATGTCTGCATCCTCACAATGATTGTGTGGTGAGTCATGACATGTGCACCTTCATGGCAAGGTGTGTGGGCTGTCCTAGTGTAATGTCATGTGACCTGTGGCTCTAGTGTTCCGCTACCAGTCTCTGCAATCGGCATCCTACTTCTGCTGATGTGTGGGCGTATGTCACTCCTGTGTTGCGTCTGGCTGTTCACTTGCAATGGGACACAGCTATTCCCATGGCATGGCATGGGGCGGTTCTCAATCTCTGTGTGTAGCTGGGTCTTGGTAGGAGTGTCACCTGGCAGCCATACGTGTCCTGGGCATGTAGCACATACCTGACTCCCTATGTAGCATATGTGTATTGACAGATTAACATGTGCTCAGTACATATGAATTGTTGTCGTAGTGCACTCACTCTTCCTTGTCACTTCCTAATTACTGCAGAGCGCCGCCTCTTGCCCGACCAATTCCGGACTTGGCTGACATGCGGGAGAATGACAGCATCTGTTGCTACCGCTTCCCCCAACCGTTGATTCTGGAGTTGACAGCGAGACTGGCACCACACCTGCAACCGCTGCACAGGTATCCTACGGCACTGACACCCCAGCTGAAGGTAATGGCTGCCCTACATTTTCTTGCCACGGGTACCTTTCAATATACCATAGCTCATGTTGGTGGCATGTCCCAGAGCATGTTCTGCCGTGTGCTGCATGATTTCTTAGAGGCCATGTTGATTCACCTGGATGACTTCATCAAGTTCCCAACCCCTGAACAGTTGACTGCGGTCAAGCGTGGATTCTATGCCCTGGGAGGTATGCCCCATGTCATTGGGTCCATAGATGGGACACATGTAGCTTTGGTACCACCACACGCACGGGAGGTAGCGTACCGCAATCGGAAGCACTACCACTCCATCAATGCCCTTGTGGTGTGTCAGTCCAACATGGTGATTTCACATGTCTGTGCTCGTTTTCCAGGATCAGCACACGATGCCTACATCATGAGGTGTAGCAGGATGCCTGAAATGATGATGCAGCTGCGCAACGAAAGAGCATGTGTTGTTGGTGGGTACAGTCTGTCTGTCCTGTATTTTGCATAGCCTACCAGCACGACCGCTTCACCACTTCTAACGATGTCCATGTGCTTCCCATGTAGGGGACGCTGGCTATCCCAACATGCCTTGGCTGCTCACACCTCTCCCCAACCCCATCACGCCGGCCCAGCTCCGCTACAACAGCGCCCATGGCCGGACAAGGCGAGTGATAGAGAGGACGTTTGGCCTGCTGAAGAGCCGCTTTCGGTGCCTCCACAAGACCGGCGGCGCCCTCCCATATGCCCCTGCGAAGGTCTGCAAAATCTTCATGGTCTGCTGTATGCTGCACAACATGGCAGTTGAGAAAGCTGTGCCACTCATCCTGGATCAACATGACGAGGACCATCCACCCGTGGAGGATGAAGGGCTTGGCAATGGGGCTAGTGATGTGGAGGATGTGGAGCCGCAGGAGGACATCCGGACTCGGCTCATACGCGACTTCTTTGCTTAGTGGTGAGTGTGCACGCATTTGTCCCCGTGTGGCATGTGTTGTGATGTGTGTGTCCACCTGCATGTATGGCACGTGAGTCAGAGGTGTGTGTGGGTGTGTCACTGGAGTGATGGTGCCAGTGATGGTTGTATTTCCCCAGTCATAACTGTGACCTAGCATGTTGTCATCCATACATGTGTCGAGTAAATGCACATGCAAGTGGCTGTGCTTTTTGTGGCTGACTTCTTGTGTGTCTCTCTTCCCCAGGTACTTGCGCATGCCGTCTGCTGCTTGCATTGTTGTGGCACTGCTATTCCTCATAGACACGTCATCGTGGGCTGACTCAGCGTTACAGGCACGGACACGTTTGGAACTCTCCATAGGGTAAGGGATGCATCAGGGGTGTATTGGGTTTGGCAGTTGTTCACGATGTATGCACACTGCCCCTGTCGATGTTTGGTTCCTCTGCAGCCATGTAGCATCACCATGGGACATGACATGCAGCTGTGTACACCTGAATAGATGGTCTGACTGGTTGACAGTCATCAGTGATGGGATAGTGGATTGTGATGATGGCATCAATGTGTGTGACACTGCCCTCGGACACATACGGTTAGCATTGGCTTGACATGGTGTGGGACTTCCACATCAGCGGATCTATGGTGTATGGCAGGCTCTCCGTGAGCAGCTGTGGGTTTTTAGCTGTTAGCCGACGCTTGTGTGCCAGTTCCATGGCTAACACGCATTTGTGCTGCAGAAGGGGGGTGCCAGTGTAGGACCCACATGTTACTCCACAAGATGTGTTCATGTGTACTTCAAGTTGCCTCTGCAATCCCGAAAACATGACTAATAAAGGTGTCCCTATGCCTCCAAGGTGCCTCTTCTCAGTCAATGCTGGTGTGTTGCCACGGTGCATCCAGCATGTCTGGCATGGTATACCCTGATTGTGGCTATGTGTCAATGTGTCGAGTAGCAAGATGCAAGCTGTCTGTGGGCTGAGACTGTGTAGTGGGCATGATGTCCATGACTGTGTGGGTATTGTGACATGTGCCATCCCCATGCATCCAACGTTGGCCAGGCCCCCATTCTCTGCATCCACCGGTCTCAAGCTTGCAGGACATGGTTCTGCCACCTGTCTACACATACCTGGGTGCCCCCCAGGACACTCTATATGATCCCTGACCTCTGCGCATGACTGTTGCTGTACTCAATGTGTCTGTCAGCACGGTTGTGCGGCCACCCCCTCAGCTGGTTGGGCCCATCACGGGTGTGTATGGTGCTCCATGTCTGTCTTGCCTAATACACTGTGACCCGTGTGTCCTGTGCCAGACTCAGGCCCCAGGGTGTGGATGGTTGAAGTCAAAAGATAACTCAGGCATGTTTAGACTTTACAAGACACATGTAAGGTAATAATGCAATCAGCAGGCATCTTCTCTTCATAGTGTGATTTATTATTTTTGGGGGGGGGGATAAAGTGAGGGGCTTTCCGGGAGTTTGGAATCCAAAGTTCAGTAGGGGAGTTGGTGTCCTTGCCATTGGAAATCCTCATAGTCCATGCCACAGTCTTTGTCAACATTGGTCAGACAGTGACCAGCAGGGCCATGTGGCAGAGAATGTCTCTTGATGCTGTGATGCTGTTGCTCCAATGGGCCAGGTGCCAGGCCAGGTGTCCTGGGAGATGGTGATGTTGCGCCGACCCTCACGGTCTTTTCCGTGGACGACCCGCCCTCCTGTGGGGACCCTCAGAAGCAGGCCGTGATGACGTCTGGGATGCTCCATCGGATGTTTCCTCCTCCTCCTCCTGATCCCTCCCTGTCGGTGGTGATGTTCTCCGCCTTCTGGCACAGGGAGGGTCGGCCATGTTGTCGGCCATCCGACGGAGTGTATCGTGAATCCCCTGGAACACCGTCACTTGCTCAGCCTGTCTGTCCTCCATCCTCCGTTGGTGTTGCAGTAGACAGGCATGTTGCTGGGCCTGCTGGGTCTTGATCCCCTCGAGGATGGACACAACCTGGGCCATGCCCGTCGTGTCCTGCCGGTATGTGTCCATGATGTTACGGACATGGGCAAATACCGGTTCCCCAGCCAACTGGTCAGGCTCGCGCCTCCGCCGTCCTCCACTCCCACCACCCCTGCCCACTTGCACCTGGCCTGCCCTTGTGGGTACATCGGGTCTCCGGGACCCCTGAGGGGTGGCATTGGCGTTGTCGCCTGCCTCCTCCTGGGTGCCCGGGACACCGTGTCACTCCTGGCCAGCCTGGCTGCATTGTGGTGGTGGGGCAGGGATCCTGGGTGTCTCCTGGGATGTGGCAGGAGTGGGGGTGGTGGTTGGCACAGTTGTACCTGACGCAGGTGCTGCAGGTGGTTGGACACCAGAGGGGCCAGGTTGGTTGGGCTCGTCCACAGAGTGGTGAGAGTGGTTGCTGCCGGTGGGATCGGGCTCCTGCAGATCCGGGTCCTGTGAGTCTTCACCCCCAGTGTTGGGGGGTGAACCACGACGTTGACCTGTGTGTGAGAGAGACAATGTTAATTTTGGTCCATGCAACATCCATGTTTCATCAGTTTCAAAGTTGGCACTTTTCCTCTTGGAATTAGGATCTGTCTTGCATTCCACTCACAGTGCACTTGTGCATGGGTGTGTCCCTTGGGCACCACTTTGGCCCCTTTAGCTATGTGTGGCACAGTCTCACTTGCTGCGTCAAGTGTGACTGCAGTCAGCAGTGGAGTGGGCAGGTGTGGCGGCCATGAATTGGCGCCTTCCGTGTACTACTGTACATGTGCACATGGAGTGGATCCACACACTTATATGATGCAGGTAGCTGTTGTTGTGCTCGTGAACAGTTTATGACATGGCCCTGTGTTTTGCCATGGAGAAGAGGGGGGGTTCTGGCACTGGCCACCCTTGGATACATGCACGCAGTCTACCTGCTGACGAGCAGACATTCCCACACGCCACACGGCCGATTTGCTCTCCCTGTGTCTCGCTCCCTCTCTGTCCCCCTCTCCCTCCCTCAGTGTGTCAGCCTCCTCCCTCTGTCCGTGTCCCTGTGTCTCCCTCCCTCTCTGTCCCCCTCTCCCTCCCTCTCTGTCCCCCTCTCCCTCCCTCTCTGTCCCCCTCTCCCTCCCTCCGTGTGTCAGCCTCCTCCCTCTGTCCGTGTCCCTGTGTCTCCCACCCTCTCTGTCCCCCTCTCCCTCCCTCTCTGTCCCCCTCTCCCTCCCTCCGTGTGTCAGCCTCCTCCCTCTGTCCGTGTCCCTGTGTCTCCCTCCCTCTCTGTCCCCCTCTCCCTCCCTCTCTGTCCCCCTCTCCCTCCCTCCGTGTGTCAGCCTCCTCCCTCTGTCCGTGTCCCTGTGTCTCCCTCCCTCTCTGTCCCCCTCTCCCTCCCTCTCTGTCCCCCTCTCCCTCCCTCTCTGTCCCCCTCTCCATCCCTCCGTGTGTCAGCCTCCTCCCTCTGTCCGTGTCCCTGTGTCTCCCACCCTCTCTGTCCCTCTCTCCCTCCCTCTGTGTCCCCCTCTCCCTCCCTCCGTGTGTCAGCCTCCTCCCTCTGTCCGTGTCCCTGTGTCTCCCACCCTCTCTGTCCCCCTCTCCCTCCCTCTCTGTCCCCCTCTCCCTCCCTCCATGTGTCAGCCTCCTCCCTCTGTCCCCCTCTCTCTGTGTGTCACCCTCTGTCACCTCAGGCCAGCTTCCTGGGCACACACTGTTAGCAGATCATTGAATGGCCCTTGGCTTGTTGAAGTGAGTTTGTTTCTGATCTCCAGGCACCCATTGGGTGTAGTGTCTGTGTGTGCGCTGCTGCTGTGGTGGTGTGTGCTGCCACTCTTTCACAATGTTGGCTGTTCATTAGCTGCTGACATGTGCAAAACAGTGCCTTCACCCCCATGTGTTGATGCAAGGCGTCCGCCATTTGCTGGTGAGTCTTTCCTGTGTGGGGACACAGTGTTTGTCTGGCTGTGACCTAGGCCATATGGGCAGAGGGCATTGTTGTCTGCTTCTGAGTTGCACTATGTGATTTTTGGGGCCCACCCTCCCGCCATCCGGGTTACCGTGTCATGTGTTGGTGTCTTCTGTGGCCTGTGACTGGACATTGTCCAGCTGGGTGCATGGGGCATGGTGGCAGCAGTGGCATGTGCGTGTTCATGGAGTGTGGTTGAGTCATGCGATAGGTTGGGGTTGTTGCGTGCCTGTTAGTGATTTTGGTTGTGGATGACGTTCCCCCCATGTGAGGTGCGTTGTTTGTGTACTCACCCGGGTCTCGGAGTCCATCTAATCCGTCCACTGCCTCCACCGGCAGTATGGCCATCACCCTCTCCTCCCAGGGCTGGTAGTGTACGGGTCTGCGGGAGGGCCCTCCTCCAGTGGCGTTGGCCTGGTTGTTTTCCTCCTGCATCTTGGCTCGGACCCTACTCCGCAGATCGTACCACCTGGATTGGCATTCCTGCCTGGTCCTTCTGGTGTCCCCAACAGCATTCACAGCATCGATGATGGTCTGCCACATGGCTGTTTTAGCTGCCATGCTGGTGTTTCTGACCAATGTTCCAAAGAGCTGTGGCTCGACTCTGAGGATTTCATCGACAAGAACCTCCAACTCGCGGTTACTGAACTTTGGATTCTTGGTAGTGGGCATGGTGAGGGGTGTGGGTGTGGATGGTGGGGGGTGTGTGTGGATGGGGGGGGTGTGGATGGTTGTGGGTGTGGTTGTGCAGGTGTGTGTGTGTGTGAATGTGATGAGGGGGTGTTTGTGAAGGTGGTTGTGTGAAGGTGTGCAAGTGTAAGGTGTGGTGAAGCTTGTAGTATGGTGCTGTAGGTTGTCTGTGGTGTCTGGCAGCAGTGAGTCTGTTGCAAAGGCTCATGGTTTGTGTGTGTGGGCCCTTTTTATTGGTCCATTGGTGGGTGTGGCTGTGTTTGAAGTTTGGGTGGGTGTGTTATAAGGAGTGGTGGTGTTTAGGGCCTCTGTTTGTTTTTGGCAGTTGCAGGTCAGTGTATGTGTTTTTTTAGTGTTTGTTGGCCATGTTTAGTGGCTTTGTGCCATTCGAATAGTGTATTCTTGTGTTGTTTTGTTTTGTCCTGGTTGTGTACGTGCGTTTTGAGCGTGTGTACGGTGTGTACATGGGCCATTTGGTAGTACGGTGCTGTCCTTGTGTGTGGCTTGGTACGACTCGTACATGCGGTAGTGATGTTGGGGCCTGGGGTGCGCTCCGTACTTAGGAGGTTGTGTTGGGGGTGCGACTGGAACGTACTGGGGTGTACATAGACGGTGGTACGACACGTACAGGGGTAGGGGGGTGTACATAGACGGTGGTACGACACGTACAGGGGTGGGGGTATGACTCGAACGTACTGGGGTGTAGGTACACGGGGGTACGACACGTACAGGGATGTGGGTACACGGTGGTACGACACGTACAGGGGTGGGGGGGTGTACATAGACGGTGGTACGACACGTACAGGGGTGGGGGTACGACTCGAACGTACAGGGGTGTACATAGACAGTGGTACGACACGTACAGGGGTAGGGGTACGACTCGAACGTACTGGGGTGTACATAGACGGTGGTACGACACGTACAGGGGTGGGGGTACGACTCGAACGTACTGGGGTGTAGGTACACGGGGGTACGACACGTACAGGGGTGTGGGTACACGGTGGTACGACACGTACAGGGGTGGGGGGGTGTACATAGACGGTGGTACGACACGTACAGGGGTGGGGGTATGACTCGAACGTACTGGGGTGTAGGTACACGGGGGTACGACACGTACAGGGATGTGGGTACACGGTGGTACGACACGTACAGGGGTGGGGGGGTGTACATAGACGGTGGTACGACACGTACAGGGGTGGGGGTACGACTCGAACGTACAGGGGTGTACATAGACAGTGGTACGACACGTACAGGGGTAGGGGTACGACTCGAACGTACTGGGGTGTACATAGACGGTGGTACGACACGTACAGGGGTGGGGGTACGACTCGAACGTACTGGGGTGTACATAGACGGTGGTACGACACGTACAGGGGTGGGGGTACGACTCGAACGTACAGGGGTGTACATTGACGGTGGTACGACACGTACAGGGGTGGGGGGGTGTACATAGATGGTGGTACGACACGTACAGGGGTGGGGGTACGACTCGAACGTACAGGGGTGTACATACACGGGTGGGGGTTCGACACAAACACGGGTGTACATACAGGGGGGGGTGTACATTCACGGGGAGTACGACTCGAACGTATGGGTGCTGGGGGGAGTGTTGGGCGCGTATGCGGGTACATGTCTCCATGGTTGCAATGGGAGTTAGGTGCGGATGGTGTTTTTACCATACGGTTGTGAGATCGGACGCACGGGTGGGATCGTGATTCCTCGATCGGACTTCACTTTTCACGTTTGTACGGTAAATCGTCCGAGGACGTGTCGGACACATTTTCCGACCCGAGGACGTGTGGGGAATGATTCCCAATGCGGGTCGTATGGACTTTTTATCATGCGAATCGTGATTGCCAGTCCGTACGGCACTTGTACGATTCGTACGGTAAAAAGACCGGATACGAGTCGCACGGGGAAATTATTTACAGGATCGTAGTTGGCACCTTAGTTTAGTTCCAAAAGCGATAATTCACATGCAAAAGTCATTTACAGTCAAAAAATTAAACATTAAAAAAATTACCATTTCTGACCATCTGGAGAAAGTTCGACAGGTGACGGGTCATAGTTTTTCATCAGAAAATTGATTTTTTGGACTGTAGAAAAATTGATTCAAACTATCATTTGGATTGTGCCTCATGTTGAATAACTACTTTTTAAAGCCTCAATGTGACCAAAATTTCAATTTTTACAAACTTTTTCTCCTACTCAGAAGCTTCTATTTCGACCAATATCAGACATTAAAATGACTCTAAACACACTTATTTTAGTTCCAAAAGTGATAATTCACATGCAATAGTCATTTACAAGCAAAAAATTAAACAGTAAAAAATTACCATTCTTGACCATCTGGAGAAAGTTGGACAGGTCACGGGTCATCGTTTTTTATCAGAAAATTGATTTTTTGGACTGTAGAAAAATTGTTTCAAATGTCATTTGGATTGTGCCTCATTTTGAATAACTACTTTTTAAAGCCTCAATGTGACCAAAATTGCAAATTTTACAGACTTTTTCTGGTACTCAGAAGCTTCTATTTCAACCAATTTCAGGCATTAAAATGACTCTAAACACACTCATTTTAGTTCCAAAAGTGAGAATTCACATGCAATAGTCATTTACAGTCAATAAATTTAACATAAAAAAATTACAATTTCTGACCATCTGGAGAAAGTTCGACAGGTCACGGGTCATCGTTTTTCATCAGAAAATTGATCTTTTGGACTGTAGAAAAATTGATTTAAAATGTCATTTGGATTGTGCCTCATGTGAATAACGACTTTTTAAAGCCTCAATGTGACCAAAATTGCCGTTTTTAAAGACTTTTTCTCGAACTCATAAGCTTCTATTTCGACCAATTTCAGGCATTAAAATGACTCTAAACACACTTATTTTAGTTCCAAGATTTCTAATTCACATCCAATAGTCATTTACAGTCAATAAATTAAACATTAAAAAATTATCATTTCTGACCATCTGGAGAAAGCTCGACAGGTCACGGGTCACCGATTTTCAAAAGAAAATTGATTTTTTCGACTGTAGAAAAATTGATTCAAAATGTCATTTGGATTCTGCCTCATGTTGAATAACTACTTTTTAAAGCCTCAATGTGACCAAAATTGCCATTTTTACAGACTTTTTCTCCTACTCAGAAGCTTCTATTTCGACCAATTTCAGGCATTAAAATGACTCCAAACACACATGTTTCAGTTCCAAAAGCAATAATTCACACCCAATACTCATTTACAGTCAATAAATTAGACAGTAAAAAATTACCATTTCTGACCATCTGGAGAAAGTTCGGCAGGTCACGGGTCATTGTTTTTCATCAGAAAATTGATTTTTTGGACTGTAGAAAAATTGATTTAAAATGTCATTTGGATTGTGCCTCATGTGAATAACGACTTTTGAAAGCCTCAATGTGAACAAAATTGCCATTTTTACAGACTTTTTCTCGAACTCATAAGCTTCTATTTCGACAAATTTCAGGCATTAAAATGACTCTAAACACACTTATTTTAGTTCCAAAAGTGATAATTCACGTGCAATAGTCAATTACAGTCAAAAACTTAAACAGTAAAAAATTACCATTTCTGACCATCTGGAGAAAGTTGGACAGGTCACAGGTCACCGTTTTTCATCAGAAAATTGATTTTTTCGACTGAAGAAAAATTGATTCAAAATGTCATTTGGATTCTGCCTCATGTTGAATAACTACTTTTTAAAGCCTCAATGTGACCAAAATTGCCATTTTTACAGACTTTTTCTCCTACTCAGAAGCTTCTATTTCGACCAATTTCAGGCATTAAAATGACTCTAAACACACATGTTTCAGTTCCAAAAGCAATAATTCACACCCAATACTCATTTACAGTCAATAAATTAGACAGTAAAAAATTACCATTTCTGACCATCTGGAGAAAGTTCGGCAGGTCACGGGTCATTGTTTTTCATCAGAAAATTGATTTTTTGGACTGTAGAAAAATTGATTTAAAATGTCATTTGGATTGTGCCTCATGTGAATAACGACTTTTGAAAGCCTCAATGTGAACAAAATTGCCATTTTTACAGACTTTTTCTCGAACTCATTAGCTTCTATTTCGACCAATTTCAGGCATTAAAATGACTCTAAACACACTTATTTTAGTTCCAAGATTTCTAATCCACATCCAATAGTCATTTACAGTCAATAAATAAAACATTAAAAAATTATCATTTCTGACCATCTGGAGAAAGCTCGACAGGTCACGGGTCATCGTTTTTCATCAGAAAATAGATTTTTTGGCCTGTTGAAAAATTGATTCAAAATGTCATTTGGATTGTGACTCATGTTCAATAACTACTTTTGAAAGCCTCAATGTGACTAAAATTGCCATTTTTACAGACTTTTTCTCGAACTCATAAGCTTCTATTTCGACAAATTTCAGGCATTAAAATGACTCTAAACACACTTATTTTAGTTCCAAAAGTGATAATTCACGTGCAATAGTCAATTACAGTCAAAAACTTAAACAGTAAAAAATTACCATTTCTGACCATCTGGAGAAAGTTGGACAGGTCACAGGTCACCGTTTTTCATCAGAAAATTGATTTTTTCGACTGTAGAAAAATTGATTCAAAATGTCATTTGGATTCTGCCTCATGTTGAATAACTACTTTTTAAAGCCTCAATGTGACCAAAATTGCAAATTTTACAGACTTTTTCTTGTACTCAGAAGCTTCTATTTCAACCAATTTCAGGCATTAAAATGACTCTAAACACACTCATTTTAGTTCCAAAAGTGATAATTCACATGCAATATTCATTTACAGTCAAAAAATTAAACAGTAAAAAATTACAATTTCTGACCATCTGGAGAAAGTTGGACAGGTCTTAGGTCACCGTTTTTCATCAGAAAATTGATTTTTTGGACTGAAGAAAAATTGATTCAAAATGTCATTTGCATTCTGCCTCATGTTGAATAACTACTTTTTAGAGCCTCAATGTGACCAAAATTGCCATTTTTACAGACTTTTTCTCCTACTCATTTGCTTCTATTTCGACCAATTTCAGGCATTAAAATGACTCTAAACACACCTATTTTAGTTCCAAAAGTGATAATTTACATGCAATAGTCATTTACAGTTCAAAAATTAAACAGTAAAAAATTACCATTTCTGACCATCTGGAGAAAGTTCGACAGCTCACGGATCATCGTTTTTCATCAGAAAATGGATTTTTTGCACTGTAGAAAAATTGATTCAGAATGTCATTTGGATTGTGCCTCATATTGAATAACTACTTTTTAAAGTCTCAATGTGACCAAAATTGTTATTTTGACAGAATTTTTTTCGACCACATAAGCTTCTATTTCGACCAAGTTCAGGCATTAAAATGACTCTAAACACCTTTATTTTAGTTCCAAAAGTGATAATTCACATGCAATAGTCATTTACAGTCAAAAAATTTAACTGCAAAAAATTATAATTTCTGACCATCTGGAGAAAGTTCGACAGGTCACGGGTCATCGTTTTCCATCAGAAAATAAATTTTTTGGACTGTAGAAAAATTGATTCAAAATGTCATTTCGATTGTGCCTCATGTTGAATAACTCCTTTTTAAAGCCTTAATGTGACCAAAATTTCAATTTTTACAAACTTTTTCTCCTACTCAGAAGCTTCTATTTCAACCAATTTCAGGCATTAAAATTACTCTAAACACACTTATTTTGGTTCCAAAAGCGATAATTTGCATGCAAAAGTCGTTTACAGTCAAAAAATTAAACATTAAAAAAATTACCATTTCTGACCATCTGGAGAAAGTTCGACAGGTCACGGGTCCTCGTTTTCCATCAGAAAATTGATTTTTTGGTCTGTAGAAAAATTGATTCAAAATGTCATTTGGATTGTGCCTCATGTTGAATAACTACTTTTTAAAGCCTCAAAGTGACCAAAATTGCCATTATTACAGACTTTTTCTCCTACTCAGAAGCTTCTATTTTGACCAATTACAGGCATTAAAATGATTCTTAACACTTATTTTAGTTCCAAAAGTGATAATTCACATACAATAGTCATTTACAAGCAAAAAACTCAACATTAAAAACTTACTTTTTCTGACCATCTGGAGAAAGTTCGACAGGTGACGGGTCATCATTTTTCATTAGAAAATGTATTTTTTGGACTGTAGAAAAATTGATTCAAAATGTCATTTCGATTGTGCCTCATGTTGAATAACTACTTTTTAAAGCCTTAATGTGACCAAAATTTCAATTTTTACAAACTTTTTCTCCTACTCAGAAGCTTCTATTTCGACCAATTTCAGGCCTTAAAATTACTCTAAACACACTTTGTTTATTCCCAAAAGCGATAATTCACATGCAAAAGTCATTTACAGTCAAAAAATTAAACATTAAAAAAATTACCATTTCTGACCATCTGGAGAAAGTTCGACAGGTCACGGGTCATCGTTTTTCATCAGCAAATTGATTTTTTTGACTGTAGAAATATGTATTCAAATGTCATTTGGATTGTGCCTCATGTTGAATAACTACTTTTTAAAGCCTCAATGTGACCAAAATTGCAAATTTTAGAGACTTTTTCTTGTACTCAGAAGCTTCTATTTCAACAAATTTTAGGCATTAAAATGACTCTAAACACACTTATTTAAGTTCCAAAAGTGAGAATTCATATGCAATAGTCATTTACAAGCATAAAATTAAACAGTAAAAAATTACCATTTATGACCATCTGGAGAAAGTTGGACAGGTCACGGGTCACCGTTTTTCATCAGAAAATTGATTTTTTCGACTGTAGAGAAATTGATTCAAAATGTCATTTGGATTCTGCCTCATGTTGAATAACTACTTTTTAAAGCCTCAATGTGACCAAAATTGCCATTTTTACTGACTTTTTCTCCTACTCAGAAGCTTCTATTTCGACCAATTTCAGGCATGAAAATGACTCTAAACACACTTATTTTAGTTCCAAAAGTGATAATTCACATGCAATAGTCATTTACAGTCAAAAAATTAAACAGTAAAAAATTACCATTTCTGACCATCTGGCGAAAGTTGGACAGGTCACGGGTCATCGTTTTCCATCAGAAAATTGATTTTTTGGACTGTAGAAAAATTGATTTAAAATGTCATTTGGATTGTGCCTCATGTGAATAACGACTTTTTAAAGCCTCAATGTGACCAAAATTGCCATTTTTACAGACTTTTTCTCAAACTCATAAGCTTCTATTTCGACCAATTTCAGGCATTAAAATGACTCTAAACACACTTATATTAGTTCCAAGATTTCTAATTCACATCCAATAGTCATTTACAGTCAATAAATTAAACATTACAAAATTATCATTTCTGACCATCTGGAAAAAGCTCGACAGGTCATGGGTCATCATTCTTCATCAGAAAATAGATTTTTTGGCCTGTAGAAACATTGGTTCAAAATGTCATTTGGATTGTGCCTCATGTTCAATAACTACTTTTGAAAGCCTCAATGTGACCAAAATTGCCATTTTTACAGACTTTTTCTCCAACTCAGTTGCTTCTATTTCGACCAATTTCAGGCATTAAAATGACTCTAAACACACCTATTTTAGTTCCAAAAGTGATAATTCACATGCAATAGTCATTTACAGTTCAAAAATTAGACAGTAAAAAATTACCATTTCTGACCATCTGGAGAAAGTTCGACAGCTCACGGATCATCGTTTTTCATCAGAAAATTTATTTTTTGCACTGTAGAAAAATTGATTCAGAATGTCATTTGGATTGTGCCTCATGTTGAATAACTACTTTTTAAAGCCTCAATGTGACCAAAATTGCCAGTTTTTACAGACTTTATTTCGACCACATAAGCTTCCATTTCGACCAATTTCAGGCATTAAATGACTCTAAACACCTTTATTTTAGTTCCAAAAGTGATAATTCACATGCAATAGTCATTTACAGTCAAAAAATTAAACTGTAAATAATTATAATTTCTGACAATCTGGAGAAAGTTCGACAGGCCACGGGTCATCGTTTTCCATCAGAAAATTGATTTTTTGGACTGTAGAAAAATTGATTCAAAATGTAATTTCGATTGTGCCTTATGTTGAATATCTACTTTTTAAAGCCTTAATGTGACCAAAATTTCAATTTTTACAAACTTTTTCTCCTACTCAGAAGCTTCTATTTCGACCAATTTCAATCATTAAAATTACTTTAAACACACTTAGTTTAGTTCCAAAAGCGATAATTCACATGCAATAGTCATTTACAAGCAAAAAATTAAACACTAAAAAAATTACCATTTCTGACCATCTGGAGAAAGTTGGAGAGGTCACGGGTCACCGTTTTTCATCAGAAAATTGATTTTTTGGACTGTAGAAAAATGTATTCAAATGTCATTTGGATTGTGCCTCATGTTGAATAACTACTTTTTAAAGCCTCAATGTGACCAAAATTGCAAATTTTACAGACTTTTTCTTGTACTCAGAAGCTTCTATTTCAACCAATTTCAGGCATTAAAATGACTCTAAACACACTTATTTTAGTTCCAAAAGTGATAATTCACATGCAATAGTCATTTACAGTCAAAAAATTAAACAGTAAAAAATTACCATTTCTGAGCATCTGGAGAAAGTTGGACAGGTCACGGGTCATCGTTTTCCATCAGAAAATTGATTTTTTGGACTGTAGAAAAATTGATTTAAAATGTCATTTGGATTGTGCCTCATGTGAATAACGACTTTTTAAAGCCTCAATGTGACCAAAATTGCCGTTTTTACAGACTTTTTCTCGAACTCATAAGCTTCTATTTCGACCAATTTCAGGCATTAAAATGACTCTAAACACACTTATTTTAGTTCCAAGATTTCTATTTCACATCCAATAGTCATTTACAGTCAATAAATTAGACAGTAAAAAATTACCATTTCTGACCATCTGGAGAAAGTTCGGCAGGTCACGGGTCATTGTTTTTCATCAGAAAATTGATTTTTTGGACTGTAGAAAAATTGATTTAAAATGTCATTTGGATTGTGCCTCATGTGAATAACGACTTTTTAAAGCCTCAATGTGACTAAAATTGCCATTTTTACAGACTTTTTCTCGAACTCATAAGCTTCTATTTCGACAAATTTCAGGCATTAAAATGACTCTAAACACACTTATTTTAGTTCCAAAAGTGATAATTCACATGCAATATCCATTTACAGTCAAAAAATTAAACAGTAAAAAATTACCATTTCTGACCATCTGGAGAAAGTTCGGCAGGTCACGGGTCATTGTTTTTCATCAGAAAATTGATTTTTTGGACTGTAGAAAAATTGATTTAAAATGTCATTTGGATTGTGCCTCATGTGAATAACGACTTTTTAAAGCCTCAATGTGAACAAAATTGCCATTTTTACAGACTTTTTCTCGAACTCATTAGCTTCTATTTCGACCAATTTCAGGCATTAAAATGACTCTAAACACACTTATTTTAGTTCCAAGATTTCTAATTCACATCCAATAGTCATTTACAGTCAATAAATTAAACATTAAAAAATTATCATTTCTGACCATCTGGAGAAAGCTCGACAGGTCACGGGTCATCGTTTTTCATCAGAAAATAGATTTTTTGGCCTGTTGAAAAATTGATTCAAAATGTCATTTGGATTGTGACTCATGTTCAATAACTACTTTTGAAAGCCTCAATGTGACTAAAATTGCCATTTTTACAGACTTTTTCTCGAACTCATAAGCTTCTATTTCGACAAATTTCAGGCATTAAAATGACTCTAAACACACTTATTTTAGTTCCAAAAGTGATAATTCACGTGCAATAGTCAATTACAGTCAAAAACTTAAACAGTAAAAAATTACCATTTCTGACCATCTGGAGAACGTTGGACAGGTCACGGGTCAACGTTTTTCATCAGAAAATTGATTTTTTCGACTGTAGAAAAATTGATACAAAATGTCATTTGGATTCTGCCTCATGTTGAATAACTACTTTTTAAAGCCTCAATGTGACCAAAATTGCAAATTTTACAAACTTTTTCTTGTACTCAGAAGCTTCTATTTCAACCAATTTCAGGCATTAAAATGACTCTAAACACACTCATTTTAGTTCCAAAAGTGATAATTCACATGCAATATTCATTTACAGTCAAAAAATTAAACAGTAAAAAATTACAATTTCTGACCATCTGGAGAAAGTTGGACAGGTCTTAGGTCACCGTTTTTCATCAGAAAATTGATTTTTTGGACTGAAGAAAAATTGATTCAAAATGTCATTTGCATTCTGCCTCATGTTGAATAACTACTTTTTAGAGCCTCAATGTGACCAAAATTGCCATTTTCACAGACATTTTCTCCTACTCATTTGCTTCTATTTCGACCAATTTCAGGCATTAAAATGACTCTAAATACACCTATTTTAGTTCCAAAAGTGATAATTTACATGCAATAGTCATTTACAGTTCAAAAATTAAACAGTAAAAAATTACCATTTCTGACCATCTGGAGAAAGTTCGACAGCTCACGGATCATCGTTTTTCATCAGAAAATGGATTTTTTGCACTGTAGAAAAATTGATTCAGAATGTCATTTGGATTGTGCCTCATATTGAATAACTACTTTTTAAAGTCTCAATGTGACCAAAATTGTTATTTTGACAGAATTTTTTTCGACCACATAAGCTTCTATTTCGACCAGTTTCAGGCATTAAAATGACTCTAAACACCTTTATTTTAGTTCCAAAAGTGATAATTCACATGCAATAGTCATTTACAGTCAAAAAATTAAACTGCAAAAAATTACAATTTCTGACCATCTGGAGAAAGTTCGACAGGTCACGGGTCATCGTTTTCCATCAGAAAATTAATTTTTTGGACTGTAGAAAAATTGATTCAAAATGTCATTTCGATTGTACCTCATGTTGAATAACTCCTTTTTAAAGCCTTAATGTGACCAAAATTTCAATTTTTACAAACTTTTTCTCCTACTCAGAAGCTTCTATTTCAACCAATTTCAGGCATTAAAATTACTCTAAACACACTTATTTTGGTTCCAAGATTTCTAATTCACATCCAATAGTCATTTACAGTCAATAAATTAAACATTAAAAAATTATCATTTCTGACCATCTGGAGAAAGCTCGACAGGTCACGGGTCACCGATTTTCAACAGAAAATTGATTTTTTCGACTGTAGAAAAATTGATTCAAAATGTCATTTGGATTCTGCCTCATGTTGAATAACTACTTTTTAAAGCCTCAATGTGACCAAAATTGCCATTTTTACAGACTTTTTCTCCTACTCAGAAGCTTCTATTTCGACCAATTTCAGGCATTAAAATGACTCCAAACACACATGTTTCAGTTCCAAAAGCAATAATTCACACCCAATACTCATTTACAGTCAATAAATTAGACAGTAAAAAATTACCATTTCTGACCATCTGGAGAAAGTTCGGCAGGTCACGGGTCATTGTTTTTCATCAGAAAATTGATTTTTTGGCCTGTTGAAAAATTGATTCAAAATGTCATTTGGATTGGGACTCATGTTCAATAACTACTTTTGAAAGCCTCAATGTGACTAAAATTGCCATTTTTACAGACTTTTTCTTGAACTCATAAGCTTCTATTTCGACAAATTTCAGGCATTAAAATGACTCTAAACACACTTATTTTAGTTCCAAAAGTGATAATTCACATGCAATATTCATTTACAGTCAAAAAATTAAACAGTAAAAAATTACAATTTCTGACCATCTGGAGAAAGTTGGACAGGTCTTAGGTCACCGTTTTTCATCAGAAAATTGATTTTTTGGACTGAAGAAAAATTGATTCAAAATGTCATTTGCATTCTGCCTCATGTTGAATAACTACTTTTTAGAGCCTCAATGTGACCAAAATTGCCATTTTCACAGACATTTTCTCCTACTCATTTGCTTCTATTTCGACCAATTTCAGGCATTAAAATGACTCTAAATACACCTATTTTAGTTCCAAAAGTGATAATTTACATGCAATAGTCATTTACAGTTCAAAAATTAAACAGTAAAAAATTACCATTTCTGACCATCTGGAGAAAGTTCGACAGCTCACGGATCATCGTTTTTCATCAGAAAATGGATTTTTTGCACTGTAGAAAAATTGATTCAGAATGTCATTTGGATTGTGCCTCATATTGAATAACTACTTTTTAAAGTCTCAATGTGACCAAAATTGTTATTTTGACAGAATTTTTTTCGACCACATAAGCTTCTATTTCGACCAATTTCAGGCATTAAAATGACTCTAAACACCTTTATTTTAGTTCCAAAAGTGATAATTCACATGCAATAGTCATTTACAGTCAAAAAATTAAACTGCAAAAAATTACAATTTCTGACCATCTGGAGAAAGTTCGACAGGTCACGGGTCATCGTTTTCCATCAGAAAATTAATTTTTTGGACTGTAGAAAAATTGATTCAAAATGTCATTTCGATTGTGCCTCATGTTGAATAACTCCTTTTTAAAGCCTTAATGTGACCAAAATTTCAATTTTTACAAACTTTTTCTCCTACTCAGAAGCTTCTATTTCAACCAATTTCAGGCATTAAAATTACTCTAAACACACTTATTTTGGTTCCAAGATTTCTAATTCACATCCAATAGTCATTTACAGTCAATAAATTAAACATTAAAAAATTATCATTTCTGACCATCTGGAGAAAGCTCGACAGGTCACGGGTCACCGATTTTCAACAGAAAATTGATTTTTTCCACTGTAGAAAAATTGATTCAAAATGTCATTTGGATTCTGCCTCATGTTGAATAACTACTTTTTAAAGCCTCAATGTGACCAAAATTGCCATTTTTACAGACTTTTTCTCCTACTCAGAAGCTTCTATTTCGACCAATTTCAGGCATTAAAATGACTCTAAACACACATGTTTCAGTTCCAAAAGCAATAATTCACACCCAATACTCATTTACAGTCAATAAATTAGACAGTAAACAATTACCATTTCTGACCATCTGGAGAAAGTTCGACAGGTCACGGGTCAACTTTTTCCATCAGAAAATTGATTTTTTGGACTGTAGAAAAATTGATTCAAAATGTAATTTCGATTGTGCCTCATGTTGAATAACTACTTTTTAAAGCCTTAATGTGACCAAAATTTCAATTTTTACAAACTTTTTCTCCTACTCAGAAGCTTCTATTTCGACCAATTTCAGGCATTAAAATTACTTTAAACACACTTAGTTTAGTTCCGAAAGCGATAATTCACATGCAATAGTCATTTACAAGCAAAAAATTAAACATTAAAAAAATTACCATTTCTGACCATCTGGAGAAAGTTGGACAGGTCACGGGTCACCGTTTTTCATCAGAAAATTGGTTTTTTGGACTGTAGAAAAATTTATTCAAAATGTCATTTGGATTGTGCCTCATATTGAATAACTACTTTTTAAAGCCTCAATGTGACCAAAATTGCCATTTTTACATACTTTTTTTCAACCACATAAGCTTCTATTTCGACCAATTTCAGGCATTGAAATGACTCTAAACACCTTTATTTTAGTTCCAAAAGTGATAATTCACATGCAATAGTCATTTACAGTCAAAAAATTAAACTGCAAAAAATTATAATTTCTGACCATCTGGAGAAAGTTCGACAGGTCACGGGTCATCGTTTTCCATCAGAAAATTAATTTTTTGGACTGTAGAAAAATTGATTCAAAATGTCATTTCGATTGTGCCTCATGTTGAATAACTCCTTTTTAAAGCCTTAATGTGACCAAAATTTCAATTTTTACAAACTTTTTCTCCTACTCAGAAGCTTCTATTTCAACCAATTTCAGGCATTAAAATTACTCTAAACACACTTATTTTGGTTCCAAAAGCGATAATTTGCATGCAAAAGTCGTTTACAGTCAAAAAATTAAACATTAAAAAAATGACCATTTCTGACCATCTGGAGAAAGTTCGACAGGTCACGGGTCATCGTTTTTCATCAGAAAATAGATTTTTTGGCCTGTTGAAAAATTGATTACAAAAATGTCATTTGGATTGTGACTCATGTTCAATAACTACTTTTGAAAGCCTCAATGTGACTAAAATTGCCATTTTTACAGACTTTTTCTCGAACTCATAAGCTTCTATTTCGACAAATTTCAGGCATTAAAATGACTCTAAACACACTTATTTTAGTTCCAAAAGTGATAATTCACATGCAATATCCATTTACAGTCAAAAAATTAAACAGTAAAAAATTACAATTTCTGACCATCTGGAGAAAGTTGGACAGGTCTTAGGTCACCGTTTTTCATCAGAAAATTGATTTTTTGGACTGAAGAAAAATTGATTCAAAATGTCATTTGCATTCTGCCTCATGTTGAATAACTACTTTTTAGAGCCTCAATGTGACCAAAATTGCCATTTTCACAGACATTTTCTCCTACTCATTTGCTTCTATTTCGACCAATTTCAGGCATTAAAATGACTCTAAATACACCTATTTTAGTTCCAAAAGTGATAATTTACATGCAATAGTCATTTACAGTTCAAAAATTAAACAGTAAAAAATTACCATTTCTGACCATCTGGAGAAAGTTCGACAGCTCACGGATCATCGTTTTTCATCAGAAAATGGATTTTTTGCACTGTAGAAAAATTGATTCAGAATGTCATTTGGATTGTGCCTCATATTGAATAACTACTTTTTAAAGTCTCAATGTGACCAAAATTGTTATTTTGACAGAATTTTTTTCGACCACATAAGCTTCTATTTCGACCAATTTCAGGCATTAAAATGACTCTAAACACCTTTATTTTAGTTCCAAAAGTGATAATTCACATGCAATAGTCATTTACAGTCAAAAAATTAAACTGCAAAAAATTACAATTTCTGACCATCTGGAGAAAGTTCGACAGGTCACGGGTCATCGTTTTCCATCAGAAAATTAATTTTTTGGACTGTAGAAAAATTGATTCAAAATGTCATTTCGATTGTGCCTCATGTTGAATAACTCCTTTTTAAAGCCTTAATGTGACCAAAATTTCAATTTTTACAAACTTTTTCTCCTACTCAGAAGCTTCTATTTCAACCAATTTCAGGCATTAAAATTACTCTAAACACACTTATTTTGGTTCCAAGATTTCTAATTCACATCCAATAGTCATTTACAGTCAATAAATTAAACATTAAAAAATTATCATTTCTGACCATCTGGAGAAAGCTCGACAGGTCACGGGTCACCGATTTTCAACAGAAAATTGATTTTTTCGACTGTAGAAAAATTGATTCAAAATGTCATTTGGATTCTGCCTCATGTTGAATAACTACTTTTTAAAGCCTCAATGTGACCAAAATTGCCATTTTTACAGACTTTTTCTCCTACTCAGAAGCTTCTATTTCGACCAATTTCAGGCATTAAAATGACTCTAAACACACATGTTTCAGTTCCAAAAGCAATAATTCACACCCAATACTCATTTACAGTCAATAAATTAGACAGTAAACAATTACCATTTCTGACCATCTGGAGAAAGTTCGACAGGTCACGGGTCAACTTTTTCCATCAGAAAATTGATTTTTTGTACTGTAGAAAAATTGATTCAAAATGTAATTTCGATTGTGCCTCATGTTGAATAACTACTTTTTAAAGCCTTAATGTGACCAAAATTTCAATTTTTACAAACTTTTTCTCCTACTCAGAAGCTTCTATTTCGACCAATTTCAGGCATTAAAATTACTTTAAACACACTTAGTTTAGTTCCAAAAGCGATAATTCACATGCAATAGTCATTTACAAGCAAAAAATTAAACATTAAAAAAATTACCATTTCTGACCATCTGGAGAAAGTTGGACAGGTCACGGGTCACCGTTTTTCATCAGAAAATTGGTTTTTTGGACTGTAGAAAAATTTATTCAAAATGTCATTTGGATTGTGCCTCATATTGAATAACTACTTTTTAAAGCCTCAATGTGACCAAAATTGCCATTTTTACATACTTTTTTTCAACCACATAAGCTTCTATTTCGACCAATTTCAGGCATTGAAATGACTCTAAACACCTTTATTTTAGTTCCAAAAGTGATAATTCACATGCAATAGTCATTTACAGTCAAAAAATTAAACTGCAAAAAATTATAATTTCTGACCATCTGGAGAAAGTTCGACAGGTCACGGGTCATCGTTTTCCATCAGAAAATTAATTTTTTGGACTGTAGAAAAATTGATTCAAAATGTCATTTCGATTGTGCCTCATGTTGAATAACTCCTTTTTAAAGCCTTAATGTGACCAAAATTTCAATTTTTACAAACTTTTTCTCCTACTCAGAAGCTTCTATTTCAACCAATTTCAGGCATTAAAATTACTCTAAACACACTTATTTTGGTTCCAAAAGCGATAATTTGCATGCAAAAGTCGTTTACAGTCAAAAAATTAAACATTAAAAAAATTACCATTTCTGACCATCTGGAGAAAGTTCGACAGGTCACGGGTCCTCGTTTTCCATCAGAAAATTGATTTTTTGGTCTGTAGAAAAATTGATTCAAAATGTCATTTGGATTGTGCCTCATGTTGAATAACTACTTTTTAAAGCCTCAAAGTGACCAAAATTGCTATTATTACAGACTTTTTCTCCCACTCAGAAGCTTCTATTTTGACCAATTACAGGCATTAAAATGATTCTTAACACTTATTTTAGTTCCAAAAGTGATAATTCACATACAATAGTCATTTACAAGCAAAAAACTCAACATTAAAAACTTACTTTTTCTGACCATCTGGAGAAAGTTCGACAGGTGACGGGTCATCATTTTTCATTAGAAAATGTATTTTTTGGACTGCAGAAAAATTGATTCAAAATGTCATTTCGATTGTGCCTCATGTTGAATAACTACTTTTTAAAGCCTTAATGTGACCAAAATTTCAATTTTTACAAACTTTTTCTCCTACTCAGAAGCTTCTATTTCGACCAATTTCAGGCCTTAAAATTACTCTAAACACACTTTGTTTATTCCCAAAAGCGATAATTCACATGCAAAAGTCATTTACAGTCAAAAAATTAAACATTAAAAAAATTACCATTTCTGACCATCTGGAGAAAGTTCGACAGGTCACGGGTCATCGTTTTTCATCAGCAAATTGATTTTTTTGACTGTAGAAATATGTATTCAAATGTCATTTGGATTGTGCCTCATGTTGAATAACTACTTTTTAAAGCCTTAATGTGACCAAAATTTCAATTTTTACAAACTTTTTCTCCTACTCAGAAGCTTCTATTTCAACCAATTTCAGGCATTAAAATTACTCTAAACACACTTATTTTGGTTCCAAGATTTCTAATTCACATCCAATAGTCATTTACAGTCAATAAATTAAACATTAAAAAATTATCATTTCTGACCATCTGGAGAAAGCTCGACAGGTCACGGGTCACCGATTTTCAACAGAAAATTGATTTTTTCGACTGTAGAAAAATTGATTCAAAATGTCATTTGGATTCTGCCTCATGTTGAATAACTACTTTTTAAAGCCTCAATGTGACCAAAATTGCCATTTTTACAGACTTTTTCTCCTACTCAGAAGCTTCTATTTCGACCAATTTCAGGCATTAAAATGACTCTAAACACACATGTTTCAGTTCCAAAAGCAATAATTCACACCCAATACTCATTTACAGTCAATAAATTAGACAGTAAACAATTACCATTTCTGACCATCTGGAGAAAGTTCGACAGGTCACGGGTCAACTTTTTCCATCAGAAAATTGATTTTTTGGACTGTAGAAAAATTGATTCAAAATGTAATTTCGATTGTGCCTCATGTTGAATAACTACTTTTTAAAGCCTTAATGTGACCAAAATTTCAATTTTTACAAACTTTTTCTCCTACTCAGAAGCTTCTATTTCGACCAATTTCAGGCATTAAAATTACTTTAAACACACTTAGTTTAGTTCCGAAAGCGATAATTCACATGCAATAGTCATTTACAAGCAAAAAATTAAACATTAAAAAAATTACCATTTCTGACCATCTGGAGAAAGTTGGACAGGTCACGGGTCACCGTTTTTCATCAGAAAATTGGTTTTTTGGACTGTAGAAAAATTTATTCAAAATGTCATTTGGATTGTGCCTCATATTGAATAACTACTTTTTAAAGCCTCAATGTGACCAAAATTGCCATTTTTACATACTTTTTTTCAACCACATAAGCTTCTATTTCGACCAATTTCAGGCATTGAAATGACTCTAAACACCTTTATTTTAGTTCCAAAAGTGATAATTCACATGCAATAGTCATTTACAGTCAAAAAATTAAACTGCAAAAAATTATAATTTCTGACCATCTGGAGAAAGTTCGACAGGTCACGGGTCATCGTTTTCCATCAGAAAATTAATTTTTTGGACTGTAGAAAAATTGATTCAAAATGTCATTTCGATTGTGCCTCATGTTGAATAACTCCTTTTTAAAGCCTTAATGTGACCAAAATTTCAATTTTTACAAACTTTTTCTCCTACTCAGAAGCTTCTATTTCAACCAATTTCAGGCATTAAAATTACTCTAAACACACTTATTTTGGTTCCAAAAGCGATAATTTGCATGCAAAAGTCGTTTACAGTCAAAAAATTAAACATTAAAAAAATGACCATTTCTGACCATCTGGAGAAAGTTCGACAGGTCACGGGTCATCGTTTTTCATCAGAAAATAGATTTTTTGGCCTGTTGAAAAATTGATTCAAAATGTCATTTGGATTGTGACTCATGTTCAATAACTACTTTTGAAAGCCTCAATGTGACTAAAATTGCCATTTTTACAGACTTTTTCTCGAACTCATAAGCTTCTATTTCGACAAATTTCAGGCATTAAAATGACTCTAAACACACTTATTTTAGTTCCAAAAGTGATAATTCACATGCAATATCCATTTACAGTCAAAAAATTAAACAGTAAAAAATTACAATTTCTGACCATCTGGAGAAAGTTGGACAGGTCTTAGGTCACCGTTTTTCATCAGAAAATTGATTTTTTGGACTGAAGAAAAATTGATTCAAAATGTCATTTGCATTCTGCCTCATGTTGAATAACTACTTTTTAGAGCCTCAATGTGACCAAAATTGCCATTTTCACAGACATTTTCTCCTACTCATTTGCTTCTATTTCGACCAATTTCAGGCATTAAAATGACTCTAAATACACCTATTTTAGTTCCAAAAGTGATAATTTACATGCAATAGTCATTTACAGTTCAAAAATTAAACAGTAAAAAATTACCATTTCTGACCATCTGGAGAAAGTTCGACAGCTCACGGATCATCGTTTTTCATCAGAAAATGGATTTTTTGCACTGTAGAAAAATTGATTCAGAATGTCATTTGGATTGTGCCTCATATTGAATAACTACTTTTTAAAGTCTCAATGTGACCAAAATTGTTATTTTGACAGAATTTTTTTCGACCACATAAGCTTCTATTTCGACCAATTTCAGGCATTAAAATGACTCTAAACACCTTTATTTTAGTTCCAAAAGTGATAATTCACATGCAATAGTCATTTACAGTCAAAAAATTAAACTGCAAAAAATTACAATTTCTGACCATCTGGAGAAAGTTCGACAGGTCACGGGTCATCGTTTTCCATCAGAAAATTAATTTTTTGGACTGTAGAAAAATTGATTCAAAATGTCATTTCGATTGTGCCTCATGTTGAATAACTCCTTTTTAAAGCCTTAATGTGACCAAAATTTCAATTTTTACAAACTTTTTCTCCTACTCAGAAGCTTCTATTTCAACCAATTTCAGGCATTAAAATTACTCTAAACACACTTATTTTGGTTCCAAGATTTCTAATTCACATCCAATAGTCATTTACAGTCAATAAATTAAACATTAAAAAATTATCATTTCTGACCATCTGGAGAAAGCTCGACAGGTCACGGGTCACCGATTTTCAACAGAAAATTGATTTTTTCGACTGTAGAAAAATTGATTCAAAATGTCATTTGGATTCTGCCTCATGTTGAATAACTACTTTTTAAAGCCTCAATGTGACCAAAATTGCCATTTTTACAGACTTTTTCTCCTACTCAGAAGCTTCTATTTCGACCAATTTCAGGCATTAAAATGACTCTAAACACACATGTTTCAGTTCCAAAAGCAATAATTCACACCCAATACTCATTTACAGTCAATAAATTAGACAGTAAACAATTACCATTTCTGACCATCTGGAGAAAGTTCGACAGGTCACGGGTCAACTTTTTCCATCAGAAAATTGATTTTTTGTACTGTAGAAAAATTGATTCAAAATGTAATTTCGATTGTGCCTCATGTTGAATAACTACTTTTTAAAGCCTTAATGTGACCAAAATTTCAATTTTTACAAACTTTTTCTCCTACTCAGAAGCTTCTATTTCGACCAATTTCAGGCATTAAAATTACTTTAAACACACTTAGTTTAGTTCCAAAAGCGATAATTCACATGCAATAGTCATTTACAAGCAAAAAATTAAACATTAAAAAAATTACCATTTCTGACCATCTGGAGAAAGTTGGACAGGTCACGGGTCACCGTTTTTCATCAGAAAATTGGTTTTTTGGACTGTAGAAAAATTTATTCAAAATGTCATTTGGATTGTGCCTCATATTGAATAACTACTTTTTAAAGCCTCAATGTGACCAAAATTGCCATTTTTACATACTTTTTTTCAACCACATAAGCTTCTATTTCGACCAATTTCAGGCATTGAAATGACTCTAAACACCTTTATTTTAGTTCCAAAAGTGATAATTCACATGCAATAGTCATTTACAGTCAAAAAATTAAACTGCAAAAAATTATAATTTCTGACCATCTGGAGAAAGTTCGACAGGTCACGGGTCATCGTTTTCCATCAGAAAATTAATTTTTTGGACTGTAGAAAAATTGATTCAAAATGTCATTTCGATTGTGCCTCATGTTGAATAACTCCTTTTTAAAGCCTTAATGTGACCAAAATTTCAATTTTTACAAACTTTTTCTCCTACTCAGAAGCTTCTATTTCAACCAATTTCAGGCATTAAAATTACTCTAAACACACTTATTTTGGTTCCAAAAGCGATAATTTGCATGCAAAAGTCGTTTACAGTCAAAAAATTAAACATTAAAAAAATTACCATTTCTGACCATCTGGAGAAAGTTCGACAGGTCACGGGTCCTCGTTTTCCATCAGAAAATTGATTTTTTGGTCTGTAGAAAAATTGATTCAAAATGTCATTTGGATTGTGCCTCATGTTGAATAACTACTTTTTAAAGCCTCAAAGTGACCAAAATTGCTATTATTACAGACTTTTTCTCCCACTCAGAAGCTTCTATTTTGACCAATTACAGGCATTAAAATGATTCTTAACACTTATTTTAGTTCCAAAAGTGATAATTCACATACAATAGTCATTTACAAGCAAAAAACTCAACATTAAAAACTTACTTTTTCTGACCATCTGGAGAAAGTTCGACAGGTGACGGGTCATCATTTTTCATTAGAAAATGTATTTTTTGGACTGCAGAAAAATTGATTCAAAATGTCATTTCGATTGTGCCTCATGTTGAATAACTACTTTTTAAAGCCTTAATGTGACCAAAATTTCAATTTTTACAAACTTTTTCTCCTACTCAGAAGCTTCTATTTCGACCAATTTCAGGCCTTAAAATTACTCTAAACACACTTTGTTTATTCCCAAAAGCGATAATTCACATGCAAAAGTCATTTACAGTCAAAAAATTAAACATTAAAAAAATTACCATTTCTGACCATCTGGAGAAAGTTCGACAGGTCACGGGTCATCGTTTTTCATCAGCAAATTGATTTTTTTGACTGTAGAAATATGTATTCAAATGTCATTTGGATTGTGCCTCATGTTGAATAACTACTTTTTAAAGCCTCAAAGTGACCAAAATTGCAAATTTTACAGACTTTTTCTTGTACTCAGAAGCTTCTATTTCAACCATTTTTAGGCATTAAAATGACTCTAAACACACTTATTTAAGTTCCAAAAGTGAGAATTCATATGCAATAGTCATTTACAAGCATAAAATTAAACAGTAAAAAATTACCATTTCTGACCATCTGGAGAAAGTTGGACAGGTCACGGGTCACCGTTTTTCATCAGAAAATTGACTTTTTCGACTGTAGAGAAATTGATTCAAAATGTTATTTGGATTCTGCCTCATGTTGAATAACTACTTTTTAAAGCCTCAATGTGACCAAAATTGCCATTTTTACTGACTATTTCTCCTACTCATTTGCTTCTATTTCGACCAATTTCAGGCATTAAAATGACTCTAAACACACCTATTTTAGTTCCAAAAGTGATAATTCACATGCAATAGTCATTTACAGTTCAAAAATTAGACAGTAAAAAAATACCATTTCTGACCATCTGGAGAAAGTTCGACAGCTCACGGATCATCGTTTTTCATCAGAAAATTTATTTTTTGCACTGTAGAAAAATTGAATCAGAATGTCATTTGGATTGTGCCTCATGTTGAATAACTACTTTTTAAAGCCTCAATGTGACCAAAATTGCCAGTTTTTACAGACTTTTTTTCGACCACATAAGCTTCTATTTCGACCAATTTCAGGCATTAAATGACTCTAAACACCTTTATTTTAGTTCCAAAAGTGATAATTCACATGCAATAGTCATTTACAGTCAAAAAATTAAACTGTAAATAATTATAATTTCTGACAATCTGGAGAAAGTTCGACAGGCCACGGGTCATCGTTTTCCATCAGAAAATTGATTTTTTGGACTGTAGAAAAATTGATTCAAAATGTAATTTCGATTGTGCCTTATGTTGAATAACTACTTTTTAAAGCCTTAATGTGACCAAAATTTCAATTTTTACAAACTTTTTCTCCTGCTCAGAAACTTCTATTTCGACCAATTTCAATCATTAAAATGACTTTAAACACACTTAGTTTAGTTCCAAAAGCGATAATTCACATGCAATAGTCATTTACAAGCAAAAAATTAAACACTAAAAAAATTACCATTTCTGACCATCTGGAGAAAGTTGGAGAGGTCACGGGTCACCGTTTTTCATCAGAAAATTGATTTTTTGGACTGTAGAAAAATGTATTCAAATGTCATTTGGATTGTGCCTCATGTTGAATAACTACTTTTTAAAGCCTCAATGTGACCAAAATTGCAAATTTTACAGACTTTTTCTTGTACTCAGAAGCTTCTATTTCAACCAATTTCAGGCATTAAAATGACTCTAAACACACTTATTTCAGTTCCAAAAGTGATAATTCACATGCAATAGTCATTTACAGTCAAAAAATTAAACAGTAAAAAATTACCATTTCTGAGCATCTGGAGAAAGTTGGACAGGTCACGGGTCATCGTTTTCCATCAGAAAATTGATTTTTTGGACTGTAGAAAAATTGATTTAAAATGTCATTTGGATTGTGCCTCATGTGAATAACGACTTTTTAAAGCCTCAATGTGACCAAAATCGCCGTTTTTACAGACTTTTTCTCGAACTCATAAGCTTCTATTTCGACCAATTTCAGGCATTAAAATGACTCTAAACACACTCATTTTAGTTCCAAAAGTGATAATTCACATGCAATAGTCATTTACAGTCAAAAAATTAAACAGTAAAAAATTACCATTTCTGACCATCTGGCGAAAGTTGGACAGGTCACGGGTCATCGTTTTCCATCAGAAAATTGATTTTTTGGACTGTAGAAAAATTGATTTAAAATGTCATTTGGATTGTGCCTCATGTGAATAACGACTTTTTAAAGCCTCAATGTGACCAAAATTGCCATTTTTACAGACTTTTTCTCAAACTCATAAGCTTCTATTTCGACCAATTTCAGCCATTAAAATGACTCTAAACACACTTATATTAGTTCCAAGATTTCTAATTCACATCCAATAGTCATTTACAGTCAATAAATTAAACATTACAAAATTATCATTTCTGACCATCTGGAAAAAGCTCGACAGGTCATGGGTCATCATTCTTCATCAGAAAATAGATTTTTTGGCCTGTAGAAACATTGATTCAAAATGTCATTTGGATTGTGCCTCATGTTCAATAACTACTTTTGAAAGCCTCAATGTGACCAAAATTGCCATTTTTACAGACTTTTTCTCCAACTCAGTTGCTTCTATTTCGACCAATTTCAGGCATTAAAATGACTCTAAACACACCTATTTTAGTTCCAAAAGTGATAATTCACATGCAATAGTCATTTACAGTTCAAAAATTAGACAGTAAAAAATTACCATTTCTGACCATCTGGAGAAAGTTCGACAGCTCACGGATCATCGTTTTTCATCAGAAAATTTATTTTTTGCACTGTAGAAAAATTGATTCAGAATGTCATTTGGATTGTGCCTCATGTTGAATAACTACTTTTTAAAGCCTCAATGTGACCAAAATTGCCAGTTTTTACAGACTTTATTTCGACCACATAAGCTTCCATTTCGACCAATTTCAGGCATTAAATGACTCTAAACACCTTTATTTTAGTTCCAAAAGTGATAATTCACATGCAATAGTCATTTACAGTCAAAAAATTAAACTGTAAATAATTATAATTTCTGACAATCTGGAGAAAGTTCGACAGGCCACGGGTCATCGTTTTCCATCAGAAAATTGATTTTTTGGACTGTAGAAAAATTGATTCAAAATGTAATTTCGATTGTGCCTTATGTTGAATATCTACTTTTTAAAGCCTTAATGTGACCAAAATTTCAATTTTTACAAACTTTTTCTCCTACTCAGAAGCTTCTATTTCGACCAATTTCAATCATTAAAATTACTTTAAACACACTTAGTTTAGTTCCAAAAGCGATAATTCACATGCAATAGTCATTTACAAGCAAAAAATTAAACACTAAAAAAATTACCATTTCTGACCATCTGGAGAAAGTTGGAGAGGTCACGGGTCACCGTTTTTCATCAGAAAATTGATTTTTTGGACTGTAGAAAAATGTATTCAAATGTCATTTGGATTGTGCCTCATGTTGAATAACTACTTTTTAAAGCCTCAATGTGACCAAAATTGCAAATTTTACAGACTTTTTCTTGTACTCAGAAGCTTCTATTTCAACCAATTTCAGGCATTAAAATGACTCTAAACACACTTATTTTAGTTCCAAAAGTGATAATTCACATGCAATAGTCATTTACAGTCAAAAAATTAAACAGTAAAAAATTACCATTTCTGAGCATCTGGAGAAAGTTGGACAGGTCACGGGTCATCGTTTTCCATCAGAAAATTGATTTTTTGGACTGTAGAAAAATTGATTTAAAATGTCATTTGGATTGTGCCTCATGTGAATAACGACTTTTTAAAGCCTCAATGTGACCAAAATTGCCGTTTTTACAGACTTTTTCTCGAACTCATAAGCTTCTATTTCGACCAATTTCAGGCATTAAAATGACTCTAAACACACTTATTTTAGTTCCAAGATTTCTATTTCACATCCAATAGTCATTTACAGTCAATAAATTAGACAGTAAAAAATTACCATTTCTGACCATCTGGAGAAAGTTCGGCAGGTCACGGGTCATTGTTTTTCATCAGAAAATAGATTTTTTGGACTGTAGAAAAATTGATTTAAAATGTCATTTGGATTGTGCCTCATGTGAATAACGACTTTTTAAAGCCTCAATGTGAACAAAATTGCCATTTTTACAGACTTTTTCTCGAACTCATTAGCTTCTATTTCGACCAATTTCAGGCATTAAAATGACTCTAAACACACTTATTTTAGTTCCAAGATTTCTAATTCACATCCAATAGTCATTTACAGTCAATAAATTAAACATTAAAAAATTATCATTTCTGACCATCTGGAGAAAGCTCGACAGGTCACGGGTCATCGTTTTTCATCAGAAAATAGATTTTTTGGCCTGTTGAAAAATTGATTCAAAATGTCATTTGGATTGTGACTCATGTTCAATAACTACTTTTGAAAGCCTCAATGTGACTAAAATTGCCATTTTTACAGACTTTTTCTCGAACTCATAAGCTTCTATTTCGACAAATTTCAGGCATTAAAATGACTCTAAACACACTTATTTTAGTTCCAAAAGTGATAATTCACGTGCAATAGTCAATTACAGTCAAAAACTTAAACAGTAAAAAATTACCATTTCTGACCATCTGGAGAACGTTGGACAGGTCACGGGTCAACGTTTTTCATCAGAAAATTGATTTTTTGGACTGTAGAAAAATTGATACAAAATGTCATTTGGATTCTGCCTCATGTTGAATAACTACTTTTTAAAGCCTCAATGTGACCTAAATTGCAAATTTTACAAACTTTTTCTTGTACTCAGAAGCTTCTATTTCAACCAATTTCAGGCATTAAAATGACTCTAAACACACTCATTTTAGTTCCAAAAGTGATAATTTACATGCAATAGTCATTTACAGTTCAAAAATTAAACAGTAAAAAATTACCATTTCTGACCATCTGGAGAAAGTTCGACAGCTCACGGATCATCGTTTTTCATCAGAAAATGGATTTTTTGCACTGTAGAAAAATTGATTCAGAATGTCATTTGGATTGTGCCTCATATTGAATAACTACTTTTTAAAGTCTCAATGTGACCAAAATTGTTATTTTGACAGAATTTTTTTCGACCACATAAGCTTCTATTTCGACCAATTTCAGGCATTAAAATGACTCTAAACACCTTTATTTTAGTTCCAAAAGTGATAATTCACATGCAATAGTCATTTACAGTCAAAAAATTAAACTGCAAAAAATTACAATTTCTGACCATCTGGAGAAAGTTCGACAGGTCACGGGTCATCGTTTTCCATCAGAAAATTAATTTTTTGGACTGTAGAAAAATTGATTCAAAATGTCATTTCGATTGTGCCTCATGTTGAATAACTCCTTTTTAAAGCCTTAATGTGACCAAAATTTCAATTTTTACAAACTTTTTCTCCTACTCAGAAGCTTCTATTTCAACCAATTTCAGGCATTAAAATTACTCTAAACACACTTATTTTGGTTCCAAGATTTCTAATTCACATCCAATAGTCATTTACAGTCAATAAATTAAACATTAAAAAATTATCATTTCTGACCATCTGGAGAAAGCTCGACAGGTCACGGGTCACCGATTTTCAACAGAAAATTGATTTTTTCGACTGTAGAAAAATTGATTCAAAATGTCATTTGGATTCTGCCTCATGTTGAATAACTACTTTTTAAAGCCTCAATGTGACCAAAATTGCCATTTTTACAGACTTTTTCTCCTACTCAGAAGCTTCTATTTCGACCAATTTCAGGCATTAAAATGACTCTAAACACACATGTTTCAGTTCCAAAAGCAATAATTCACACCCAATACTCATTTACAGTCAATAAATTAGACAGTAAACAATTACCATTTCTGACCATCTGGAGAAAGTTCGACAGGTCACGGGTCAACTTTTTCCATCAGAAAATTGATTTTTTGGACTGTAGAAAAATTGATTCAAAATGTAATTTCGATTGTGCCTCATGTTGAATAACTACTTTTTAAAGCCTTAATGTGACCAAAATTTCAATTTTTACAAACTTTTTCTCCTACTCAGAAGCTTCTATTTCGACCAATTTCAGGCATTAAAATTACTTTAAACACACTTAGTTTAGTTCCAAAAGCGATAATTCACATGCAATAGTCATTTACAAGCAAAAAATTAAACATTAAAAAAATTACCATTTCTGACCATCTGGAGAAAGTTGGACAGGTCACGGGTCACCGTTTTTCATCAGAAAATTGGTTTTTTGGACTGTAGAAAAATTTATTCAAAATGTCATTTGGATTGTGCCTCATATTGAATAACTACTTTTTAAAGCCTCAATGGGATGTATGACGTTACAACGCATGCTATTACAACGCATACCTTTACATCGCATTTTTTACAACGCTAGTACTATTACAACGCATTACTTTACAACGAATTCTGTTACAACGCCAAACCTATTATAATACTGAAAAGTGCTGTTACAACGAAGTATATTACAACGCATACCATTACAACGCGATTTTTTTTTTTTTTTAATTAAAAGTACAATACAATCTGGCACGGGATGCAGGGAAATTAGGGGTTTTAGGGTGGGGAAGTGTATTAAAACGTGGAGAAGAACTGTACGTAAATCGACTAAAATTCAGTACCAAATTAATACTCGGGTATTAAAATTAATACTCGAGTATTAAAATTAATACTCTAAATTCCCCAAAAAAATCAGTTTTAAGACATTTTTAAGTTTTTAAATAGTAAAGAAAAAATAAATTACAGTGCATACACATTTATAACATGAATAGAACGCAAAGTAAGTAAACTAACGAAAACATAACACACATACACGTAGGCGCCATTTTACCCATCTCACTTGTAAAACTTGTCCTACCACAGTTTCTATGTAAACAATACCAAAAGACATGTTCCAAAATGGATGCCAAAACGGAGCAAATGATAAAAAACATTATTTCTTTTAAAGCATTTTTAAAATATCATTTTCCACAGTAAAACAAAGCATTAAAAAAAACACAACGAACGCAGTTTTTTAAAAAATTAATAGTGACACACAGTAAAACTTATAAATACAAGTGAGACACCATTTTGCACTCAGTTGATTATCAACTAGCAGAGAGAGCAGACGTAATAAGCTGACCCTCTGTCACCTGCACTGCGACCTCCTCAGAGAGAGCACGGAATTCACAACAGAGCAAATAATAGTAAGTTATTAATATATATGTTAACGATAGTTTTTAGAAAAATATATTTTCTTAAACCACCAAAAATAATTTTTCTCTTAATAATTAAAATTTAAGAAATGAACAGTTTCAAATATATTACCAATAAAATAAAACTCAAAATTAAAACAAGTAATTTATTTTCCTCAGCCAGAAAATCGGCAGTTTTTTACAATCCACAGCAGCTGAACCTATTTGGACATCCCCACCACGTAAACGACTAACTAACTAAATTGTTTAGGTAAATGTTATTTTTGTGTCATGGTTTTACTTGTAAAATTAATTTATAAAAATTTCATAAAGTCATGTATGCCAATGGTGTTTTTTTTAAATACTCAATCACACCGCATAAAAATCAAAATTTTCATTTTATAACCAACGTTGACAAAGGAACAAATTTTTTTTTTTTTTCTCCAACAGTGAACATCTTTTCACAAAAACCTTTTAACCTCCAGCAAACATCTGGAAAAAGGCACGATAACAAAATACCTACTAGAAAAGGTATGTTTTCTTTCCCATTTTATTATAACGATACATTACTAATCCATTTTTTTGCAATTATTCCTCCTGTATCGTACCTAATTTGAAAACTAAAGGATAGTTTTGAGAAACAATATTTAATATTTTCTGTAGGAAAAAGCACCATCAGTGATATTTTTGAGTAGGGTAGAGGTACATATCTCTATTTCTACTACAGTAATGTGTTTTAATTAGGACAGTATCATGTAGTACTAGTTATATTGTATGTCTGTTTAATTTAAAAAATACTCAAGAACTACATTTCTACCCACCGTTAATTATCCTTTTTTTCGCCTTTTTTCCAGACCAGAAAAGAGTTTTTTTCTTCAAACTAAATATTTGAGCCAACAAAAAGAAACATCCTCTACCACCTCATCCACAAAAGCGAATTTTCAAAAACAAGGTACTTTTTTACAGCACGGATTCTTTACCTTTAAAATATTTGACTGACTATCACATAGCTAAATTTCAAAGAAATAATCAATGTAATTATGTTTACATTTTCAAATTTTAGATTTATATTTCATATCTACAGAATGTTTTTTCCATTACGGAAATAGTTATGTGCAGCAACTTATATGACATGTGCAATTTTTGTGGAATAATTTTACTAAACACATTTCTCAACCTCGTTCTGTTTTCAAAGTTTTGTATTTTTTCACTTTTCCAGACATTTATTTATCCATTCCCCAACAAATCACCTCAAAAGGGTCTACACAAACCGACTCAGCAATACCACTGAACAGGAGTCTGCCAGAAAACCAATTTGGAAAAAAAGGTAATTTAGACAAACATTGTAAGTTGCAACAATTTTAAAAATGTACCATGCTGTTGAGGTAACAATTTTCTTTTCAAAAATCTGGAAGGTGCAGCAGTAGGGTAAGTGTTGGATAGTGTAGGGGTTTTAATGTACTATTATAACTCCAGAGGGTGCAACAATAGGGTAAGTGTTGGATAGTGTAGGGGTATTAATTTACTATTCTAACTCCAGGAAGGTGCTGCAGTAGGGAAAGTGTTTGATAGTGTAGGGGTATTAATTTACAATTCTAACTCCAGGAAGGATCATCAGTAGAGAAAGTGTTGGATAGTGTAGGGGTATCAATTTACTATTCTAACTCCAGGAAGGTGCATCTGTAGGGTAAGTGTGGGATAGTGTAGGGGTAACAATTTACTATTCTAACTCCAGGAAGGTGCATCAGTAGGGAAAGTGTGGGATAGTGTAGGAGTATCAATTTACTATTCTAACTCCAGGAAGGTGCAGCAGTAGGGAAAGTGTTGGATAGTGTAGGGGTATTAATTTACTATTCTAACTCCAGGAAGGTGCTGCAGTAGGGAAATTGTTGGATAGTGTAGGGGTATTAATTTACTATTCTAACTCCAGGAAGGTGCATCAGTAGGGAAAGTGTTGGATAGTGTAGGGGTATCAATTTACTATTCTAACTCCAGGAAGGTGCATCAGTAGGGTAAGTGTGGGATAGTGTAGGGGTATTAATTTACTATTCTAACTCCTGGAAGGTGCATCAGTAGGGAAAGTGTGGGATAGTGTAGGGGTATTAATTTACTATTCTAACTCCAGGAAGGTGCATCAGTAGGGAAAGTGTTGGATAGTGTAGGGGTATCAATTTACTATTCTAACTCCTGGAATGTGCATCAGTAGGGAAAGTGTTGGATAGTGTAGAGGTATCAATTTACTATTCTAACTCCAGGAAGGTGCATCAGTAGGGAAAGTGTTGGATAGTGTAGGGGTATCAATTTACTATTCTAACTCCTGGAAGGTGCATCAGTAGGGAAAGTGTTGGATAGTGTAGGAGTAACAATTTACTATTCTAACTCCAGGAAGGTGCATCAGTAGGGAAAGTGTGGGATAGTGTAGGGGTATCAATTTACTATTCTAACTCCAGGAAGGTGCAGCAGTACGGAAAGTGTTGGATATTGTAGGGGTATCAATTTACTATTCTAACTCCAGGAAGGTGCAGCAGTAGGGAAAGTGTTGGATAGTGTATGGGTATAAATTTACTATTCTAACTCCAGGAAGGTACATCAGTAGGGAAAGTGTTGGATAGTGTAGGGGTATCAATTTACTATTCTAACTCCAGGAAGGTGCATCAGTAGGGAAAGTGTTGGATAGTGTAGGGGTAACAATTTACTATTCTAACTCCAGGAAGGTGCATCAGTAGGGAAAGTGTTGGATAGTGTAGGGGTATTAATTTACTATTCTAACTCCAGGAAGGTGCATCAGTAGGGAAAGTGTTGGATAGTGTAGGGGTATCAATTTACTATTCTAACTCCAGGAAGGTGCATCAGTAGGGAAAGTGTTGGATAGTGTAGGAGTAACAATTTACTATTCTAACTCCAGGAAGGTGCATCAGTAGGGAAAGTGTTGGATAGTGTAGGGGTATTAATTTACTATTCTAACTCCAGGAAGGTGCATCAGTAGGGAAAGTGTTGGATAGTGTAGGGGTATCAATTTACTATTCTAACTCCAGGAAGGTGCATCAGTAGGGAAAGTGTTGGATAGTGTAGGGGTATTAATTTACTATTCTAACTCCAGGAAGGTGCATCAGTAGGGAAAGTGTTGGATAGTGTAGGGGTATCAATTTACTATTCTAACTCCAGGAAGGTGCATCAGTAGGGTAAGTGTGGGATAGTGTAGGGGTATCAATTTACTATTCTAACTCCTGGAAGGTGCATCAGTAGGGAAAGTGTGGGATAGTGTAGAGGTATTAATTTAATATTCTAACTCCAGGAAGGTGCATCAGTAGGGAAAGTGTTGGATAGTGTAGGGGTATCAATTTACTATTCTAACTCCAGGAAGGTGCATCAGTAGGGAAAGTGTTGGATAGTGTTGGAGTAACAATTTACTATTCTAACTCCAGGAAGGTGCATCAGTAGGGAAAGTGTGGGATAGTGTAGGGGTATCAATTTACTATTCTAACTCCAGGAAGGTGCAGCAGTAGGGAAATTGTTTGATAGTGTAGGGGTATCAATTTACTATTCTAACTCCAGGAAAGTGCAGCAGTAGGGTAAGTGTTGGATAGTGTAGGGGTATTAATTTACTATTCTAACTCCAGGAAGGTGCATCAGTAGGGAAAGAGTTGGATAATGTAGGGGTATCAATTTACTATGCTAACTCCAGGAAGGTGCATCAGTAGGGAAAGTGTTGGATAGTGTAGGGGTATCAATTTACTATTCTAACTCCAGGAAGGTGCATCAGTAGGCAAAAGAAAGGATTGACTACATGTTATGTTTTGTATACAAATATTAATAAATATCAAGCTAAATGTTTTTTCTTTTCTCCTTTTTTCAGATAATGTCTAGCCTTGGAGCAGCCAACTTCATTAAATCTAGGAAGGGAAAAAATCTGTTAAACCATGGTGGATACATATATAATAGGGAAAGAATAAGTTTAACTAGAAATCATTGGAGGTGCGTGCAATACTACACTACCCATTGCAGTGGCAGAGCGGTTACTGTTGATAATTTGGTTGTGAAAACCACAGAACATAACCACTCTGCCTCTGCAATGGATGTAGAAATCAGAGAGACAATTAATGAGATGAAAGCTATTGCAAGCACCTCCAATGATTCTACAGGATCCATTTTAAGGGAGGTTGCACAGCA
The DNA here is from genome assembly GCF_964204655.1 of Triturus cristatus. NCBI lineage: Eukaryota > Metazoa > Chordata > Amphibia > Caudata > Salamandridae > Triturus > Triturus cristatus. The sequence continues at coordinate 168,447,900 of NC_140584.1, read as the reverse complement.
TGTCCCCAGTCATGTTGCTAGCAACATGCCTATAATACCCAATTTGAGAAGAATTATTCAGAGACAAAAGCAGGCAAGTAATATTCAATTGTCTACACCACATACATTCTCTGACATTAGAATTCCTCATGATCTTTCTATTTCTTTTTCTGATGAACCTTTCCTTCTGCATGACAACGAAAACCCTCAGAAACGTATTTTAATTTTTAGTACCCCCCGTAACCTTGCTAAGTTAGAAAGTAGTGAAATTTGGATGATGGATGGGACGTTTAAAAGTACACCCCATCCTTTCACTCAAATTTACACTATACATGCTAAGATTAACAATAGTGTAATTCCCTTAGTGTATAGTTTGCTACCTGATAAGACTTCTGCAACATACACTGAACTTTTATCAGTGATTAAAAGCAAAACATCTGCAAGTCCTCGAAAAATAATAATCGATTTTGAATTGAGCATGATCAATGTGATCACCAAAACGTACACGGATACCCAAATTCAGGGATGTTTTTTCCATTTTTCGCAGGCATTTTGGCGTAAACTACAAAAAACATCCCTAGTTGCAGAATATTCTCGGGATAGCAAATTACAGTTTGAACTAAAAAAATTAACTGCACTTTGTTTTGTTCCTCCCGAAAGTGTGGACGAGTACTACACTGCAATTATAGAATCTGTGTATTACACGAGTAACGAGGAAAAATTGGCACCCATTCTAAATTATTTTGAGGACACATGGATTGGACACCTAAGCAGATCGGGTCGCAGGAGGAAGCCACGATTCCATGTGGAGTGGTGGAACTGCTACACGAGTTGTTTAGAGGGAGAGGCCAAAACAAACAATGCCATTGAGGGGTGGCATAACTCCTTCAATCATACAATTGGAAAACCACATCCGAACTTCTACTCTTTTTTGGAAACTTTGAAGAAGGAGCAAAGTTTCCAAGAAATGAGATTAGCACAAACACTCGCAGGTAGTCTAAACCCACGAGTTACAGTCAAAACAAGGGAAATGTCTGAGAGACTATTGGCAATTCTACAACAATTTTCGTTGTGTGTGGCTATAGACTACCTCGAAAATCTTTCTAACATTCTTTCTTTTTAAAACAATGAATTTGCTTACTTTCCTGCTTTGCCCAAAATTATAGTAAATGCAATGATTCAATTGGCATACAATTTTTTTTTTTTTAAAAGTTTTTCAAAATAACAAGTCGGGTTTTTTTTCCTTTTTTTCAAATAAATCTTCATTTCATCCAAACTAAACCAATGTTGTAAAATTTTCTGTCCCATAGTATTCGAACCATTATTCGTTATCGGTACACCATTTTACAAATTATCGAAAAAATCCAAGTTAAATTCCGTCAAAACCAATCTCCAAAACTCAATCCGAACAATAAAATAGAAATTAAACCATATTCCTTAATACACATTGCAGCTGTATTTTCCTTTGTATTTCAAAATTCGATTTACAAAAAAATTAAAGTACGCACAATTTTTGTACCAAGAAATGAAGATCGACAGTACATCTTTATCTTCGGAAACAAAGAAATAAACTGTCTAAACCGTAACTTTTAATTTAGAAAGAGTTACATACTTTTTTAAAATAACTAACTTACTTTCTGCGACCCGACATAGGCATGTATTAATGACATTAATGTGGACATGTTTAACAACTTTTAAAACATCTATTAGTTTTCCAGCAACCTCCCCTTATTCTTTCCTTACTATATATGTATCCCTTATAAAGGTTTATTCTATAATATCAACAGAAAATATTTCCTACCTGGACGCAGATCAGCTTCCTGCTGCTTCCTCCTCCGATGCTCTGCAAAATGGCGTATTACGTCGACGCACACGTCCTTACGTCATCGCGTGCATCTCTATTTATGGCGGACTACTTTTTTACATTCAACTGTAAATAAATGTTAATATATGTAAATAAAATATTTATATTTTGTTTAAAAAATAAAACTTACTTTGAAAAAATAAAGAGAAATATGTTTATTTTTTTCATGTTTTTTAAATTTAATAAAATTGTGAAATAAATAATTGTTTCCTGTCATTATTTTTAATTAAGTTTTTAAAACTCCAATATTGAAATTTAATAAATGTAAAATTACTTAATATGTTCCTTACCTTGGCTCTATTGTCTTTTCCTTTCAAATCTTCCTCTTTCTTCACTTTCTGTACCTTCTTTTCTTGTTCCGCGGGCTGTATATGCTGAGGCTGCCAAAATAAATAAAGGACAAACACGCTCATAGACTTCAATGGTAAACCGTGGGAAATAAATTTCAAATGTAAGTTATAATTGTTTTTTCTGATTTTTAAATTATCCTTTATGTCCTTTACTTATTTTTAAAATGTTAAATTGGTATATAAATTATTCAAAAATACATTTCCTTTTATTTATTCAAGGACACTTTCTTTAAAACATAAAAATATTCTTGTCTTTTCAGATGTGATAAAAATACTCTAGTATTTAAAAATAGGTACTCAATCTTTTTTCGTTAAATTTAAATATTATATACTCTTTATTGTTTAAGTAAACTTATTTTTAAGTAGATAAATACTCCACATTTAAAATTAATTTTTAGTAAGTATCTATTTTTTATATTTTAAAACACTATACTAAATGTTCAAGTATTAAATTTTAAAATACTCAAATATTAAAAATTTGATTTGCTATATTAAAATAAAATACTCAAGTATTAATTTTAATTTTAATACTAGCCAAGTAATAATATTTTGATAAATATTGTGCAAAAAAAAATGTGTTGTAATAGTATATGCGAAAAATACTCAAGTATTAATTTTAATTTTAATGCTACCCAAGTAATATTATTTAGATAAATATTTTGCAAAAAAAAATGTGTTGTAATAGTATATGCAAAAAATACTCAAGTATTAATTTAATGTTTAATGCTACCCAAGTAATAATATTTATATAATTATTTTGCAAAAAAAAATGTGTTATAATAGTATATGCAAAAAATACTCAAGTATTAATTTTTATTTTAATGCTACCCAAGTAATAATATTTAGATAAATATTTTGCAAAAAAAAATGTGTTGTAATAGTATATGCAAAAAATACTCAAGTATTAATTTAATTTTTAATGCTACCCAAGTAATAATATTTATATAATTATTTTGCAAAAAAAAATGTGTTATAATAGTATATGCAAAAAATACTCAAGTATTAATTTTTATTTTAATGCTACCCAAGTAATAATATTTAGATAAATATTTTGCAAAAAAAAATGCGTTGTAATAGCATATGCGTTGTAAAAGTACTTACGATATAACATCTTGCGTTGTAAACACATGCATTGTAAATACATGCGTTGTAAAAGCATTTCCACAAAATGCGTTGTAAAGGTATATGCGTTGTAAAGGTACTTACCATATAATAGAACGCGTTGTAAAAGCATGCGTTGTAAAAGTATTAGCGTTGTAAAAAATGCGTTGTAATAGTACAGCGTTGTAAAAGTTGCGTTGTAAAGGTAGTTCCCCGCCTCAATGTGACCAAAATTGCCATTTTTACATACTTTTTTTCAACCACATAAGCTTCTATTTCGACCAATTTCAGGCATTGAAATGACTCTAAACACCTTTATTTTAGTTCCAAAAGTGATAATTCACATGCAATAGTCATTTACAGTCAAAAAATTAAACTGCAAAAAATTATAATTTCTGACCATCTGGAGAAAGTTCGACAGGTCACGGGTCATCGTTTTCCATCAGAAAATTAATTTTTTGGACTGTAGAAAAATTGATTCAAAATGTCATTTCGATTGTGCCTCATGTTGAATAACTCCTTTTTAAAGCCTTAATGTGACCAAAATTTCAATTTTTACAAACTTTTTCTCCTACTCAGAAGCTTCTATTTCAACCAATTTCAGGCATTAAAATTACTCTAAACACACTTATTTTGGTTCCAAAAGCGATAATTTGCATGCAAAAGTCGTTTACAGTCAAAAAATTAAACATTAAAAAAATTACCATTTCTGACCATCTGGAGAAAGTTCGACAGGTCACGGGTCCTCGTTTTCCATCAGAAAATTGATTTTTTGGTCTGTAGAAAAATTGATTCAAAATGTCATTTGGATTGTGCCTCATGTTGAATAACTACTTTTTAAAGCCTCAAAGTGACCAAAATTGCCATTATTACAGACTTTTTCTCCCACTCAGAAGCTTCTATTGTGACCAATTACAGGCATTAAAATGATTCTTAACACTTATTTTAGTTCCAAAAGTGATAATTCACATACAATAGTCATTTACAAGCAAAAAACTCAACATTAAAAACTTACTTTTTCTGACCATCTGGAGAAAGTTCGACAGGTGACGGGTCATCATTTTTCATTAGAAAATGTATTTTTTGGACTGCAGAAAAATTGATTCAAAATGTCATTTCGATTGTGCCTCATGTTGAATAACTACTTTTTAAAGCCTTAATGTGACCAAAATTTCAATTTTTACAAACTTTTTCTCCTACTCAGAAGCTTCTATTTCGACCAATTTCAGGCCTTAAAATTACTCTAAACACACTTTGTTTATTCCCAAAAGCGATAATTCACATGCAAAAGTCATTTACAGTCAAAAAATTAAACATTAAAAAAATTACCATTTCTGACCATCTGGAGAAAGTTCGACAGGTCACGGGTCATCGTTTTTCATCAGCAAATTGATTTTTTTGACTGTAGAAATATGTATTCAAATGTCATTTGGATTGTGCCTCATGTTGAATAACTACTTTTTAAAGCCTCAAAGTGACCAAAATTGCAAATTTTACAGACTTTTTCTTGTACTCAGAAGCTTCTATTTCAACCATTTTTAGGCATTAAAATGACTCTAAACACACTTATTTAAGTTCCAAAAGTGAGAATTCATATGCAATAGTCATTTACAAGCATAAAATTAAACAGTAAAAAATTACCATTTCTGACCATCTGGAGAAAGTTGGACAGGTCACGGGTCACCGTTTTTCATCAGAAAATTGACTTTTTCGACTGTAGAGAAATTGATTCAAAATGTTATTTGGATTCTGCCTCATGTTGAATAACTACTTTTTAAAGCCTCAATGTGACCAAAATTGCCATTTTTACTGACTATTTCTCCTACTCATTTGCTTCTATTTCGACCAATTTCAGGCATTAAAATGACTCTAAACACACCTATTTTAGTTCCAAAAGTGATAATTCACATGCAATAGTCATTTACAGTTCAAAAATTAGACAGTAAAAAAATACCATTTCTGACCATCTGGAGAAAGTTCGACAGCTCACGGATCATCGTTTTTCATCAGAAAATTTATTTTTTGCACTGTAGAAAAATTGAATCAGAATGTCATTTGGATTGTGCCTCATGTTGAATAACTACTTTTTAAAGCCTCAATGTGACCAAAATTGCCAGTTTTTACAGACTTTTTTTCGACCACATAAGCTTCTATTTCGACCAATTTCAGGCATTAAATGACTCTAAACACCTTTATTTTAGTTCCAAAAGTGATAATTCACATGCAATAGTCATTTACAGTCAAAAAATTAAACTGTAAATAATTATAATTTCTGACAATCTGGAGAAAGTTCGACAGGCCACGGGTCATCGTTTTCCATCAGAAAATTGATTTTTTGGACTGTAGAAAAATTGATTCAAAATGTAATTTCGATTGTGCCTTATGTTGAATAACTACTTTTTAAAGCCTTAATGTGACCAAAATTTCAATTTTTACAAACTTTTTCTCCTGCTCAGAAACTTCTATTTCGACCAATTTCAATCATTAAAATGACTTTAAACACACTTAGTTTAGTTCCAAAAGCGATAATTCACATGCAATAGTCATTTACAAGCAAAAAATTAAACACTAAAAAAATTACCATTTCTGACCATCTGGAGAAAGTTGGAGAGGTCACGGGTCACCGTTTTTCATCAGAAAATTGATTTTTTGGACTGTAGAAAAATGTATTCAAATGTCATTTGGATTGTGCCTCATGTTGAATAACTACTTTTTAAAGCCTCAATGTGACCAAAATTGCAAATTTTACAGACTTTTTCTTGTACTCAGAAGCTTCTATTTCAACCAATTTCAGGCATTAAAATGACTCTAAACACACTTATTTCAGTTCCAAAAGTGATAATTCACATGCAATAGTCATTTACAGTCAAAAAATTAAACAGTAAAAAATTACCATTTCTGAGCATCTGGAGAAAGTTGGACAGGTCACGGGTCATCGTTTTCCATCAGAAAATTGATTTTTTGGACTGTAGAAAAATTGATTTAAAATGTCATTTGGATTGTGCCTCATGTGAATAACGACTTTTTAAAGCCTCAATGTGACCAAAATCGCCGTTTTTACAGACTTTTTCTCGAACTCATAAGCTTCTATTTCGACCAATTTCAGGCATTAAAATGACTCTAAACACACTTATTTTAGTTCCAAGATTTCTAATTCACACCCAATAGTCATTTACAGTCAATAAATTAAACATTAAAAAATTATCATTTCTGACCATCTGGAGAAAGCTCGACAGGTCACGGGTCACCGATTTTCAACAGAAAATTGATTTTTTCGACTGTAGAAAAATTGATTCAAAATGTCATTTGGATTCTGCCTCATGTTGATAACTACTTTTTAAAGCCTCAATGTGACCAAAATTGCCATTTTTACAGACTTTTTCTCCTACTCAGAAGCTTCTATTTCGACCAATTTCAGGCATTAAAATGACTCTAAACACACATGTTTCAGTTCCAAAAGCAATAATTCACACCCAATACTCATTTACAGTCAATAAATTAGACAGTAAAAAATTACCATTTCTGACCATCTGGAGAAAGTTCGGCAGGTCACGGGTCATTGTTTTTCATCAGAAAATTTATTTTTTGGACTGTAGAAAAATTGATTTAAAATGTCATTTGGATTGTGCCTCATGTGAATAACGACTTTTTAAAGCCTCAATGTGAACAAAATTGCCATTTTTACAGACTTTTTCTCGAACTCATTAGCTTCTATTTCGACCAATTTCAGGCATTAAAATGACTCTAAACACACTTATTTTAGTTCCAAGATTTCTAATTCACATCCAATAGTCATTTACAGTCAATAAATTAAACATTAAAAAATTTTCATTTCTGACCATCTGGAGAAAGCTCGACAGGTCACGGGTCATCGTTTTTCATCAGAAAATAGATTTTTTGGCCTGTTGAAAAATTGATTCAAAATGTCATTTGGATTGTGACTCATGTTCATTAACTACTTTTGAAAGCCTCAATGTGACTAAAATTGCCATTTTTACAGACTTTTTCTCGAACTCATAAGCCTCTATTTCGACAAATTTCAGGCATTAAAAAGACTCTAAACACACTTATTTTAGTTCCAAAAGTGATAATTCACGTGCAATAGTCAATTACAGTCAAAAACTTAAACAGTAAAAAATTACCATTTCTGACCATCTGGAGAAAGTTGGACAGGTCACGGGTCACCGTTTTTCATCAGAAAATTGATTTTTTCGACTGAAGAAAAATTGATTCAAAATGTCATTTGGATTCTGCCTCATGATGAATAACTACTTTTTAAAGCCTCAATGTGACCAAAATTGCAAATTTTACAGACTTTTTCTTGTACTCAGAAGCTTCTATTTCAACCAATTTCAGGCATTAAAATGACTCTAAACACACTTATTTTAGTTCCAAGATTTCTAATTCACATCCAATAGTCATTTACAGTCAATAAATTAAACAGTAAAAAATTACCATTTCTGAGCATCTGGAGAAAGTTGGACAGGTCACGGGTCATCGTTTTCCATCAGAAAATTGATTTTTTGGACTGTAGAAAAATTGATTTAAAATGTCATTTGGATTGTGCCTCATGTAAATAACGACTTTTTAAAGCCTCAATGTGACCAAAATTGCCGTTTTTACAGACTTTTTCTCGAACTCATAAGCTTCTATTTCGACCAATTTCAGGCATTAAAATGACTCTAAACACACTTATTTTAGTTCCAAGATTTCTAATTCACATCCAATAGTCATTTACAGTCAATAAATTAAACATTAAAAAATTATCATTTCTGACCATCTGGAGAAAGCTCGACAGGTCACGGGTCACCGATTTTCAACAGAAAATTGATTTTTTCGACTGTAGAAAAATTGATTCAAAATGTCATTTGGATTCTGCCTCATGTTGAATAACTACTTTTTAAAGCCTCAATATGACCAAAATTGCCATTTTTACAGACTTTTTCTCCTACTCAGAAGCTTCTATTTCGACCAATTTCAGGCATTAAAATGACTCTATACACACTTATTTTGGTTCCAAAAGCGATAATTTGCATGCAAAAGTCGTTTACAGTCAAAAAATTAAACATTAAAAAATTACCATTTCTGACCATCTGGAGAAAGTTCGACAGGTCACGGGTCCTCGTTTTCCATCAGAAAATTGATTTTTTGGTCTGTAGAAAAATTGATTCAAAATGTCATTTGGATTGTGCCTCATGTTGAATAACTACTTTTTAAAGCCTCAAAGTGACCAAAATTGCCATTATTACAGACTTTTTCTCCTACTCAGAAGCTTCTATTTTGACCAATTACAGGCATTAAAATGATTCTTAACACTTATTTTAGTTCCAAAAGTGATAATTCACATACAATAGTCATTTACAAGCAAAAAACTCAACATTAAAAACTTACTTTTTCTGACCATCTGGAGAAAGTTCGACAGGTGACGGGTCATCATTTTTCATTAGAAAATGTATTTTTTGGACTGTAGAAAAATTGATTCAAAATGTCATTTCGATTGTGCCTCATGTTGAATAACTACTTTTTAAAGCCTTAATGTGACCAAAATTTCAATTTTTACAAACTTTTTCTCCTACTCAGAAGCTTCTATTTCGACCAATTTCAGGCCTTAAAATTACTCTAAACACACTTTGTTTATTCCCAAAAGCGATAATTCACATGCAAAAGTCATTTACAGTCAAAAAATTAAACATTAAAAAAATTACCATTTCTGACCATCTGGAGAAAGTTCGACAGGTCACGGGTCATCGTTTTTCATCAGCAAATTGATTTTTTTGACTGTAGAAATATGTATTCAAATGTCATTTGGATTGTGCCTCATGTTGAATAACTACTTTTTAAAGCCTCAAAGTGACCAAAATTGCAAATTTTACAGACTTTTTCTTGTACTCAGAAGCTTCTATTTCAACCATTTTTAGGCATTAAAATGACTCTAAACACACTTATTTAAGTTCCAAAAGTGAGAATTCATATGCAATAGTCATTTACAAGCATAAAATTAAACAGTAAAAAATTACCATTTTTGACCATCTGGAGAAAGTTGGACAGGTCACGGGTCACCGTTTTTCATCAGAAAATTGACTTTTTCGACTGTAGAGAAATTGATTCAAAATGTCATTTGGATTCTGCCTCATGTTGAATAACTACTTTTTAAAGCCTCAATGTGACCAAAATTGCCATTTTTACTGACTATTTCTCCTACTCATTTGCTTCTATTTCGACCAATTTCAGGCATTAAAATGACTCTAAACACACCTATTTTAGTTCCAAAAGTGATAATTCACATGCAATAGTCATTTACAGTTCAAAAATTAGACAGTAAAAAATTACCATTTCTGACCATCTGGAGAAAGTTCGACAGCTCACGGATCATCGTTTTTCATCAGAAAATTTATTTTTTGCACTGTAGAAAAATTGATTCAGAATGTCATTTGGATTGTGCCTCATGTTGAATAACTACTTTTTAAAGCCTCAATGTGACCAAAATTGCCAGTTTTTACAGACTTTTTTTCTACCACATAAGCTTCTATTTCGACCAATTTCAGGCTTTAAATGACTCTAAACACCTTTATTTTAGTTCCAAAAGTGATAATTCACATGCAATAGTCATTTACAGTCAAAAAACTAAACTGTAAATAATTATAATTTCTGACAATCTGGAGAAAGTTCGACAGGCCACGGGTCATCGTTTTCCATCAGAAAATTGATTTTTTGGACTGTAGAAAAATTGATTCAAAATGTAATTTCGATTGTGCCTTATGTTGAATAACTACTTTTTAAAGCCTTAATGTGACCAAAATTTCAATTTTTACAAACTTTTTCTCCTGCTCAGAAACTTCTATTTCGACCAATTTCAATCATTAAAATTACTTTAAACACACTTAGTTTAGTTCCAAAAGCGATAATTCACATGCAATAGTCATTTACAAGCAAAAAATTAAACACTAAAAAAATTACCATTTCTGACCATCTGGAGAAAGTTGGAGAGGTCACGGGTCACCGTTTTTCATCAGAAAATAGATTTTTTGGACTGTAGAAAAATGTATTCAAATGTCATTTGGATTGTGCCTCATGTTGAATAACTACTTTTTAAAGCCTCAATGTGACCAAAATTGCAAATTTTACAGACTTTTTCTTGTACTCAGAAGCTTCTATTTCAACCAATTTCAGGCATTAAAATGACTCTAAACACACTTATTTCAGTTCCAAAAGTGATAATTCACATGCAATAGTCATTTACAGTCAAAAAATTAAACAGTAAAAAATTACCATTTCTGAGCATCTGGAGAAAGTTGGACAGGTCACGGGTCATCGTTTTCCATCAGAAAATTGATTTTTTGGACTGTAGAAAAATTGATTTAAAATGTCATTTGGATTGTGACTCATGTTCAATAACTACTTTTGAAATCCTCAATGTGACTAAAATTGCCATTTTTACAGACTTTTTCTCGAACTCATAAGCTTCTATTTCGACAAATTTCAGGCATTAAAATGACTCTAAACACACTTATTTTAGTTCCAAAAGTGATAATTCACGTGCAATAGTCAATTACAGTCAAAAACTTAAACAGTAAAAAATTACCATTTCTGACCATCTGGAGAAAGTTGGACAGGTCACGGGTCACCGTTTTTCATCAGAAAATTGATTTTTTCGACTGAAGAAAAATTGATTCAAAATGTCATTTGGATTCTGCCTCATGATGAATAACTACTTTTTAAAGCCTCAATGTGACCAAAATTGCAAATTTTACAGACTTTTTCTTGTACTCAGAAGCTTCTATTTCAACCAATTTCAGGCATTAAAATGACTCTAAACACACTTATTTTAGTTCCAAAAGTGATAATTCACATGCAATAGTCATTTACAGTCAAAAAATTAAACAGTAAAAAATTACCATTTCTGAGCATCTGGAGAAAGTTGGACAGGTCACGGGTCATCGTTTTCCATCAGAAAATTGATTTTTTGGACTGTAGAAAAATTGATTTAAAATGTCATTTGGATTGTGCCTCATGTGAATAACGACTTTTTAAAGCCTTAATGTGACCAAAATTTCAATTTTTACAAACTTTTTCTCCTACTCAGAAGCTTCTATTTCGACCAATTTCAATCATTAAAATTACTTTAAACACACTTAGTTTAGTTCCAAAAGCGATAATTCACATGCAATAGTCATTTACAAGCAAAAAATTAAACACTAAAAAAATTACCATTTCTGACCATCTGGAGAAAGTTGGAGAGGTCACGGGTCACCGTTTTTCATCAGAAAATTTATTTTTTGGACTGTAAAAAAATGTATTCAAATGTCATTTGGATTCTGCCTCATGTTGAATAACTACTTTTTAGAGCCTCAATGTGACCAAAATTGCCATTTTTACAGACATTTTCTCCTACTCATTTGCTTCTATTTCGACCAATTTCAGGCATTAAAATGACTCTAAACACACCTATTTTAGTTCCAAAAGTGATAATTCACATGCAATAGTCATTTACAGTTCAAAAATTAGACAGTAAAAAATTACCATTTCTGACCATCTGGAGAAAGTTCGACAGCTCACGGATCATCGTTTTTCATCAGAAAATTTATTTTTTGCACTGTAGAAAAATTGATTCAGAATGTCATTTGGATTGTGCCTCATGTTGAATAACTACTTTTTAAAGCCTCAATGTGACCAAAATTGCCAGTTTTTACAGACTTTATTTCGACCACATAAGCTTCCATTTCGACCAATTTCAGGCATTAAATGACTCTAAACACCTTTATTTTAGTTCCAAAAGTGATAATTCACATGCAATAGTCATTTACAGTCAAAAAATTAAACTGTAAATAATTATAATTTCTGACAATCTGGAGAAAGTTCGACAGGCCACGGGTCATCGTTTTCCATCAGAAAATTGATTTTTTGGACTGTAGAAAAATTGATTCAAAATGTAATTTCGATTGTGCCTTATGTTGAATAACTACTTTTTAAAGCCTTAATGTGACCAAAATTTAAATTTTTACAAACTTTTTCTCCTACTCAGAAGCTTCTATTTCGACCAATTTCAATCATTAAAATTACTTTAAACACACTTAGTTTAGTTCCAAAAGCGATAATTCACATGCAATAGTCATTTACAAGCAAAAAATTAAACACTAAAAAAATTACCATTTCTGACCATCTGGAGAAAGTTGGAGAGGTCACGGGTCACCGTTTTTCATCAGAAAATTGATTTTTTGGACTGTAGAAAAATGTATTCAAATGTCATTTGGATTGTGCCTCATGTGAATAACGACTTTTTAAAGCCTCAATGTGACCAAAATTGCCGTTTTTACAGACTTTTTCTCGAACTCATAAGCTTCTATTTCGACCAATTTCAGGCATTAAAATGACTCTAAACACACCTATTTTAGTTCCAAGATTTCTAATTCACATCCAATAGTCATTTACAGTCAATAAATTAAACATTAAAACATTTTCATTTCTGACCATCTGGAGAAAGCTCGACAGGTCACGGGTCATCGTTTTTCATCAGAAAATAGATTTTTTGGCCTGTTGAAAAATTGATTCAAAATGTCATTTGGATTGTGACTCATGTTCAATAACTACTTTTGAAAGCCTCAATGTGACTAAAATTGCCATTTTTACAGACTTTTTCTCGAACTCATAAGCTTCTATTTCGACAAATTTCAGGCATTAAAATGACTCTAAACACACTTATTTTAGTTCCAAAAGTGATAATTCACGTGCAATAGTCAATTACAGTCAAAAACTTAAACAGTAAAAAATTACCATTTCTGACCATCTGGAGAAAGTTGGACAGGTCACGGGTCACCGTTTTTCATCAGAAAATTGATTTTTTCGACTGAAGAAAAATTGATTCAAAATGTCATTTGGATTCTGCCTCATGTTGAATAACTACTTTTTAAAGCCTCAATGTGACCAAAATTTCAATTTTTACAAACTTTTTCTCCTACTCAGAAGCTTCTATTTCGACCAATATCAGACATTAAAATGACTCTAAACACACTTACTTTAGTTCCAAAAGTGATAATTCACATGAAATAGTCATTTACAAGCAAAAAATTAAACAGTGAAAAATTACCATTTCTGACCATCTGGAGAAAGTTGGACAGGTCACGGGTCATCGTTTTTCATCAGAAAATTGATTTTTTGGACTGTAGAAAAATTGTTTCAAATGTCATTTGGATTGTGCCTCGTTTTGAATTCCTACTTTTTAAAGCCTCAATGTGACCAAAATTGCAAATTTTACAGACTTTTTCTTGTACTCAGAAGCTTCTATTTCAACCAACTTTAGGCATTAAAATGACTCTAAACACCTTTATTTTAGTTCCAAAAGTGATAATTTACATGCAAAAGTCCTTTACAGTCAAAAAACTAAAACAATAAAAAAATTACCATTTCTGACCATCTGGAGAAAGTTCGTCATCTTTTTTCATCAGAAAATTTATTTTTTTGGACTGTAAAAAAATGTATTCAAATGTCATTTGGATTGTGCCTCATGTTGAATAACTACTTTTTAAAGCCTCAATGTGACCAAAATTGCAAATTTTACAGACTTTTTCTTGTACTCAGAAGCTTCTATTTCAACCAATTTCAGGCATTAAAATGACTTCAAACACACTCATTTTAGTTCCAAAAGTGAGAATTAACATGCAATAGTCATTTACAGTCAATAAATTAAACAGTAAAAAATTACCATTTCTGACCATCTGGAGAAAGTTGGACAGGTCACGGGTCACCGTTTTTCATCAGAAAATTAATTTATTTCGACTGTAGAAAAATTGATTCAAAATGTCATTTGGATTCTGCCTCATGTTGAATAACTACTTTTTAAAGCCTCAATGTGACCAAAATTGCCATTTTTACTGACTTTTTCTCCTACTCAGAAGCTTCTATTTCGACCAATTTCAGGCATTAAAATGACTCTAAACACACTTATTTTAGTTCCAAAAGTGATAATTCACATGCAATAGTCATTTACAGTCAAAAAATTAAACAGTAAAAAATTACCATTTCTGACCATCTGGAGAAAGTTGGACGGGTCACGGGTCATCGTTTTCAATCAGAAAATTGATTTTTTGGACTGTAGAAAAATTGATTCAAAATGTCATTTGGATTCTGCCTCATGTTGAATAACTACTTTTTAAAGCCTCAATGTGACCAAAATTGCCATTTTTACAGACTTTTTCTCAAACTCATCAGCCTTTATTTCGACTAATTTCAGGCATTAAAATGACTCTAAACACACTTATTTTAGTTCCAAGATTTCTAATTCCCATCCAATAGTCATTTACAGTCAATAAATTAAACATTAAAAAACTTATTATTTCTGACCATCTGGAGAAAGCTCGACAGGTCACGGGTCATCATTTTTAATCAGAAAATAGATTTTTTGGCCTGTAGAAAAATTGATTCAAAATGTCATTTGGATTGTGCCTCATGTTCAATAACTACTTTTGAAAGCCTCAATGTGACCAAAATTGCCATTTTTACAGACTTTTTCTCCTACTCAGTTGCTTCTATTTCGACCAATTTCAGGCATTAAAATGACTCTAAACACACCTATTTTAGTTCCAAAAGTGATAATTCACATGCAATAGTCATTTACAGTTAAAAAATTAGACAGTAAAAAATTACCATTTCTGACCATCTGGAGAAAGTTCGACAGCTCACGGATCATCGTTTTTCATCAGAAAATTTATTTTTTGCACTGTAGAAAAATTTATTCAGAATGTCATTTGGATTGTGCCTCATATTGAATAACTACTTTTTAAAGCCTCAATGTGACCAAAATTGCCATTTTTACATACTTTTTTTCAACCACATAAGCTTCTATTTCGACCAATTTCAGGCATTGAAATGACTCTAAACACCTTTATTTTAGTTCCAAAAGTGATAATTGACATGCAATAGTCATATACAGTCAAAAAATTAAACTGCAAAAAATTATAATTTCTGACCACCTGGAGAAAGTTCGACAGGTCACGGGTCAACGTTTTCCATCAGAAAATTGATTTTTTGGACTGTAGAAAAATTGATTCAAAATGTAATTTCGATTGTGCCTCATGTTGAATAACTACTTTTTAAAGCCTTAATGTGACCAAAATTTCAATTTTTACAAACTTTTTCTCCTACTCAGAAGCTTCTATTTGGACCAATTTCAGGCATTAAAATTACTTTAAACACACTTAGTTTAGTTCCAAAAGCGATAATTCACATGCAATAGTCATTTACAAGCAAAAAATTAAACATTAAAAAAATTACCATTTCTGACCATCTGGAGAAAGTTGGACAGGTCACGGGTCACCGTTTTTCATCAGAAAATTGGTTTTTTGGACTGTAGAAAAATGTATTCAGAATGTCATTTGGATTGTGCCTCATATTGAATAACTACTTTTTAAAGCCTCAATGTGACCAAAATTGCCATTTTTACATACTTTTTTTCAACCACATAAGCTTCTATTTCGACCAATTTCAGGCATTGAAATGACTCTAAACACCTTTATTTTAGTTCCAAAAGTGATAATTGACATGCAATAGTCATTTACAGTCAAAAAATTAAACTGCAAAAAATTATAATTTCTGACCACCTGGAGAAAGTTCGACAGGTCACGGGTCAACGTTTTCCATCAGAAAATTGATTTTTTGGACTGTAGAAATATTGATTCAAAATGTAATTTCGATTGTGCCTCATGTTGAATAACTACTTTTTAAAGCCTTAATGTGACCAAAATTTCAATTTTTACAAACTTTTTCTCCTACTCAGAAGCTTCTATTTCGACCAATTTCAGGCATTAAAATTACTTTAAACACACTTAGTTTAGTTCCAAAAGCGATAATTCACATGCAATAGTCATTTACAGTCAATAAATAAAAATAAAAAAATTACCATTTCTGACCATCTGGAGAAAGTTGGACAGGTCACGGGTCATCGTTTTCCATCAGAAAATTGATTTTTTGGACTGTAGAAAAATTCATTTAAAATGTCATTTGGATTGTGCCTCATGTGAATAACGACTTTTTAAAGCCTCAATGTGACCAAAATTGCCATTTTTACAGACTTTTTCTCAAACTCATAAGCTTCTATTTCGAACAATTTCAGGCATTAAAATGACTCTAAACACACTTATTTTAGTTCCAAGATTTCTAATTCACATCCAATAGTCATTTACAGTCAATAAATTAAACATTAAAAAATTATCATTTCTGACCATCTGGAGGAAGCTCGACAGGTCACGGGTCATCATTTTTAATCAGAAAATAGATTTTTTGGCCTGTAGAAAAATTGATTCAAAATGTCATTTGGATTGTGCCTCATGTTCAATAACTTCTTTGAAAGCCTCAATGTGACCAAAATTGCCATTTTTACAGACTTTTTCTCCTACTCAGAAGCTTCTATTTCGACCAATATCAGACATTAAAATGACTCTAAACACACTTACTTTAGTTCCAAAAGTGATAATTCACATGAAATTGTCATTTACAAGCAAAAAATTAAACAGTAAAAAATTACCATTTCTGACCATCTGGAGAAAGTTGGACAGGTCACGGGTCATCGTTTTTCATCAGAAAATTGATTTTTTGGACTGTAGAAAAATTGTTTCAAATGTCATTTGGATTGTGCCTCGTTTTGAATTCCTACTTTTTAAAGCCTCAATGTGACCAAAATTGCAAATTTTACAGACTTTTTCTTGTACTCAGAAGCTTCTATTTCAACCAACTTTAGGCATTAAAATGACTCTAAACACCTTTATTTTAGTTCCAAAAGTGATAATTTACATGCAAAAGTCCTTTACAGTCAAAAAACTAAAACAATAAAAAAATTACCATTTCTGACCATCTGGAGAAAGTTCGTCATCGTTTTTCATCAGAAAATTTATTTTTTTGGACTGTAAAAAAATGTATTCAAATGTCATTTGGATTGTGCCTCATGTTGAATAACTACTTTTTAAAGCCTCAATGTGACCAAAATTGCAAATTTTACAGACTTTTTCTTGTACTCAGAAGCTTCTATTTCAACCAATTTCAGGCATTAAAATGACTTCAAACACACTCATTTTAGTTCCAAAAGTGAGAATTAACATGCAATAGTCATTTACAGTCAATAAATTAAACAGTAAAAAATTACCATTTCTGACCATCTGGAGAAAGTTGGACAGGTCACGGGTCACCGTTTTTCATCAGAAAATTAATTTTTTTCGACTGTAGAAAAATTGATTTAAAATGTCATTTGGATTCTGCCTCATGTTGAATAACTACTTTTTAAAGCCTCAATGTGACCAAAATTGCCATTTTTACTGACTTTTTCTCCTACTCAGAAGCTTCTATTTCGACCAATTTCAGGCATTGAAATGACTCTAAACACCTTTATTTTAGTTCCAAAAGTGATAATTGACATGCAATAGTCATTTACAGTCAAAAAATTAAACTGCAAAAAATTATAATTTCTGACCACCTGGAGAAAGTTCGACAGGTCACGGGTCAACGTTTTCCATCAGAAAATTGATTTTTTGGACTGTAGAAAAATTGATTCAAAATGTAATTTCGATTGTGCCTCTTGTTGAATAACTACTTTTTAAAGCCTTAATGTGACCAAAATTTCAATTTTTACAAACTTTTTCTCCTACTCAGAAGCTTTTATTTCGACCAATTTCAGGCATTAAAATTACTTTAAACACACTTAGTTTAGTTCCAAAAGCGATAATTCACATGCAATAGTCATTTACAAGCAAAAAATTAAACACTAAAAAAATTACCATTTCTGACCATCTGGAGAAAGTTCGGCAGGTGACGGGTCATTGTTTTTCATCAGAAAATTGATTTTTTGGACTGTAGAAAAATTGATTTAAAATGTCATTTGAATTGTGCCTCGTGTGAATAACGACTTTTTAAAGCCTCAATGTGAACAAAATTGCCATTTTTACAGACTTTTTCTCGAACTCATTAGC
Organism: Triturus cristatus; assembly: GCF_964204655.1. Classification (NCBI taxonomy): domain Eukaryota; kingdom Metazoa; phylum Chordata; class Amphibia; order Caudata; family Salamandridae; genus Triturus; species Triturus cristatus. The sequence continues at coordinate 168,429,655 of NC_140584.1, read as the reverse complement.
TTCTATTTCGACCAATTTCAGGCATTAAAATGACTCTAAACACACGTATTTTAGTTCCAAGATTTCTAATTCACATCCAATAGTCATTTACAGTCAATAAATTAAACATTAAAACATTTTCATTTCTGACCATCTGGAGAAAGCTCGACAGGTCACGGGTCATCGTTTTTCATCAGAAAATAGATTTTTTGGCCTGTTGAAAAATTGATTCAAAATGTCATTTGGATTGTGACTCATGTTCAATAACTACTTTTGAAAGCCTCAATGTGACTAAAATTGCCATTTTTACAGACTTTTTCTCGAACTCATAAGCTTCTATTTCGACAAATTTCAGGCATTAAAATGACTCTAAACACACTTATTTTAGTTCCAAAAGTGATAATTCACGTGCAATAGTCAATTACAGTCAAAAACTTAAACAGTAAAAAATTACCATTTCTGACCATCTGGAGAAAGTTGGACAGGTCACGGGTCACCGTTTTTCATCAGAAAATTGATTTTTTCGACTGAAGAAAAATTGATTCAAAATGTCATTTGGATTCTGCCTCATGTTGAATAACTACTTTTTAAAGCCTCAATGTGACCAAAATTTCAATTTTTACAAACTTTTTCTCCTACTCAGAAGCTTCTATTTCGACCAATATCAGACATTAAAATGACTCTAAACACACTTACTTTAGTTCCAAAAGTGATAATTCACATGAAATAGTCATTTACAAGCAAAAAATTAAACAGTAAAAAATTACCATTTCTGACCATCTGGAGAAAGTTGGACAGGTCACGGGTCATCGTTTTTCATCAGAAAATTGATTTTTTGGACTGTAGAAAAATTGTTTCAAATGTCATTTGGATTGTGCCTCGTTTTGAATTCCTACTTTTTAAAGCCTCAATGTGACCAAAATTGCAAATTTTCCAGACTTTTTCTTGTACTCAGAAGCTTCTATTTCAACCAACTTTAGGCATTAAAATGACTCTAAACACCTTTATTTTAGTTCCAAAAGTGATAATTTACATGCAAAAGTCCTTTACAGTCAAAAAACTAAAACAATAAAAAAATTACCATTTCTGACCATCTGGAGAAAGTTCGTCATCTTTTTTCATCAGAAAATTTATTTTTTTGGACTGTAAAAAAATGTATTCAAATGTCATTTGGATTGTGCCTCATGTTGAATAACTACTTTTTAAAGCCTCAATGTGACCAAAATTGCAAATTTTACAGACTTTTTCTTGTACTCAGAAGCTTCTATTTCAACCAATTTCAGGCATTAAAATGACTTCAAACACACTCATTTTAGTTCCAAAAGTGAGAATTAACATGCAATAGTCATTTACAGTCAATAAATTAAACAGTAAAAAATTACCATTTCTGACCATCTGGAGAAAGTTGGACAGGTCACGGGTCACCGTTTTTCATCAGAAAATTAATTTTTTTCGACTGTAGAAAAATTGATTCAAAATGTCATTTGGATTCTGCCTCATGTTGAATAACTACTTTTTAAAGCCTCAATGTGACCAAAATTGCCATTTTTACTGACTTTTTCTCCTACTCAGAAGCTTCTATTTCGACCAATTTCAGGCATTGAAATGACTCTAAACACCTTTATTTTAGTTCCAAAAGTGATAATTGACATGCAATAGTCATTTACAGTCAAAAAATTAAACTGCAAAAAATTATAATTTCTGACCACCTGGAGAAAGTTCGACAGGTCACGGGTCAACGTTTTCCATCAGAAAATTGATTTTTTGGACTGTAGAAAAATTGATTCAAAATGTAATTTCGATTGTGCCTCATGTTGAATAACTACTTTTTAAAGCCTTAATGTGACCAAAATTTCAATTTTTACAAACTTTTTCTCCTACTCAGAAGCTTCTATTTCGACCAATTTCAGGCATTAAAATTACTTTAAACACACTTAGTTTAGTTCCAAAAGCGATAATTCACATGCAATAGTCATTTACAAGCAAAAAATTAAACACTAAAAAAATTACCATTTCTGACCATCTGGAGAAAGTTGGAGAGGTCACGGGTCACCGTTTTTCATCAGAAAATTGATTTTTTGGACTGTAGAAAAATGTATTCAAATGTCATTTGGATTGTGCCTCATGTTGAATAACTACTTTTTAAAGCCTCAATGTGACCAAAATTGCAAATTTTACAGACTTTTTCATGTACTCAGAAGCTTCTATTTCAACCAATTTCAGGCATTAAAATGACTCTAAACACACTTATTTCAGTTCCAAAAGTGATAATTCACATGCAATAGTCATTTACAGTCAAAAAATTAAACAGTAAAAAATTACCATTTCTGAGCATCTGGAGAAAGTTGGACAGGTCACGGGTCATCGTTTTCCATCAGAAAATTGATTTTTTGGACTGTAGAAAAATTGATTTAAAATCTCATTTGGATTGTGCCTCATGTGAATAACGACTTTTTAAAGCCTCAATGTGACCAAAATTGCCGTTTTTACAGACTTTTTCTCGAACTCATAAGCTTCTATTTCGACCAATTTCAGGCATTAAAATGACTCTAAACACACTTATTTTAGTTCCAAGATTTCTAATTCACATCCAATAGTCATTTACAGTCAATAAATTAAACATTAAAAAATTATCATTTCTGACCATCTGGAGAAAGCTCGACAGGTCACGGGTCACCAATTTTCAACAGAAAATTGATTTTTTCGACTGTAGAAAAATTGATTCAAAATGTCATTTGGATTCTGCCTCATGTTGAATAACTACTTTTTAAAGCCTCAATGTTACCAAAATTGCCATTTTTACAGACTTTTTCTCCTACTCAGAAGCTTCTATTTCGACCAATTTCAGGCATTAAAATGACTCTAAACACACATGTTTCAGTTCCAAAAGCAATAATTCACACCCAATACTCATTTACAGTCAATAAATTAGACAGTAAAAAATTACCATTTCTGACCATCTGGAGAAAGTTCGGCAGGTCACGGGTCATTGTTTTTCATCAGAAAATTGATTTTTTGGACTGTAGAAAAATTGATTTAAAATGTCATTTGGATTGTGCCTCATGTGAATAACGACTTTTTAAAGCCTCAATGTGAACAAAATTGCCATTTTTACAGACTTTTTCTCGAACTCAGCTTCTATTTCGACCAATTTCAGGCATTAAAATGACTCTAAACACACCTATTTTAGTTCCAAGATTTCTAATTCACATCCAATAGTCATTTACAGTCAATAAATTAAACATTAAAACATTTTCATTTCTGACCATCTGGAGAAAGCTCGACAGGTCACGGGTCATCGTTTTTCATCAGAAAATAGATTTTTTGGCCTGTTGAAAAATTGATTCAAAATGTCATTTGGATTGTGACTCATGTTCAATAACTACTTTTGAAAGCCTCAATGTGACTAAAATTGCCATTTTTACAGACTTTTTCTCGAACTCATAAGCTTCTATTTCGACAAATTTCAGGCATTAAAATGACTCTAAACACACTTATTTTAGTTCCAAAAGTGATAATTCACGTGCAATAGTCAATTACAGTCAAAAACTTAAACAGTAAAAAATTACCATTTCTGACCATCTGGAGAAAGTTGGACAGGTCACGGGTCACCGTTTTTCATCAGAAAATTGATTTTTTCGACTGAAGAAAAATTGATTCAAAATGTCATTTGGATTCTGCCTCATGTTGAATAACTACTTTTTAAAGCCTCAATGTGACCAAAATTTCAATTTTTACAAACTTTTTCTCCTACTCAGAAGCTTCTATTTCGACCAATATCAGACATTAAAATGACTCTAAACACACTTACTTTAGTTCCAAAAGTGATAATTCACATGAAATAGTCATTTACAAGCAAAAAATTAAACAGTAAAAAATTACCATTTCTGACCATCTGGAGAAAGTTGGACAGGTCACGGGTCATCGTTTTTCATCAGAAAATTGATTTTTTGGACTGTAGAAAAATTGTTTCAAATGTCATTTGGATTGTGCCTCGTTTTGAATTCCTACTTTTTAAAGCCTCAATGTGACCAAAATTGCAAATTTTACAGACTTTTTCTTGTACTCCGAAGCTTCTATTTCAACCAACTTTAGGCATTAAAATGACTCTAAACACCTTTATTTTAGTTCCAAAAGTGATAATTTACATGCAAAAGTCCTTTACAGTCAAAAAACTAAAACAATAAAAAAATTACCATTTCTGACCATCTGGAGAAAGTTCGTCATCTTTTTTCATCAGAAAATTTATTTTTTTGGACTGTAAAAAAATGTATTCAAATGTCATTTGGATTGTGCCTCATGTTGAATAACTACTTTTTAAAGCCTCAATGTGACCAAAATTGCAAATTTTACAGACTTTTTCTTGTACTCAGAAGCTTCTATTTCAACCAATTTCAGGCATTAAAATGACTTCAAACACCCTCATTTTAGTTCCAAAAGTGAGAATTAACATGCAATAGTCATTTACAGTCAATAAATTAAACAGTAAAAAATTACCATTTCTGACCATCTGGAGAAAGTTGGACAGGTCACGGGTCACCGTTTTTCATCAGAAAATTAATTTATTTCGACTGTAGAAAAATTGATTCAAAATGTCATTTGGATTCTGCCTCATGTTGAATAACTACTTTTTAAAGCCTCAATGTGACCAAAATTGCCATTTTTACTGACTTTTTCTCCTACTCAGAAGCTTCTATTTTGACCAATTTCAGGAATTAAAATGACTCTAAACACACTTATTTTAGTTCCAAAAGTGATAATTCACATGCAATAGTCATTTACAGTCAAAAAATTAAACAGTAAAAAATTACCATTTCTGACCATCTGGAGAAAGTTGGACGGGTCACGGGTCATCGTTTTCAATCAGAAAATTGATTTTTTGGACTGTAGAAAAATTGATTTAAAATGTCATTTGGATTGTGCCTCATGTGAATAACGACGTTTTAAAGCCTCAATGTGACCAAAATTGCCATTTTTACAGACTTTTTCTCAAACTCATCAGCCTTTATTTCGACTAATTTCAGGCATTAAAATGACTCTAAACACACTTATTTTAGTTCCAAGATTTCTAATTCCCATCCAATAGTCATTTACAGTCAATAAATTAAACATTAAAAAACTTATTATTTCTGACCATCTGGAGAAAGCTCGACAGGTCACGGGTCATCATTTTTAATCAGAAAATAGATTTTTTGGCCTGTAGAAAAATTGATTCAAAATGTCATTTGGATTGTGCCTCATGTTCAATAACTACTTTTGAAAGCCTCAATGTGACCAAAATTGCCATTTTTACAGACTTTTTCTCCTACTCAGTTGCTTCTATTTCGACCAATTTCAGGCATTAAAATGACTCTAAACACACCTATTTTAGTTCCAAAAGTGATAATTCACATGCAATAGTCATTTACAGTTAAAAAATTAGACAGTAAAAAATTACCATTTCTGACCATCTGGAGAAAGTTCGACAGCTCACGGATCATCGTTTTTCATCAGAAAATTGATTTTTTGCACTGTAGAAAAATTTATTCAGAATGTCATTTGGATTGTGCCTCATATTGAATAACTACTTTTTAAAGCCTCAATGTGACCAAAATTGCAAATTTTACAGACTTTTTCTTGTACTCAGAAGCTTCTATTTCAACCAATTTCAGGCATTAAAATGACTTCAAACACACTCATTTTAGTTCCAAAAGTGAGAATTAACATGCAATAGTCATTTACAGTCAATAAATTAAACAGTAAAAAATTACCATTTCTGACCATCTGGAGAAAGTTGGACAGGTCACGGGTCACCGTTTTTCATCAGAAAATTAATTTATTTCGACTGTAGAAAAATTGATTCAAAATGTCATTTGGATTCTGCCTCATGTTGAATAACTACTTTTTAAAGCCTCAATGTGACCAAAATTGCCATTTTTACTGACTTTTTCTCCTACTCAGAAGCTTCTATTTTGACCAATTTCAGGAATTAAAATGACTCTAAACACACTTATTTTAGTTCCAAAAGTGATAATTCACATGCAATAGTCATTTACAGTCAAAAAATTAAACAGTAAAAAATTACCATTTCTGACCATCTGGAGAAAGTTGGACGGGTCACGGGTCATCGTTTTCAATCAGAAAATTGATTTTTTGGACTGTAGAAAAATTGATTTAAAATGTCATTTGGATTGTGCCTCATGTGAATAACGACGTTTTAAAGCCTCAATGTGACCAAAATTGCCATTTTTACAGACTTTTTCTCAAACTCATCAGCCTTTATTTCGACTAATTTCAGGCATTAAAATGACTCTAAACACACTTATTTTAGTTCCAAGATTTCTAATTCCCATCCAATAGTCATTTACAGTCAATAAATTAAACATTAAAAAACTTATTATTTCTGACCATCTGGAGAAAGCTCGACAGGTCACGGGTCATCATTTTTAATCAGAAAATAGATTTTTTGGCCTGTAGAAAAATTGATTCAAAATGTCATTTGGATTGTGCCTCATGTTCAATAACTACTTTTGAAAGCCTCAATGTGACCAAAATTGCCATTTTTACAGACTTTTTCTCCTACTCAGTTGCTTCTATTTCGACCAATTTCAGGCATTAAAATGACTCTAAACACACCTATTTTAGTTCCAAAAGTGATAATTCACATGCAATAGTCATTTACAGTTAAAAAATTAGACAGTAAAAAATTACCATTTCTGACCATCTGGAGAAAGTTCGACAGCTCACGGATCATCGTTTTTCATCAGAAAATTGATTTTTTGCACTGTAGAAAAATTTATTCAGAATGTCATTTGGATTGTGACTCATATTGAATAACTACTTTTTAAAGCCTCAATGTGACCAAAATTGCCATTTTTACATACTTTTTTTCAACCACATAAGCTTCTATTTCGACCAATTTCAGGCATTGAAATGACTCTAAACACCTTTATTTTAGTTCCAAAAGTGATAATTGACATGCAATAGTCATTTACAGTCAAAAAATTTAACTGCAAAAAATTATAATTTCTGACCACCTGGAGAAAGTTCGACAGGTCACGGGTCAACGTTTTCCATCAGAAAATTGATTTTTTGGACTGTAGAAAAATTGATTCAAAATGTAATTTCGATTGTGCCTCATGTTGAATAACTACTTTTTAAAGCCTTAATGTGACCAAAATTTCAATTTTTACAAACTTTTTCTCCTACTCAGAAGCTTCTATTTGGACCAATTTCAGGCATTAAAATTACTTTAAACACACTTAGTTTAGTTCCAAAAGCGATAATTCACATGCAATAGTCATTTACAAGCAAAAAATTAAACATTAAAAAAATTACCATTTGTGACCATCTGGAGAAAGTTGGACAGGTCACGGGTCACCGTTTTTCATCAGAAAATTGGTTTTTTGGACTGTAGAAAAATTTATTCAGAATGTCATTTGGATTGTGCCTCATGTGAATAACGACTTTTTAAAGCCTCAATGTGACCAAAATTGCCGTTTTTACAGACTTTTTCTCGAACTCATAAGCTTCTATTTCGACCAATTTCAGGCATTAAAATGACTCTAAACACACTTATTTTAGTTCCAAGATTTCTAATTCACATCCAGTAGTCATTTACAGTCAATAAATTAAACATTAAAAAATTATCATTTCTGACCATCTGGAGAAAGCTCGACAGGTCACGGGTCACCAATTTTCAACAGAAAATTGATTTTTTCGACTGTAGAAAAATTGATTCAAAATGTCATTTGGATTGTGCCTCATGTTCAATAACTACTTTTGAAAGCCTCAATGTGACCAAAATTGCAATTTTTACAGACTTTTTCTTCTACTCAGTTGCTTCTATTTCGACCAATTTCAGGCATTAAAATGACTTTAAACACACCTATTTTAGTTCCAAAAGTGATAATTCACATGCAATAGTCATTTACAGTTCAAAAATTAAACAGTAAAAAATTACCATTTCTGACCATCTGGAGAAAGTTCGACAGCTCACGGATCATCGTTTTTCATCAGAAAATTGATTTTTTGCACTGTAGAAAAATTGATTCAGAATGTCATTTGGATTGTGCCTCATATTGAATAACTACTTTTTAAAGCCTCAATATGACCAAAATTGCCATTTTTACAGACTTTTTCTCCTACTCAGAAGCTTCTATTTCGACCAATTTCAGGCATTAAAATGACTCTAAACACAGATGTTTCAGTTCCAAAAGCAATAATTCACACCCAATACTCATTTACAGTCAATAAATTAGACAGTAAAAAATTACCATTTCTGACCATCTGGAGAAAGTTCGGCAGGTCACGGGTCATTGTTTTTCATCAGAAAATTGATATTTTGGACTGTAGAAAAATTGATTTAAAATGTCATTTGGATTGTGCCTCATGTGAATAACGACTTTTTAAAGCCTCAATGTGAACAAAATTGCCATTTTTACAGACTTTTTCTCGAACTCATTAGCTTCTATTTCGACCAATTTCAGGCATTAAAATGACTCTAAACACACTTATTTTAGTTCCAAGATTTCTAATTCACATCCAATAGTCATTTACAGTCAATAAATTAAACATTAAAAAATTATCATTTCTGACCATCTGGAGAAAGCTCGACAGGTCACGGGTCATCGTTTTTCATTAGAAAATAGATTTTTTGGCCTGTTGAAAAATTGATTCAAAATGTCATTTGGATTGTGACTCATGTTCAATAACTACTTTTGAAAGCCTCAATGTGACTAAAATTGCCATTTTTACAGACTTTTTCTCGAACTCATAAGCTTCTATTTCGACAAATTTCAGGCATTAAAATGACTCTAAACACACTTATTTTAGTTCCAAAAGTGATAATTCACGTGCAATAGTCAATTACAGTCAAAAACTTAAACAGTAAAAAATTACCATTTCTGACCATCTGGAGAAAGTTAGACAGGTCACGGGTCAACGTTTTTCATCAGAAAATTGATTTTTTCGACTGTAGAAAAATTGATTCAAAATGTCATTTGGATTCTGCCTCATGTTGAATAACTACTTTTTAAAGCCTCAATGTGACTGTTAGATCTGGGGGTCTCTAGTTGGTAGGGTAGGTACCACTGTCCAAGTAGGGACCCTTGCTTCTAGTCAGGGAAAGGGGGATACACTGTTAAGATAACCCCTGCTCACCCTCTAGGTAGCTTGGCCTGAGCAGTCTAGGCTATCAAAGGCAATGTGTAAAGTATTTGTACCAACACTCACATTAACCCAGTGAAAACACCACAGATTTACTCCACACCAGTTTTAGAAAAATAAGGAATCTTTACTAAAAACTTCACAAGACCAAATATTACAGACAAACCAACATACAATTTAAAAAGGTTACTTTAAGAATAGTTCAAGAGTTTGCAGAAAGTACTCCAGGATGTCAAAGTCAGTGTCCTGCACAATGCGACTCTCAATGCACAAAATGCGACACTCTGGTGCCCAACAGTACCTGTAGTTGCGATAAGGTTCCCAAAAGCTATAACAAGGAAGATGGCAAAGGCGATGCGATACTCCTGAGATCCTGGGGAGGCTTTGCAGCAGCCCTGCTTCACGCAGCAGAGGTGGATGCGCCGGCTCCGATCTGTAGGGGGAGGATGCGGTACCTTTGGCTTTCGTTGCGTAGGTTTCTTGGGGGGAAGCTTCACGCACAGGTTCGATGCGACACTCTTCGATGTGGCGCGATGCGTGGCGCAGCGTTGCCTTCCGGCGCCGCAACTCTCGATGCGCCACGGAACGGGACTCTGCGTCGACGCACGCAGCGATTGGAGACTTTTCACGCACCGGCAGTGGTGCGGCCCGCAAACTGGTTCTGCGACAACCCTCGCAATGGCAGGAAGCTTCACGCTTCGGGACGATGCTCGACGCACTCGGCGATGCGGAGACTCTGCGTGTTGCGATGGTGCCGCGATGAAATTTTCCTCGCACTCTCGTCTTGCGACACGCAATCGGATGATGCGTTGGGTACCAGTCACTCTTGTTCACGCTTCTGCTTCCCAGCTCCCAAACACAGCAAAAACGACCTCCTGAGGCCCCAAGACTGGGCAAGCACTCCAAGGCAGGTCAGAACTCTCTCAGCAGAGTTCTAGGGGAGCTGGTGGTGAAGTCCTTTTGTTCCTGGGACTTCTTAACAGGGAGCCAGCTCTTCTCAGGCCCTTGGAGATCAGAATCAAAAGAAGGGGACACAGCAAAGTCCTTCCCCTCTCCTTGGCAGCAAAGCAAAACAGCAAGCAGGCAGTCTTCTCCTCTTCAGTTTCTTCCAGCTTTCTCCTTGGCAGAGGTTTCTTCTTAGTTCCAAAGTGATCTAAAGTTTAGGTGTCTGGGGTCCTCTTCTTATACCCCTCCAAGCCTTTGTCTCTCTTTGTTCCAGTGGGGGGATTCCCCTGCTCAAACCGGTTCCTGGGTGTGCTCTGCTCTGGAGCACCTGGTTCCTTTCAGAGTGAGGGGCAGGGTCGTTAGACGCTCAGCAGGAGGTGGAGCCTTCTTTGTGCCAGCAGAGGCAGAGTCCTCAGCCTGGCCAGCAGGGGGTGGAGCCAGCTTTGTGTTTGTCAGGGGCAGCCCTATTCAAGCCCAGGGACTACTCCTCCCACCCATCTAAAGCAGATCTCCCTATTCACCCTGCTGCTGACTCATCCAGGCTCCTGGAGCCACCTAGCCCATCACATGACACCCTTCAGCCAACCAGCACGCAGGCACACAGGAAGGTTAAACAGGAGAATAGCTACTTTCTAAAAAGTGCTATTCTCACACAGTGAATTTAAAAACCATCTTGCTAAAAAGATGTATAATTAAATTCTGAACACAGAGATACCAAACTTGGATTTTCTGTCTTGCCCTTATGGGAAGATAGGCATGTAAACAGCCTTCCCCATTCTATCCTATGGGCAAGATAGCCTCTCAGCAGTGAAAAACGAAAATGGCTGTAATTCACTACCAGGGCATGTTACACACCTCAGTACATGCCCTACCTTTCAGGTACACTGCACCCAGCCCAGGGGGGTACCTAGGGCCACCATAGGGATGCCTGACATGTACAGAAAGGGAAGGATAAGTCCTGGTCAGTGGGTGCACTGGCCAGGTCGACATGGCAGTCCTGGACTGCACATAGGCACTGCAAGCAGGCCTAAGACATCATTTTAGCGCTACTCCTGTGGGTGGCACAATCAGTGCTGCAGCCCACTAGTAGCATTTGAATCACCAGCCCTGGCACACTCAGTGCACTTTACTAGGGGCTAACAGGTGAAACAAATATACCAATCATGGATAACCAATCAATATAACAATTTACCAAGGGAGCACTTGCACTTTGACACTGATCAGCAGCGGCAAAGTGCCCAAAGCATCTAAACCAGCAAAATCGGAATCCAGCATAGCATCAAAAATACAGGAGGTAGAGGCAAAAAAGTCAGGGGTAACCACGCCAAAGATGCCAGGTCTAACACGTGTCCCCTCCAGCTGAAAGTGGGGAGAACTACCCACCCTCTTGGGAGTTCTCATCGCTAAGGCGGAAAAACCTGGACAGACCATCAGCGTTGGCGTGTTCTGTACCGGGGCGGTGTTCCACCGTAAAGTCCATCCCCTGTAGGGAAATGGACCACCTCAACAGTTTAGGATTCTCACCCCTCATCTGCATCAACCATCTGAGGGGCCTGTGGTCCGTCTGAACCCGGAAGTGAGTCCCAAACAAGTAGGGTCTCAGCTTCTTCAGCGCCCAGACCACAGCAAAAGCTTCCCTTTCAATCGCACTCCACCTCTGTTCCCTGGGAAGTAGCCTCCTACTAATGAAAGCTACAGGTTGGTCCAAGTCCTCATCATTTAGTTGTGAGAGCACCGCTCCCACTCCATGCTCAGAAGCGTCTGTCTGCACTATGAATTCCTTGGAGAAGTCAGGCGCCTTGAGTACAGGTGCTGTACACATGGCCTCCTTCAGGGCATCAAAAGCTTCTTGGCAGGCACTGGTCCAAATCACTTTCTTCGGTAACTTCTTGGAAGTTAGTTCTGTCAAGGGAGCAACAATGGTGCCATACCCCTTGACAAAACGGCGATAGTACCCGGTGAGTCCTAAGAAGGCTCTCACCGCTGTCTGGGTTTTGGGGGGTTCCCAAGCCCGGATGGTATCTATCTTGGCTTGTAGGGGCGCCACCTGGCCGCTTCCTACTTGGTGTCCCAAATACACCACCGAACCCTGCCCTATCTGGCACTTACTGGCCTTGATAGTGAGGCCTGCACTATGCAGAGCCTTCAACACTGCGCAGAGGTGTTGCAAGTGTTCTTCCCAAGTGGAGCTGAACACAGCAATGTCATCCAGATATGCGGCGCTGAATTGCTCCAGCCCGGACAGTACCTGGTTGACCAGTCTCTGGAATGTGGCAGGGGCGTTCTTCAACCCAAAGGGCATGACACAGAACTGGAAGTGCCCCTCTGGCGTTGAAAACGCAGACCTCTCCTTGGCCCCATCAGTTAAGGCAATCTGCCAGTACCCAGAAGTTAAATCAAACGTACTGAGGTAGTTGGCAGCTCCCAACCGATCCACGAGCTCATCAGCTCTGGGGATGGGGTGTGCGTCAGTCTTCGTGACAGCATTGAGCCCACGGTAGTCCACACAAAACCTAAGTTCTGGAGTGGCACCTGGCGCAGCAGCTTTCGGTACAAGTACCACTGGGCTAGCCCAGGGGCTGCTGGAGGGCTCAATCACCCCTAGCTCCAACATCTTAGAAACCTCCTTCTTGATGCTGGCCCTGACCTTGTCAGCCACCCGGTAAAACTTCTGTTTCACAGGCATGCTATCTCCCGTGTCCACGTCATGGACACACCAGTTGGTGATACCGGGGGTCAGGGAGAACAGAGATGCAAACTGACCCAGCACATGGCGACAGTCCCTCTGCTGTTCTGGGGTCAGGGTGGGCGAGAGGACCACTCCATCCACTGACCCATCTTGCTCCTTAGCTGCCAGGAGGTCAGGAAGAGGATCGCTATCCTCCTCCATCCCTGCATCTGTAGCAAGTAGCATTGTTATTTCAGACCTCTCAAAATGGGGTTTGAGGCGGTTCACGTGTAGGACCCTCATGGGGTTCCTGGGAGATCGCAAGTTGACCAGGTAGGTCACCTCACTCTTGCGCTCCACCACCTCATATGGCCCAGTCCACTTGTCTTGGAGCGCGCAAGGCTCCACTGGCGCCATCACCCACACCATTTGCCCAGGTTGAAATTCCATCAGAGTGGTATGCTGGTCATACCACCTCTTCATCTCATCCTGGCTGGCTTCCAGGTTCGCCTGAGCGAGGGCCCGGAAGCGCTGTGTCTGGTTGCGGATGGCCAGCACATAGCTGAACACATCCTGAGGGGTTTTCCCCGGGGATTTCTCCCAACCCTCCTTCACCAGACTGAGAGGTCCTCTAACAGGGTGCCCGTACAAAAGCTCAAAGGGACTGAACCCCAGAGACTTTTGTGGTACCTCCCTGTAGGCAAATAATAGGCATGGCAAAAAGACGTCCCACTTCCGTCTCATGGTCTCCGTCAGCCCCATGATCATGCCTTTCAGGGTCCGGTTGAACCTTTCAACCAACCCATTTCCTTGAGGGTGGTAAGGAGTGGTGAACTTATAAGTTACCCCACACTCCTCCCACAGAGACTTCATATACCTGGAGATGAAGTTGGTACCCCGGTCGGATACCACCTCTTTGGGGAAACCCACACGGGAAAAGATCCCCATCAACGCACGGCCCACCACCGGGGCTGTGGTTGTCCTGAGAGGGATAGCTTCCGGGTACCGGGTGGCATGATCCACCAGGACCAGGATGAACCTGTTGCCTAAGGCGGTCCTGGGGTCCAGTGGCCCCACAATATCTATCCCCACCCGCTCGAAAGGGGTGCTCACTACAGGAAAAGGCTGGAGAGGGCCTTTGCATTTTCCTCCAGCTTTGCCACTTGCCTGGCAAGTCTGGCATGATTTACAAAAGGAAGCAACGTCCGTCTTCATCCCGGGCCAGTAAAAGTGGGTGGCAAGCCTTTGTCGGGTCTTGTCCTGCCCGAGATGTCCTGCAAGCGGCACGGCGTGAGCCAGACCCAGTAGGAAGTCTCTGAACCCTGCGGGTACCACCAGGGTACGTGATCCACTGGGCTCAGCAAACCTAGGCTCACTGTACAACAAGTCATTCTCCCAGTAGAGAAAAAAGTTCTTCGGATCAGCACCTGCTGCCTGGTCTGCAGCCTGGTGCCGCAGACCTTCAAGAGTAGGGCATGTCTTCTGCGCACGGCAGAACTCCTCTCTGGAGGGACCACCCTCTTGCTGCCAATGGGTCAGCTCAGGTATGTCTCCCAGCTCAGTGACCTGTTCCCCTGTAGGCTCCAGGGCATCCCCCGTAGGTTCTGCTCCTTCCTGGACCGTGGGAACAGCGGGGATGGACGCACCACGCCCCTTGCCCTTCCTCTTTCTGGCAGGGACCTGGGCCACTGTTTCAGGCTCCAGGTCTGCTTCACAACCCTGTCTGGCTGCCATGGACCGGGTGGTCACACAGACCCACTCAGGCAAACCCAACATCTCCAAATGAGCCTGGCGTTCCACCTCCTTCCACGGGGAACTCTCCAGGTCATTACCTAGCAGACAGTCTACTGGCATGGATGGACTCACAACAACTTTGAGAGGACCTGAGACCCCCCCCCACTCAAAGGGAACATGTGCTACCTTGCAAAGGCGCACAGAGTTGTCAGCTGACACTACTGGGTGAAATACGTCTGGAATGGCCAGCTCCTCAGGGACCCACTGACACCTGACCGTAGTCACACTGGCCCCAGTGTCCCTGAGAGCCTCCACCCTCCTCCCATTGATGGTCACCCACTGCCTGTACTTCTTAGTGTTATCAGGGACAGGGGTTTCCTGGACCATCTCTGTGTCTCCTAAAGAGACAAGGGACATAACTGCTAAACCCTCCAAATCACTAGAAATTAAATCCCCCCCAAAAGCTACACTAGCTATACCCGGTGTTGGAGCACCAGTGGGTGCCTGGGATTTCTTGGGACACACAGGAGACTTGTGACCCAATTCCTGACAGTGATAACACTTAATGGGACCCTTGTTATCCGACCTGCCCTTAGGGGGCCAGGTTGGTTTGGGTTTGGACTTGGGGGGCTGGGACTGGTTACCCTGGGAACTATTTTGGGGCCCTGGTGAGAACTCCTTTTGGTTACCCTTGTCCCCCCCACTCTTCTGCTGGGGACCCTGCCCACCTTTGGCAATGGTACCCACAATTCCTCTGTGGACCCTGGTACTGGTCCAGCGGTCCGCCTCCTTAGCAAGCTCAATGGGGTCCGTCAACTTGCTATCTAAAAGATGCTGGCGCAGCTCTGGAACACATAGACTACTCAAGTGCTCCCAACTAATTAAATGTAACAACCCCTTATAATCAGTTACCTTGCTGCCCTTCATCCAACCTTCCAGTGCCCGCGAGTACAGATTCACACACTCCATCCAAGTCTCAGACTCTTTCTTCTTGGAATTCCTAAACTGCAGTCTATACTGCTCTGGAGTAAGTCCATACCTGAGACATAGGGCCTCCTTCATATTGGGATAGGTCATGGCACCTGCTAATTCTAAGGGCTCTAGAGCACTCCTCCCAGAAGCCTCAAAATGTTTCCACAGGCCCGCCCCCCAATGCTGTTCAGGCACCCCATTCATCCTCAATGCAATTTCATACGATGTGAACCAGGCATAGATATCCTCACTCCTATTGTAATTCTGTACTAAATCCTTGGGGATATATACTTTACACCCTTGCACTGGCTGTGCGCTGCCACCATTTGAACCGGACTCCACCTGCTTGGCCTTGATGTCCAGTTCTCTCATGCTCACTTCATGAGCCAGAAGCAATTTCTTCTCTTCTAAGGCACGGGCATTCTTGCTCTCCTCCGCCGCCTTGTCCTTCTCTACTTCCAATTGCTTCATTTTCATTTTCATCATTTCCATTTCATGGTTTCTCACCCTTTGATTCTCATCCAACTCCTCTGGAGTGAGCCCCCTACTGGAATGGGAGCTGCCAGCCCTTGAGACTGGTCTGCTCACAGGCAGATCTTGGGGAACAAAACCATCCTCTTCATTTGCATCACTTTCCTCTTGGGCCTCCCACCAGGCCTTCAGGACTCTTTGTAGCACATCTTTTCTAGCCCCGCTTTTAAAAGAGCAACCACGGTCTTTGCAGAATTGCTTGAGATCTTCAACTTTGTATGAATATAAATCCGCAATGGAAAACTCCAATTCTGCCTTCTCGCTTGCTGCTTTCTCACTTTGAGCCATGATGCTCTTGAAGAGTTATTCAAAAATAGAATCAAAGATATAGTATGTGGTTGTCTATTGGTCTGCACTCCTAGTGATGTACACCAATTACTGTGGGTCAAGTACAAATACAAGTTCAATCCTCACCGCTGACCACCAATGTTAGATCTGGGGGTCTCTAGTTGGCAGGGTAGGTACCACTGTCCAAGTAGGGACCCTTGCTTCTAGTCAGGGAAAGGGGGATACACTGTTAAGATAACCCCTGCTCACCTTCTAGGTAGCTTGGCCTGAGCAGTCTAGGCTATCAAAGGCAATGTGTAAAGTATTTGTACCAACACTCACAGTAACCCAGTGAAAACACCACAGATTTACTCCACACCAGTTTTAGAAAAATAAGGAATCTTTACTAAAAACTTCACAAGACCAAATATTACAGACAAACCAACATACAATTTAAAAAGGTTACTTTAAGAATAGTTCAAGAGTTTGCAGAAAGTACTCCAGGATGTCAAAGTCAGTGTCCTGCACAATGCGACTCTCAATGCACAAAATGCGACACTCTGGTGCCCAACAGTACCTGTAGTTGCGATAAGGTTCCCAAAAGCTATAACAAGGAAGATGGCAAAGGCGATGCGATACTCCTGAGATCCTGGGGAGGCTTTGCAGCAGCCCTGCTTCACGCAGCAGAGGTGGATGCGCCGGCTCCGATCTGTAGGGGGAGGATGCGGTACCTTTGGCTTTCGTTGCGTAGGTTTCTTGGGGGGAAGCTTCACGCACAGGTTCGATGCGACACTCTTCGATGTGGTGCGATGCGTGGCGCAGCGTTGCCTTCCGGCGCCGCAACTCTCGATGCGCCACGGAACGGGACTCTGCGGCGACGCACGCAGCGATTGGAGACTTTTCACGCACCGGCAGTGGTGCGGCCCGCAAACTGGTTCTGCGACAACCCTCGCAATGGCAGGAAGCTTCACGCTTCGGGACGATGCTCGACGCACTCGGCGATGCGGAGACTCTGCGTGTTGCGATGGTGCCGCGATGAAATTTTCCTCGCACTCTCGTCTTGCGACACGCAATCGGATGATGCGTTGGGTACCAACTCTTGTTCACGCTTCTGCTTCCCAGCTCCCAAACACAGCAAAAACGACCTCCTGAGGCCCCAAGACTGGGCAAGCACTCCAAGGCAGGTCAGAACTCTCTCAGCAGAGTTCTAGGGGAGCTGGTGGTGAAGTCCTTTTGTTCCTGGGACTTCTTAACAGGGAGCCAGCTCTTCTCAGGCCCTTGGAGATCAGAATCAAAAGAAGGGGACACAGCAAAGTCCTTCCCCTCTCCTTGGCAGCAAAGCAAAACAGCAAGCAGGCAGTCTTCTCCTCTTCAGTTTCTTCCAGCTTTCTCCTTGGCAGAGGTTTCTTCTTTGTTCCAAAGTGATCTAAAGTTTAGGTGTCTGGGGTCCTCTTCTTATACCCCTCCAAGCCTTTGTCTCTCTTTGTTCCAGTGGGGGGATTCCCCTGCTCAAACCGGTTCCTGGGTGTGCTCTGCTCTGGAGCACCTGGTTCCTTTCAGAGTGAGGGGCAGGGTCGTTAGACGCTCAGCAGGAGGTGGAGCCTTCTTTGTGCCAGCAGAGGCAGAGTCCTCAGCCTGGCCAGCAGGGGGTGGAGCCAGCTTTGTGTTTGTCAGGGGCAGCCCTATTCAAGCCCAGGGACTACTCCTCCCACCCATCTAAAGCAGATCTCCCTATTCACCCTGCTGCTGACTCATCCAGGCTCCTGGAGCCACCTAGCCCATCACATGACACCCTTCAGCCAACCAGCACGCAGGCACACAGGAAGGTTAAACAGGAGAATAGCTACTTTCTAAAAAGTGCTATTCTCACACAGTGAATTTAAAAACCATCTTGCTAAAAAGATGTATAATTAAATTCTGAACACAGAGATACCAAACTTGGATTTTCTATCTTGCCCTTATGGGAAGATAGGCATGTAAACAGCCTTCCCCATTCTATCCTATGGGCAAGATAGCCTCTCAGCAGTGAAAAACGAAAATGGCTGTAATTCACTACCAGGGCATGTTACACACCTCAGTACATGCCCTACCTTTCAGGTACACTGCACCCAGCCCAGGGGGGTACCTAGGGCCACCATAGGGATGCCTGACATGTACAGAAAGGGAAGGATAAGGCCTGGTCAGTGGGTGCACTGGCCAGGTCGACATGGCAGTCCTGGACTGCACATAGGCACTGCAAGCAGGCCTAAGACATCATTTTAGCGCTACTCCTGTGGGTGGCACAATCAGTGCTGCAGCCCACTAGTAGCATTTGAATCACCAGCCCTGGCACACTCAGTGCACTTTACTAGGGGCTAACAGGTGAAACAAATATACCAATCATGGATAACCAATCAATATAACAATTTACCAAGGGAGCACTTGCACTTTGACACTGATCAGCAGCGGCAAAGTGCCCAAAGCATCTAAACCAGCAAAATCGGAATCCAGCATAGCATCAAAAATACAGGAGGTAGAGGCAAAAAAGTCAGGGGTAACCACGCCAAAGATGCCAGGTCTAACAGTGACCAAAATTGCAAATTTTACAAACTTTTTCTTGTACTCAGAAGCTTCTATTTCAACCAATTTCAGGCATTAAAATGACTCTAAACACACTCATTTTAGTTCCAAAAGTGATAATTCACATGCAATATTAATTTACAGTCAAAAAATCAAACAGTAAAAAAATACAATTTCTGACCATCTGGAGAAAGTTGGACAGGTCTTAGGTCACCGTTTTTCATCAGAAAATTGATTTTTTGGACTGAAGAAAAATTGATTCAAAATGTCATTTGCATTCTGCCTCATGTTGAATTTCTACTTTTTAGAGCCTCAATGTCACCAAAATTGCCATTTTTACAGACATTTTCTCCTACTCATTTGCTTCTATTTCGACCAATTTCAGGCATTAAAATGACTCTAAACACACCTATTTTAGTTCCAAAAGTGATAGATCACATGCAATAGTCATTTACAGTTCAAAAATTAGACAGTAAAAAATTACCATTTCTGACCATCTGGAGAAAGTTCGACAGCTCACGGATCATCGTTTTTCATCAGAAAATTTATTTTTTGCACTGTAGAAAAATTGATTCAGAATGTCATTTGGATTGTGCCTCATGTTGAATAACTACTTTTTAAAGCCTCAATGTGACCAAAATTGCCAGTTTTTACAGACTTTTTTTCGACCACATAAGCTTCTATTTCGACCAATTTCAGGCATTAAATGACTCTAAACACCTTTATTTTAGTTCCAAAAGTGATAATTCACATGCAATAGTCATTTACAGTCAAAAAATTAAACTGTAAATAATTATAATTTCTGACAATCTGGAGAAAGTTCGACAGGCCACGGGTCATCGTTTTACATCAGAAAATTGATTTTTTGGACTGTAGAAAAATTGATTCAAAATGTAATTTCGATTGTGCCTTATGTTGAATAACTACTTTTTAAAGCCTTAATGTGACCAAAATTTCAATTTTTACAAACTTTTTCTCCTACTCAGAAGCTTCTATTTCGACCAATTTCAATCATTAAAATTACTTTAAACACACTTAGTTTAGTTCCAAAAGCGATAATTCACATGCAATAGTCATTTACAAGCAAAAAATTAAACACTAAAAAAATTACCATTTCTGACCATCTGGAGAAAGTTGGAGAGGTCACGGGTCACCGTTTTTCATCAGAAAATTGATTTTTTGGACTGTAGAAAAATGTATTCAAATGTCATTTGGATTCTGCCTCATGTTGAATAACTACTTTTTAGAGCCTCAATGTGACCAAAATTGCCATTTTTACAGACATTTTCTCCTACTCATTTGCTTCTATTTTGACCAATTTCAGGCATTAAAATGACTCTAAACACACCTATTTTAGTTCCAAAAGTGATAATTCACATGCAATAGTCATTTACAGTTCAAAAATTAGACAGTAAAAAATTACCATTTCTGACCATCTGGAGAAAGTTCGACAGCTCACGGATCATCGTTTTTCATCAGAAAATTTATTTTTTGCACTGTAGAAAAATTGATTCAGAATGTCATTTGGATTGTGCCTCATGTTGAATAACTACTTTTTAAAGCCTCAATGTGACCAAAATTGCCAGTTTTTCCAGACTTTTTTTCGACCACATAAGCTTCTATTTCGACCAATTTCAGGCATTAAATGACTCTAAACACCTTTATTTTAGTTCCAAAAGTGATAATTCACATGCAATAGTCATTTACAGTCAAAAAATTAAACTGTAAATAATTATAATTTCTGACAATCTGGAGAAAGTTCGACAGGCCACGGGTCATCGTTTTCCAGCAGAAAATTGATTTTTTGGACTGTAGAAAAATTGATTCAAAATGTAATTTCGATTGTGCCTTATGTTGAATAACTACTTTTTAAAGCCTTAATGTGACCAAAATTTCAATTTTTACAAACTTTTTCTCCTACTCAGAAGCTTCTATTTCGACCAATTTCAATCATTAAAATTACTTTAAACACACTTAGTTTAGTTCCAAAAGCGATAATTCACATGCAATAGTCATTTACAAGCAAAAAATTAAACACTAAAAAAATTACCATTTCTGACCATCTGGAGAAAGTTGGAGAGGTCACGGGTCACCGTTTTTCATCAGAAAATTGATTTTTTGGACTGTAGAAAAATGTATTCAAATGTCATTTGGATTGTGCCTCATGTTGAATAACTACTTTTTAAAGCCTCAATGTGACCAAAATTGCAAATTTTACAGACTTTTTCTTGTACTCAGAAGCTTCTATTTCAACCAATTTCAGGCATTAAAATGACTCTAAACACACTTTTTTTAGTTCCAAAAGTGATAATTCACATGCAATAGTCATTTACAGTCAAAAAATTAAACAGTAAAAAATTACCATTTCTGAGCATCTGGAGAAAGTTGGACAGGTCACTGGTCATCGTTTTCCATCAGAAAATTGATTTTTTGGACTGTAGAAAAATTGATTTAAAATGTCATTTGGATTGTGCCTCATGTGAATAACGACTTTTTAAAGCCTCAATGTGACCAAAATTGCCGTTTTTACAGACTTTTTCTCGAACTCATAAGCTTCTATTTCGACCAATTTCAGGCATTAAAATGACTCTAAACACACTTATTTTAGTTCCAAGATTTCTAATTCACATCCAATAGTCATTTACAGTCAATAAATTAAACATTAAAAAATTATCATTTCTGACCATCTGGAGAAAGCTCGACAGGTCACGGGTCACCGATTTTCAACAGAAAATTGATTTTTTCGACTGTAGAAAAATTGATTCAAAATGTCATTTGGATTCTGCCTCATGTTGAATAACTACTTTTTAAAGCCTCAATGTGACCAAAATTGCCATTTTTACAGACTTTTTCTCCTACTCAGAAGCTTCTATTTCGACCAATTTCAGGCATTAAAATGACTCTAAACACACATGTTTCAGTTCCAAAAGCAATAATTCACACCCAATACTCATTTACAGTCAATAAATTAGACAGTAAAAAATTACCATTTCTGACCATCTGGAGAAAGTTCGGCAGGTCACGGGTCATTGTTTTTCATCAGAAAATTGATTTTTTGGACTGTAGAAAAATTGATTTAAAATGTCATTTGGATTGTGCCTCATGTGAATAACGACTTTTTAAAGCCTTAATGTGAACAAAATTGCCATTTTTACAGACTTTTTCTCGAACTCATTAGCTTCTATTTCGACCAATTTCAGGCATTAAAATGACTCTAAACACACCTATTTTAGTTCCAAGATTTCTAATTCACATCCAATAGTCATTTACAGTCAATAAATTAAACATTAAAACATTTTCATTTCTGACCATCTGGAGAAAGCTCGACAGGTCACGGGTCATCGTTTTTCATCAGAAAATAGATTTTTTGGCCTGTTGAAAAATTTATTCAAAATGTCATTTGGATTGTGACTCATGTTCAATAACTACTTTTGAAAGCCTCAATGTGACTAAAATTGCCATTTTTACAGACTTTTTCTTGTACTCAGAAGCTTCTATTTCAACCAATTTCAGGCATTAAAATGACTCTAAACACACTCATTTTAGTTCCAAAAGTGATAATTCACATGCAATATTCATTTACAGTCAAAAAATTAAACAGTAAAAAATTACAATTTCTGACCATCTGGAGAAAGTTGGACAGGTCTTAGGTCACCGTTTTTCATCAGAAAATTGATTTTTTGGACTGAAGAAAAATTGATTCAAAATGTCATTTGCATTCTGCCTCATGTTGAATAACTACTTTTTAGAGCCTCAATGTGACCAAAATTGCCATTTTTACAGACATTTTCTCCTACTCATTTGCTTCTATTTCGACCAATTTCAGGCATTAAAATGACTCTAAACACACCTATATTAGTTCCAAAAGTGATAATTTACATGCAATAGTCATTTACAGTTCAAAAATTAAACAGTAAAAAATTACCATTTCTGACCATCTAGAGAAAGTTCGACAGCTCACGGATCATCGTTTTTCATCAGAAAATTGATTTTTTGCACTGTAGAAAAATTGATTCAGAATGTCATTTGGATTGTGCCTCATATTGAATAACTACTTTTTAAAGTCTCAATGTGACCAACATTGTCATTTTGACAGAATTTTTTTCGACCACATAAGCTTCTATTTCGACCAATTTCAGGCATTAAAATGACTCTAAACACCTTTATTTTAGTTCCAAAAGTGATAATTCACATGCAATAGTCATTTACAGTCAAAAAATTAAACTGCAAAAAATTATAATTTCTGACCATCTGGAGAAAGTTCGACAGGTCATGGGTCATCGTTTTCCATCAGAAAATTAATTTTTTGGACTGTAGAAAAATTGATTCAAAATGTCATTTCGATTGTGCCTCATGTTGAATAACTCCTTTTTAAAGCCATAATGTGACCAAAATTTCAATTTTTACAAACTTTTTCTCCTACTCAGAAGCTTCTATTTCAACCAATTTCAGGCATTAAAATTACTCTAAACACACTTATTTTGGTTCCAAAAGTGATAATTTGCATGCAAAAGTCGTTTACAGTCAAAAAATTAAACATTAAAAAAATTAACATTTCTGACCATCTGGAGAAAGTTCGACAGGTCACGGATCCTCGTTTTCCATCAGAAAATTGATTTTTTGGTCTGTAGAAAAATTGATTCAAAATGTCATTTGGATTGTGCCTCATGTTGAATAACTACTTTTTAAAGCCTCAAAGTGACCAAAATTGCCATTATTACAGACTTTTTCTCCTACTCAGAAGCTTCTATTTTGACCAATTACAGGCATTAAAATGATTCTTAACACTTATTTCAGTTCCAAAAGTGATAATTCACATACAATAGTCATTTACAAGCAAAAAACTCAACATTAAAAACTTACTTTTTCTGACCATCTGGAGAAAGTTCGACAGGTCACGGGTCATCGTTTTCCATCAGAAAATTCATTTTTTGGACTGTAGAAAAATTGATTCAAAATGTCATTTCGATTGTGCCTCATTTTGAATAACTACTTTTTAAAGCCTTAATGTGACCAAAATTTCAATTTTTACAAACTTTTTCTCCTACTCAGAAGCTTTTATTTCGACCAATTTCAGGCATTAAAATTACTCTAAACACACTTAGTTTAGTTCCAAAAGCGATAATTCACATGCAAAAGTCATTTACAGTCAAAAAATTCAACATTAAAAAAATTACCATTTCTGACCATCTGGAGAAAGTCCGACAGGTGACGGGTCATAGTTTTTCATCAGAAAATTGATTTTTTGGACTGTAGAAAAATTGATTCAAAATATCATTTGGATTGTGCCTCATGTTGAATAACTACTTTTTAAAGCCTCAATGTGACCAAAATTTCAATTTTTACAAACTTTTTCTCCTACTCAGAAGCTTCTATTTCGACCAATATCAGATATTAAAATGACTCTAAACACACTTACTTTAGTTCCAAAAGTGATAATTCACATGAAATAGTCATTTACAAGCAAAAAATTAAACAGTAAAAAATTACCATTTCTGACCATCTGGAGAAAGTTGGACAGGTCACGGGTCATCGTTTTTCATCAGAAAATTGATTTTTTGGACTGTAGAAAAATTGTTTCAAATGTCATTTGGATTGTGCCTCGTTTTGAATTCCTACTTTTTAAAGCCTCAATGTGACCAAAATTGCAAATTTTACAGACTTTTTCTTGTACTCAGAAGCTTCTATTTCAACCAACTTTAGGCATTAAAATGACTCTAAACACCTTTATTTTAGTTCCAAAAGTGATAATTTACATGCAAAAGTCCTTTACAGTCAAAAAACTAAAACAATAAAAAAATTACCATTTCTGACCATCTGGAGAAAGTTCGTCATCTTTTTTCATCAGAAAATTTATTTTTTTGGACTGTAAAAAAATGTATTCAAATGTCATTTGGATTGTGCCTCATGTTGAATAACTACTTTTTAAAGCCTCAATGTGACCAAAATTGCAAATTTTACAGACTTTTTCTTGTACTCAGAAGCTTCTATTTCAACCAATTTCAGGCATTAAAATGACTTCAAACACACTCATTTTAGTTCCAAAAGTGAGAATTAACATGCAATAGTCATTTACAGTCAATAAATTAAACAGTAAAAAATTACCATTTCTGACCATCTGGAGAAAGTTGGACAGGTCACGGGTCACCGTTTTTCATCAGAAAATTAATTTATTTCGACTGTAGAAAAATTGATTCAAAATGTCATTTGGATTCTGCCTCATGTTGAATAACTACTTTTTAAAGCCTCAATGTGACCAAAATTGCCATTTTTACTGACTTTTTCTCCTACTCAGAAGCTTCTATTTCGACCAATTTCAGGCATTAAAAAGACTCTAAACACACTTATTTTAGTTCCAAAAGTGATAATTCACATGCAATAGTCATTTACAGTCAAAAAATTAAACAGTAAAAAATTACCATTTCTGACCATCTGGAGAAAGTTGGACGGGTCACGGGTCATCGTTTTCAATCAGAAAATTGATTTTTTGGACTGTAGAAAAATTGATTTAAAATATCATTTGGATTGTGCCTCGTGTGAATAACGACGTTTTAAAGCCTCAATGTGACCAAAATTGCCATTTTTACAGACTTTTTCTCAAACTCATCAGCCTTTATTTCGACTAATTTCAGGCATTAAAATGACTCTAAACACACTTATTTTAGTTCCAAGATTTCTAATTCCCATCCAATAGTCATTTACAGTCAATAAATTAAACATTAAAACATTTTCATTTCTGACCATCTGGAGAAAGCTCGACAGGTCACGGGTCATCATTTTTAATCAGAAAATAGATTTTTTGGCCTGTAGAAAAATTGATTCAAAATGTCATTTGGATTGTGCCTCATGTTCAATAACTACTTTTGAAAGCCTCAAGGTGACCAAAATTGCCATTTTTACAGACTTTTTCTCCTACTCAGTTGCTTCTATTTCGACCAATTTCAGGCATTAAAATGACTCTAAACACACCTATTTTAGTTCCAAAAGTGATAATTCACATGCAATAGTCATTTACAGTTAAAAAATTAGACAGCAAAAAATTACCATTTCTGACCATCTAGAGAAAGTTCGACAGCTCACGGATTATCGTTTTTCATCAGAAAATTGATTTTTTGCACTGTAGAAAAATTTATTCAGAATGTCATTTGGATTGTGCCTCATATTGAATAACTACTTTTTAAAGCCTCAAGGTGACCAAAATTGCCATTTTTACATACTTTTTTTCAACCACATAAGCTTCTATTTCGACCAATTTCAGGCATTGAAATGACTCTAAACACCTTTATTTTAGTTCCAAAAGGGATAATTGACATGCAATAGTCATTTACAGTCAAAAAATTAAACTGCAAAAAATTATAATTTCTGACCACCTGGAGAAAGTTCGACAGGTCACGGGTCAACGTTTTCCATCAGAAAATTGATTTTTTGGACTGTAGAAAAATTGATTCAAAATGTAATTTCGATTGTGCCTCATGTTGAATAACTACTTTTTAAAGCCTTAATGTGACCAAAATTTCAATTTTTACAAACTTTTTCTCCTACTCAGAAGCTTCTATTTCGACCAATTTCAGGCATTAAAATTACTTTAAACACACTTAGTTTAGTTCCAAAAGCGATAATTCACATGCAATAGTCATTTACAAGCAAAAAATTAAACATTAAAAAAATTACCATTTCTGACCATCTGGAGAAAGTTGGACAGGTCACGGGTCACCGTTTTTCATCAGAAAATTGGTTTTTTGGACTGTAGAAAAATGTATTCAGAATGTCATTTGGATTGTGCCTCATATTGAATAACTACTTTTTAAAGCCTCAATGTGACCAAAATTGCCATTTTTACATACTTTTTTTCAACCACATAAGCTTCTATTTCGACCAATTTCAGGCATTGAAATGACTCTAAACACCTTTATTTTAGTTCCAAAAGTGATAATTGACATGCAATAGTCATTTACAGTCAAAAAATTAAACTGCAAAAAATTATAATTTCTGACCACCTGGAGAAAGTTCGACAGGTCACGGGTCAACGTTTTCCATCAGAAAATTGATTTTTTGGACTGTAGAAAAATTGATTCAAAATGTAATTTCGATTGTGCCTCATGTTGAATAACTACTTTTTGAAGCCTTAATGTGACCAAAATTTCAATTTTTACAAACTTTTTCTCCTACTCAGAAGCTTCTATTTTGACCAATTTCAGGCATTAAAATTACTTTAAACACACTTAGTTTAGTTCCAAAAGCGATAATTCACATGCAATAGTCATTTACAAGCAAAAAATTAAACACTAAAAAAATTACCATTTCTGACCATCTGGAGAAAGTTGGAGAGGTCACGGGTCACCGTTTTTCATCAGAAAATTGATTTTTTGGACTGTAGAAAAATGTATTCAAATGTCATTTGGATTGTGCCTCATGTTGAATAACTACTTTTTAAAGCCTCAATGTGACCAAAATTGCAAATTTTACAGACTTTTTCTTGTACTCAGAAGCTTCTATTTCAACCAATTTCAGGCATTAAAATGACTCTAAACACACTTATTTCAGTTCCAAAAGTGATAATTCACATGCAATAGTCATTTACAGTCAGAAAATTAAACAGTAAAAAATTATCATTTCTGACCATCTGGAGAAAGCTCGACAGGTCACGGGTCACCAATTTTCAACAGAAAATTGATTTTTTCGACTGTAGAAAAATTGATTCAAAATGTCATTTGGATTCTGCCTCATGTTGAATAACTACTTTTTAAAGCCTCAATGTGACCAAAATTGCCATTTTTACAGACTTTTTCTCCTACTCAGAAGCTTCTATTTCGACCAATTTCAGGCATTAAAATGACTCTAAACACACATGTTTCAGTTCCAAAAGCAATAATTCACACCCAACACTCATTTACAGTCAATAAATTAGACAGTAAAAAATTACCATTTCTGACCATCTGGAGAAAGTTCGGCAGGTCACGGGTCATTGTTTTTCATCAGAAAATTGATTTTTTGGACTGTAGAAAAATTGATTTAAAATGTCATTTGGATTGTGCCTCATGTGAATAACGACTTTTTAAAGCCTCAATGTGAACAAAATTGCCATTTTTACAGACTTTTTCTCGAACTCATTAGCTTCTATTTCGACCAATTTCAGGCATTAAAATGACTCTAATCACACTTATTTTAGTTCCAAGATTTCTAATTCACATCCAATAGTCATTTACAGTCAATAAATTAAACATTAAAAAATTTTCATTTCTGACCATCTGGAGAAAGCTCGACAGGTCACGGGTCATCGTTTTTCATCAGAAAATAGATTTTTTGGCCTGTTGAAAAATTGATTCAAAATGTCATTTGGATTGTGCCTCATGTTCAATAACTACTTTTGAAAGCCTCAATGTGACCAAAATTGCCATTTTTACAGACTTTTTCTCCTACTCAGTTGCTTCTATTTCGACCAATTTCAGGCATTAAAATGACTCTAAACACACCTATTTTAGTTCCAAAAGTGATAATTCACATGCAATAGTCATTTACAGTTAAAAAATTAGACAGTAAAAAATTACCATTTCTGACCATCTAGAGAAAGTTCGACAGCTCACGGATTATCGTTTTTCATCAGAAAATTGATTTTTTGCACTGTAGAAAAATTTATTCAGAATGTCATTTGGATTGTGCCTCATATTGAATAACTACTTTTTAAAGCCTCAAGGTGACCAAAATTGCCATTTTTACATACTTTTTTTCAACCACATAAGCTTCTATTTCGACCAATTTCAGGCATTGAAATGACTCTAAACACCTTTATTTTAGTTCCAAAAGGGATAATTGACATGCAATAGTCATTTACAGTCAAAAAATTAAACTGCAAAAAATTATAATTTCTGACCACCTGGAGAAAGTTCGACAGGTCACGGGTCAACGTTTTCCATCAGAAAATTGATTTTTTGGACTGTAGAAAAATTGATTCAAAATGTAATTTCGATTGTGCCTCATGTTGAATAACTACTTTTTAAAGCCTTAATGTGACCAAAATTTCAATTTTTACAAACTTTTTCTCCTACTCAGAAGCTTCTATTTCGACCAATTTCAGGCATTAAAATTACTTTAAACACACTTAGTTTAGTTCCAAAAGCGATAATTCACATGCAATAGTCATTTACAAGCAAAAAATTAAACATTAAAAAAATTACCATTTCTGACCATCTGGAGAAAGTTGGACAGGTCACGGGTCACCGTTTTTCATCAGAAAATTGGTTTTTTGGACTGTAGAAAAATGTATTCAGAATGTCATTTGGATTGTGCCTCATATTGAATAACTACTTTTTAAAGCCTCAATGTGACCAAAATTGCCATTTTTACATACTTTTTTTCAACCACATAAGCTTCTATTTCGACCAATTTCAGGCATTGAAATGACTCTAAACACCTTTATTTTAGTTCCAAAAGTGATAATTGACATGCAATAGTCATTTACAGTCAAAAAATTAAACAGCAAAAAATTATAATTTCTGACCACCTGGAGAAAGTTCGACAGGTCACGGGTCAACGTTTTCCATCAGAAAATTGATTTTTTGGACTGTAGAAAAATTGATTCAAAATGTAATTTCGATTGTGCCTCATGTTGAATAACTACTTTTTAAAGCCTTAATGTGACCAAAATTTCAATTTTTACAAACTTTTTCTCCTACTCAGAAGCTTCTATTTCGACCAATTTCAGGCATTAAAATTACTTTAAACACACTTAGTTTAGTTCCAAAAGCGATAATTCACATGCAATAGTCATTTATAAGCAAAAAATTAAACATTAAAAAAATTACCATTTCTGACCATCTGGAGAAAGTTGGACAGGTCACGGGTCACCGTTTTTCATCATAAAATTGGTTTTTTGGACTGTAGAAAAATGTATTCAAATGTCATTTGGATTGTGCCTCATGTTGAATAGCTACTTTTTAAAGCCTCAATGTGACCAAAATTGCAAATTTTACAGACTTTTTCTTGTACTCAGAAGCTTCTATTTCAACCAATTTCAGGCATTAAAATGACTCTAAACACACTTATTTTAGTTCCAAAAGTGATAATTCACACGCAATAGTCATTTACAGTCAAAAAATTAAACAGTAAAAAATTACCATTTCTGAGCATCTGGAGAAAGTTCGACAGGTCACGGGTCATCGTTTTCCCTCAGAAAATTGATTTTTTGGACTGTAGAAAAATTCATTTAAAATGTCATTTGGATTGTGCCTCATGTGAATAACGACTTTTTAAAGCCTCAATGTGACCAAAATTGCCATTTTTACAGACTTTTTCTCAAACTCATAAGCTTCTATTTCGAACAATTTCAGGCATTAAAATGACTCTAAACACACTTATTTTAGTTCCAAGATTTCTAATTCACATCCAATAGTCATTTACAGTCAATAAATTAAACATTAAAAAATTATCATTTCTGACCATCTGGTGGAAGCTCGACAGGTCACGGGTCATCATTTTTAATCAGAAAATAGATTTTTTGGCCTGTAGAAAAATTGATTCAAAATGTCATTTGGATTGTGCCTCATGTTCAATAACTTCTTTGAAAGCCTCAATGTGACCAAAATTGCCATTTTTACAGACTTTTTCTCCTACTCAGAAGCTTCTATTTCGACCAATATCAGACATTAAAATGACTCTAAACACACTTACTTTAGTTCCAAAAGTGATAATTCACATGAAATAGTCATTTACAAGCAAAAAATTAAACAGTAAAAAATTACCATTTCTGACCATCTGGAGAAAGTTGGACAGGTCACGGGTCATCGTTTTTCATCAGAAAATTGATTTTTTGGACTGTAGAAAAATTGTTTCAAATGTCATTTGGATTGTGCCTCGTTTTGAATTCCTACTTTTTAAAGCCTCAATGTGACCAAAATTGCAAATTTTACAGACTTTTTCTTGTACTCAGAAGCTTCTATTTCAACCAACTTTAGGCATTAAAATGACTCTAAACACCTTTATTTTAGTTCCAAAAGTGATAATTTACATGCAAAAGTCCTTTACAGTCAAAAAACTAAAACAATAAAAAAATTACCATTTCTGACCATCTGGAGAAAGTTCGTCATCTTTTTTCATCAGAAAATTTATTTTTTTGGACTGTAAAAAAATGTATTCAAATGTCATTTGGATTGTGCCTCATGTTGAATAACTACTTTTTAAAGCCTCAATGTGACCAAAATTGCAAATTTTAAAGACTTTTTCTTGTACTCAGAAGCTTCTATTTCAACCTATTTCAGGCATTAAAATGACTTCAAACACACTCATTTTAGTTCCAAAAGTGAGAATTAACATGCAATAGTCATTTACAGTCAATAAATTAAACAGTAAAAAATTACCATTTCTGACCATCTGGAGAAAGTTGGACAGGTCACGGGTCACCGTTTTTCATCAGAAAATTAATTTATTTCGACTGTAGAAAAATTGATTCAAAATGTCATTTGGATTCTGCCTCATGTTGAATAACTACTTTTTAAAGCCTCAATGTGACCAAAATTGCCATTTTTACTGACTTTTTCTCCTACTCAGAAGCTTCTATTTCGACCAATTTCAGGCATTAAAATGACTCTAAACACACTTATTTTAGTTCCAAAAGTGATAATTCACATGCAATAGTCATTTACAGTCAAAAAATTAAACAGTAAAAAATTACCATTTCTGGCCATCTGGAGAAAGTTGGACGGGTCACGGGTCATCGTTTTCAATCAGAAAATTGATTTTTTGGACTGTAGAAAAATTGATTTAAAATGTCATTTGGATTGTGCCTCATGTGAATAACGACGTTTTAAAGCCTCAATGTGACCAAAATTGCCATTTTTACAGACTTTTTCTCAAACTCATCAGCCTTTATTTCGACTAATTTCAGGCATTAAAATGACTCTAAACACACTTATGTTAGTTCCAAGATTTCTAATTCCCATCCAATAGTCATTTACAGTCAATAAATTAAACATTAAAAAACTTATCATTTCTGACCATCTGGAGGAAGCTCGACAGGTCACGGGTCATCATTTTTAATCAGAAAATAGATTTTTTGGCCTGTAGAAAAATTGATTCAAAATGTCATTTGGATTGTGCCTCATGTTCAATAACTTCTTTGAAAGCCTCAATGTGACCAAAATTGCCATTTTTACAGACTTTTTCTCCTACTCAGAAGCTTCTATTTCGACCAATATCAGACATTAAAATGACTCTAAACACACTTACTTTAGTTCCAAAAGTGATAATTCACATGAAATAGTCATTTACAAGCAAAAAACTTAAACAGTAAAAAATTACCATTTCTGACCATCTGGAGAAAGTTGGACAGGTCACGGGTCATCGTTTTTCATCAGAAAATTGATTTTTTGGACTGTAGAAAAATTGTTTCAAATGTCATTTGGATTGTGCCTCGTTTTGAATTCCTACTTTTTAAAGCCTCAATGTGACCAAAATTGCAAATTTTACAGACTTTTTCTTGTACTCAGAAGCTTCTATTTCAACCAACTTTAGGCATTAAAATGACTCTAAACACCTTTATTTTAGTTCCAAAAGTGATAATTTACATGCAAAAGTCCTTTACAGTCAAAAAACTAAAACAATAAAAAAATTACCATTTCTGACCATCTGGAGAAAGTTCGTCATCTTTTTTCATCAGAAAATTTATTTTTTTGGACTGTAAAAAAATGTATTCAAATGTCATTTGGATTGTGCCTCATGTTGAATAACTACTTTTTAAAGCCTCAATGTGACCAAAATTGCAAATTTTACAGACTTTTTCTTGTACTCAGAAGCTTCTATTTCAACCAATTTCAGGCATTAAAATGACTTCAAACACACTCATTTTAGTTCCAAAAGTGAGAATTAACATGCAATAGTCATTTACAGTCAATAAATTAAACAGTAAAAAATTACCATTTCTGACCATCTGGAGAAAGTTGGACAGGTCACGGGTCACCGGTTTTCATCAGAAAATTAATTTATTTCGACTGTAAAAAAATTGATTCAAAATGTCATTTGGATTCTGCCTCATGTTGAATAACTACTTTTTAAAGCCTCAATGTGACCAAAATTGCCATTTTTACTGACTTTTTCTCCTACTCAGAAGCTTCTATTTCGACCAATTTCAGGCATTAAAATGACTCTAAACACACTTATTTTAGTTCCAAAAGTGATAATTCACATGCAATAGTCATTTACAAGTCAAAAAATTAAACAGTAAAAAATTACCATTTCTGACCATCTGGAGAAAGTTGGACGGGTCACGGGTCATCGTTTTCAATCAGAAAATTGATTTTTTGGACTGTAGAAAAATTGATTTAAAATGTCATTTGGATTGTGCCTCATGTGAATAACGACGTTTTAAAGCCTCAATGTGACCAAAATTGCCATTTTTACAGACTTTTTCTCAAACTCATCAGCCTTTATTTCGACTAATTTCAGGCATTAAAATGACTCTAAACACACTTATTTTAGTTCCAAGATTTCTAATTCCCATCCAATAGTCATTTACAGTCAATAAATTAAACATTAAAAAACTTATCATTTCTGACCATCTGGAGAAAGCTCGACAGGTCACGGGTCATCATTTTTAATCAGAAAATAGATTTTTTGGCCTGTAGAAAAATTGATTCAAAATGTCATTTGGATTGTGCCTCATGTTCAATAACTACTTTTGAAAGACTCAATGTGACCAAAATTGCCATTTTTACAGACTTTTTCTCCTACTCAGTTGCTTCTATTTCGACCAATTTCAGGCATTAAAATGACTCTAAACACACCTATTTTAGTTCCAAAAGTGATAATTCACATGCAATAGTCATTTACAGTTAAAAAATTAGACAGTAAAAAATTACCATTTCTGACCATCTAGAGAAAGTTCGACAGCTCACGGATCATCGTTTTTCATCAGAAAATTGATTTTTTGGACTGTAGAAAAATTGATTCAAAATGTAATTTCGATTGTGCCTCATGTTGAATAACTACTTTTTAAAGCCTTAATGTGACCAAAATTTCAATTTTTACAAACTTTTTCTCCTACTCAGAAGCTTCTATTTCGACCAATTTCAGGCATTAAAATTACTTTAAACACACTTAGTTTAGTTCCAAAAGCGATAATTCACATGCAATAGTCATTTACAAGCAAAAAATTAAACATTAAAAAAATTACCATTTCTGACCATCTGGAGAAAGTTGGACAGGTCACGGGTCACCGTTTTTCATCAGAAAATTGGTTTTTTGGACTGTAGAAAAATTTATTCAAAATGTCATTTGGATTGTGCCTCATATTGAATAACTACTTTTTAAAGCCTCAATGTGACCAAAATTGCCATTTTTACATACTTTTTTTCAACCACATAAGCTTCTATTTCGACCAATTTCAGGCATTGAAATGACTCTAAACACCTTTATTTTAGTTCCAAAAGTGATAATTGACATGCAATAGTCATTTACAGTCAAAAAATTAAACTGCAAAAAATTCTAATTTCTGACCACCTGGAGAAAGTTCGACAGGTCATGGGTCAACGTTTTCCATCAGAAAATTGATTTTTTGGACTGTAGAAAAATTGATTCAAAATGTAATTTCGATTGTGCCTCATGTTGAATAACTACTTTTTAAAGCCTTAATGTGACCAAAATTTCAATTTTTACAAACTTTTTCTCCTACTCAGAAGCTTCTATTTCGACCAATTTCAGGCATTAAAATTACTTTAAACACACTTAGTTTAGTTCCAAAAGCGATAATTCACATGCAATAGTCATTTACAAGCAAAAAATTAAACATTAAAAAAATTACCATTTCTGACCATCCGGAGAAAGTTGGACAGGTCACGGGTCACCGTTTTTCATCAGAAAATTGGTTTTTTGGACTGTAGAAAAATGTATTCAAATGTCATTTCGATTGTGCCTCATGTTGAATAACTACTTTTTAAAGCCTCAATGTGACCAAAATTGCAAATTTTACAGACTTTTTCTTGTACTCAGAAGCTTCTATTTCAACCAATTTCAGGCATTAAAATGACTCTAAACACACTTATTTTAGTTCCAAAAGTGATAATTCACACGCAATAGTCATTTACAGTCAAAAAATTAAACAGTAAAAAATTACCATTTCTGAGCATCTGGAGAAAGTTCGACAGGTCACGGGTCATGGTTTTCCATCAGAAAATTGATTTTTTGGACTGTAGAAAAATTCATTTAAAATGTCATTTGGATTGTGCCTCATGTGAATAACGACTTTTTAAAGCCTCAATGTGACCAAAATTGCCATTTTTACAGACTTTTTCTCAAACTCATAAGCTTCTATTTCGAACAATTTCAGGCATTAAAATGGCTCTAAACACACTTATTTTAGTTCCAAGATTTCTAATTCACATCCAATAGTAATTTACAGTCAATAAATTAAACATTAAAAAATTATCATTTCTGACCATCTGGAGGAAGCTCGACAGGTCACGGGTCATCATTTTTAATCAGAAAATAGATTTTTTGGCCTGTAGAAAAATTGATTCAAAATGTCATTTGGATTGTGCCTCATGTTCAATAACTTCTTTGAAAGCCTCAATGTGACCAAAATTGCCATTTTTACAGACTTTTTCTCCTACTCAGAAGCTTCTATTTCGACCAATATCAGACATTAAAATGACTCTAAACACACTTACTTTAGTTCCAAAAGTGATAATTCACATAAAATAGTCATTTACAAGCAAAAAATTAAACAGTAAAAAATTACCATTTCTGACCATCTGGAGAAAGTTGGACAGGTCACGGGTCATCGTTTTTCATCAGAAAATTGATTTTTTGGACTGTAGAAAAATTGTTTCAAATGTCATTTGGATTGTGCCTCGTTTTGAATTCCTACTTTTTAAAGCCTCAATGTGACCAAAATTGCAAATTTTACAGACTTTTTCTTGTACTCAGAAGCTTCTATTTCAACCTATTTCAGGCATTAAAATGACTTCAAACACACTCATTTTAGTTCCAAAAGTGAGAATTAACATGCAATAGTCATTTACAGTCAATAAATTAAACAGTAAAAAATTACCATTTCTGACCATCTGGAGAAAGTTGGACAGGTCACGGGTCACCGTTTTTCATCAGAAAATTAATTTATTTCGACTGTAGAAAAATTGATTCAAAATGTCATTTGGATTCTGCCTCATGTTGAATAACTACTTTTTAAAGCCTCAATGTGACCAAAATTGCCATTTTTACTGACTTTTTCTCCTACTCAGAAGCTTCTATTTCGACCAATTTCAGGCATTAAAATGACTCTAAACACACTTATTTTAGTTCCAAAAGTGATAATTCACATGCAATAGTCATTTACAGTCAAAAAATTAAACAGTAAAAAATTACCATTTCTGGCCATCTGGAGAAAGTTGGACGGGTCACGGGTCATCGTTTTCAATCAGAAAATTGATTTTTTGGACTGTAGAAAAATTGATTTAAAATGTCATTTGGATTGTGCCTCATGTGAATAACGACGTTTTAAAGCCTCAATGTGACCAAAATTGCCATTTTTACAGACTTTTTCTCAAACTCATCAGCCTTTATTTCGACTAATTTCAGGCATTAAAATGACTCTAAACACACTTATGTTAGTTCCAAGATTTCTAATTCCCATCCAATAGTCATTTACAGTCAATAAATTAAACATTAAAAAACTTATCATTTCTGACCATCTGGAGGAAGCTCGACAGGTCACGGGTCATCATTTTTAATCAGAAAATAGATTTTTTGGCCTGTAGAAAAATTGATTCAAAATGTCATTTGGATTGTGCCTCATGTTCAATAACTTCTTTGAAAGCCTCAATGTGACCAAAATTGCCATTTTTACAGACTTTTTCTCCTACTCAGAAGCTTCTATTTCGACCAATATCAGACATTAAAATGACTCTAAACACACTTACTTTAGTTCCAAAAGTGATAATTCACATGAAATAGTCATTTACAAGCAAAAAACTTAAACAGTAAAAAATTACCATTTCTGACCATCTGGAGAAAGTTGGACAGGTCACGGGTCATCGTTTTTCATCAGAAAATTGATTTTTTGGACTGTAGAAAAATTGTTTCAAATGTCATTTGGATTGTGCCTCGTTTTGAATTCCTACTTTTTAAAGCCTCAATGTGACCAAAATTGCAAATTTTACAGACTTTTTCTTGTACTCAGAAGCTTCTATTTCAACCAACTTTAGGCATTAAAATGACTCTAAACACCTTTATTTTAGTTCCAAAAGTGATAATTTACATGCAAAAGTCCTTTACAGTCAAAAAACTAAAACAATAAAAAAATTACCATTTCTGACCATCTGGAGAAAGTTCGTCATCTTTTTTCATCAGAAAATTTATTTTTTTGGACTGTAAAAAAATGTATTCAAATGTCATTTGGATTGTGCCTCATGTTGAATAACTACTTTTTAAAGCCTCAATGTGACCAAAATTGCAAATTTTACAGACTTTTTCTTGTACTCAGAAGCTTCTATTTCAACCAATTTCAGGCATTAAAATGACTTCAAACACACTCATTTTAGTTCCAAAAGTGAGAATTAACATGCAATAGTCATTTACAGTCAATAAATTAAACAGTAAAAAATTACCATTTCTGACCATCTGGAGAAAGTTGGACAGGTCACGGGTCACCGGTTTTCACCAGAAAATTAATTTATTTCGACTGTAAAAAAATTGATTCAAAATGTCATTTGGATTCTGCCTCATGTTGAATAACTACTTTTTAAAGCCTCAATGTGACCAAAATTGCCATTTTTACTGACTTTTTCTCCTACTCAGAAGCTTCTATTTCGACCAATTTCAGGCATTAAAATGACTCTAAACACACTTATTTTAGTTCCAAAAGTGATAATTCACATGCAATAGTCATTTACAAGTCAAAAAATTAAACAGTAAAAAATTACCATTTCTGACCATCTGGAGAAAGTTGGACGGGTCACGGGTCATCGTTTTCAATCAGAAAATTGATTTTTTGGACTGTAGAAAAATTGATTTAAAATGTCATTTGGATTGTGCCTCATGTGAATAACGACGTTTTAAAGCCTCAATGTGACCAAAATTGCCATTTTTACAGACTTTTTCTCAAACTCATCAGCCTTTATTTCGACTAATTTCAGGCATTAAAATGACTCTAAACACACTTATTTTAGTTCCAAGATTTCAAATTCCCATCCAATAGTCATTTACAGTCAATAAATTAAACATTAAAAAACTTATCATTTCTGACCATCTGGAGAAAGCTC
This sequence comes from Triturus cristatus, assembly GCF_964204655.1. Classification (NCBI taxonomy): domain Eukaryota; kingdom Metazoa; phylum Chordata; class Amphibia; order Caudata; family Salamandridae; genus Triturus; species Triturus cristatus. The sequence goes on along the minus strand of NC_140584.1, from coordinate 168,391,606 downwards.
GACAGGTCACGGGTCATCATTTTTAATCAGAAAATAGATTTTTTGGCCTGTAGAAAAATTGATTCAAAATGTCATTTGGATTGTGCCTCATGTTCAATAACTACTTTTGAAAGCCTCAATGTGACCAAAATTGCCATTTTTACAGACTTTTTCTCCTACTCAGTTGCTTCTATTTCGACCAATTTCAGGCATTAAAATGACTCTAAACACACCTATTTTAGTTCCAAAAGTGATAATTCACATGCAATAGTCATTTACAGTTAAAAAATTAGACAGTAAAAAATTACCATTTCTGACCATCTAGAGAAAGTTCGACAGCTCACGGATCATCGTTTTTCATCAGAAAATTGATTTTTTGGACTGTAGAAAAATTGATTCAAAATGTAATTTCGATTGTGCCTCATGTTGAATAACTACTTTTTAAAGCCTTAATGTGACCAAAATTTCAATTTTTACAAACTTTTTCTCCTACTCAGAAGCTTCTATTTCGACCAATTTCAGGCATTAAAATTACTTTAAACACACTTAGTTTAGTTCCAAAAGCGATAATTCACATGCAATAGTCATTTACAAGCAAAAAATTAAACATTAAAAAAATTACCATTTCTGACCATCTGGAGAAAGTTGGACAGGTCACGGGTCACCGTTTTTCATCAGAAAATTGGTTTTTTGGACTGTAGAAAAATTTATTCAAAATGTCATTTGGATTGTGCCTCATATTGAATAACTACTTTTTAAAGCCTCAATGTGACCAAAATTGCCATTTTTACATACTTTTTTTCAACCACATAAGCTTCTATTTCGACCAATTTCAGGCATTGAAATGACTCTAAACACACCTATTTTAGTTCCAAAAGTGATAATTCACATGCAATAGTCATTTACAGTTAAAAAATTAAACAGTAAAAAATTACCATTTCTGAGCATCTGGAGAAAGTTCGACAGGTCACGGGTCATAGTTTTCCATCAGAAAATTGATTTTTTGGACTGTAGAAAAATTCATTTAAAATGTCATTTGGATTGTGCCTCATGTGAATAACGACTTTTTAAAGCCTCAATGTGACCAAAATTGCCATTTTTACAGACTTTTTCTCAAACTCATAAGCTTCTATTTCGAACAATTTCAGGCATTAAAATGGCTCTAAACACACTTATTTTAGTTCCAAGATTTCTAATTCACATCCAATAGTAATTTACAGTCAATAAATTAAACATTAAAAAATTATCATTTCTGACCATCTGGAGGAAGCTCGACAGGTCACGGGTCATCATTTTTAATCAGAAAATAGATTTTTTGGCCTGTAGAAAAATTGATTCAAAATGTCATTTGGATTGTGCCTCATGTTCAATAACTTCTTTGAAAGCCTCAATGTGACCAAAATTGCCATTTTTACAGACTTTTTCTCCTACTCAGAAGCTTCTATTTCGACCAATATCAGACATTAAAATGACTCTAAACACACTTACTTTAGTTCCAAAAGTGATAATTCACATAAAATAGTCATTTACAAGCAAAAAATTAAACAGTAAAAAATTACCATTTCTGACCATCTGGAGAAAGTTGGACAGGTCACGGGTCATCGTTTTTCATCAGAAAATTGATTTTTTGGACTGTAGAAAAATTGTTTCAAATGTCATTTGGATTGTGCCTCGTTTTGAATTCCTACTTTTTAAAGCCTCAATGTGACCAAAATTGCAAATTTTACAGACTTTTTCTTGTACTCAGAAGCTTCTATTTCAACCTATTTCAGGCATTAAAATGACTTCAAACACACTCATTTTAGTTCCAAAAGTGAGAATTAACATGCAATAGTCATTTACAGTCAATAAATTAAACAGTAAAAAATTACCATTTCTGACCATCTGGAGAAAGTTGGACAGGTCACGGGTCACCGTTTTTCATCAGAAAATTAATTTATTTCGACTGTAGAAAAATTGATTCAAAATGTCATTTGGATTCTGCCTCATGTTGAATAACTACTTTTTAAAGCCTCAATGTGACCAAAATTGCCATTTTTACTGACTTTTTCTCCTACTCAGAAGCTTCTATTTCGACCAATTTCAGGCATTAAAATGACTCTAAACACACTTATTTTAGTTCCAAAAGTGATAATTCACATGCAATAGTCATTTACAGTCAAAAAATTAAACAGTAAAAAATTACCATTTCTGGCCATCTGGAGAAAGTTGGACGGGTCACGGGTCATCGTTTTCAATCAGAAAATTGATTTTTTGGACTGTAGAAAAATTGATTTAAAATGTCATTTGGATTGTGCCTCATGTGAATAACGACGTTTTAAAGCCTCAATGTGACCAAAATTGCCATTTTTACAGACTTTTTCTCAAACTCATCAGCCTTTATTTCGACTAATTTCAGGCATTAAAATGACTCTAAACACACTTATGTTAGTTCCAAGATTTCTAATTCCCATCCAATAGTCATTTACAGTCAATAAATTAAACATTAAAAAACTTATCATTTCTGACCATCTGGAGGAAGCTCGACAGGTCACGGGTCATCATTTTTAATCAGAAAATAGATTTTTTGGCCTGTAGAAAAATTGATTCAAAATGTCATTTGGATTGTGCCTCATGTTCAATAACTTCTTTGAAAGCCTCAATGTGACCAAAATTGCCATTTTTACAGACTTTTTCTCCTACTCAGAAGCTTCTATTTCGACCAATATCAGACATTAAAATGACTCTAAACACACTTACTTTAGTTCCAAAAGTGATAATTCACATGAAATAGTCATTTACAAGCAAAAAACTTAAACAGTAAAAAATTACCATTTCTGACCATCTGGAGAAAGTTGGACAGGTCACGGGTCATCGTTTTTCATCAGAAAATTGATTTTTTGGACTGTAGAAAAATTGTTTCAAATGTCATTTGGATTGTGCCTCGTTTTGAATTCCTACTTTTTAAAGCCTCAATGTGACCAAAATTGCAAATTTTACAGACTTTTTCTTGTACTCAGAAGCTTCTATTTCAACCAACTTTAGGCATTAAAATGACTCTAAACACCTTTATTTTAGTTCCAAAAGTGATAATTTACATGCAAAAGTCCTTTACAGTCAAAAAACTAAAACAATAAAAAAATTACCATTTCTGACCATCTGGAGAAAGTTCGTCATCTTTTTTCATCAGAAAATTTATTTCTTTGGACTGTAAAAAAATGTATTCAAATGTCATTTGGATTGTGCCTCATGTTGAATAACTACTTTTTAAAGCCTCAATGTGACCAAAATTGCAAATTTTACAGACTTTTTCTTGTACTCAGAAGATTCTATTTCAACCAATTTCAGGCATTAAAATGACTTCAAACACACTCATTTTAGTTCCAAAAGTGAGAATTAACATGCAATAGTCATTTACAGTCAATAAATTAAACAGTAAAAAATTACCATTTCTGACCATCTGGAGAAAGTTGGACAGGTCACGGGTCACCGTTTTTCATCAGAAAATTAATTTATTTCGACTGTAAAAAAATTGATTCAAAATGTCATTTGGATTCTGCCTCATGTTGAATAACTACTTTTTAAAGCCACAATGTGACCAAAATTGCCATTTTTACTGACTTTTTCTCCTACTCAGAAGCTTCTATTTCGACCAATTTCAGGCATTAAAATGACTCTAAACACACTTATTTTAGTTCCAAAAGTGATAATTCACATGCAATAGTCATTTACAGTCAAAAAATTAAACAGTAAAAAATTACCATTTCTGACCATCTGGAGAAAGTTGGACGGGTCACGGGTCATCGTTTTCAATCAGAAAATTGATTTTTTGGACTGTAGAAAAATTGATTTAAAATGTCATTTGGATTGTGCCTCATGTGAATAACGACGTTTTAAAGCCTCAATGTGACCAAAATTGCCATTTTTACAGACTTTTTCTCAAACTCATCAGCCTTTATTTCGAATAATTTCAGGCATTAAAATGACTCTAAACACACTTATTTTAGTTCCAAGATTTCTAATTCCCATCCAATAGTCATTTACAGTCAATAAATTAAACATTAAAAAACTTATCATTTCTGACCATCTGGAGAAAGCTCGACAGGTCACGGGTCATCATTTTTAATCAGAAAATAGATTTTTTGGCCTGTAGAAAAATTGATTCAAAATGTCATTTGGATTGTGCCTCATGTTCAATAACTACTTTTGAAAGCCTCAATGTGACCAAAATTGCCATTTTTACAGACTTTTTCTCCTACTCAGTTGCTTCTATTTCGACCAATTTCAGGCATTAAAATGACTCTAAACACACCTATTTTAGTTCCAAAAGTGATAATTCACATGCAATAGTCATTTACAGTTAAAAAATTAGACAGTAAAAAATTACCATTTCTGACCATCTAGAGAAAGTTCGACAGCTCACGGATCATCGTTTTTCATCAGAAAATTGATTTTTTGCACTGTAGAAAAATTTATTCAGAATGTCATTTGGATTGTGCCTCATATTGAATAACTACTTTTTAAAGCCTCAAGGTGACCAAAATTGCCATTTTTACATACTTTTTTTCAACCACATAAGCTTCTATTTCGACCAATTTCAGGCATTGAAATGACTCTAAACACCTTTATTTTAGTTCCAAAAGTGATAATTGACATGCAATAGTCATTTACAGTCAAAAAATTAAACTGCAAAAAATTATAATTTCTGACCACCTGGAGAAAGTTCGACAGGTCACGGGTCAACGTTTTCCATCAGAAAATTGATTTTTTGGACTGTAGAAAAATTGATTCAAAATGTAATTTCGATTGTGCCTCATGTTGAATAACTACTTTTTAAAGCCTTAATGTGACCAAAATTTCAATTTTTACAAACTTTTTCTCCTACTCAGAAGCTTCTATTTCGACCAATTTCAGGCATTAAAATTACTTTAAACACACTTAGTTTAGTTCCAAAAGCGATAATTCACATGCAATAGTCATTTACAAGCAAAAAATTAAACATTAAAAAAATTACCATTTCTGACCATCTGGAGAAAGTTGGACAGGTCACGGGTCACCGTTTTTCATCAGAAAATTGGTTTTTTGGACTGTAGAAAAATGTATTCAAAATGTCATTTGGATTGTGCCTCATATTGAATAACTACTTTTTAAAGCCTCAATGTGACCAAAATTGCCATTTTTACATACTTTTTTTCAACCACATAAGCTTCTATTTCGACCAATTTCAGGCATTGAAATGACTCTAAACACCTTTATTTTAGTTCCAAAAGTGATAATTGACATGCAATAGTCATTTACAGTCAAAAAATTAAACTGCAAAAAATTATAATTTCTGACCACCTGGAGATAGTTCGACAGGTCATGGGTCAACGTTTTCCATCAGAAAATTGATTTTTTGGACTGTAGAAAAATTGATTCAAAATGTAATTTCGATTGTGCCTCATGTTGAATAACTACTTTTTAAAGCCTTAATGTGACCAAAATTTCAATTTTTACAAACTTTTTCTCCTACTCAGAAGCTTCTATTTCGACCAATTTCAGGCATTAAAATTACTTTAAACACACTTAGTTTAGTTCCAAAAGCGATAATTCACATGCAATAGTCATTTACAAGCAAAAAATTAAACATTAAAAAAATTACCATTTCTGACCATCTGGAGAAAGTTGGACAGGTCACGGGTCACCGTTTTTCATCAGAAAATTGGTTTTTTGGACTGTAGAAAAATGTATTCAAATGTCATTTCGATTGTGCCTCATGTTGAATAACTACTTTTTAAAGCCTCAATGTGACCAAAATTGCAAATTTTACAGACTTTTTCTTGTACTCAGAAGCTTCTATTTCAACCAATTTCAGGCATTAAAATGACTCTAAACACACTTATTTTAGTTCCAAAAGTGATAATTCACACGCAATAGTCATTTACAGTCAAAAAATTAAACAGTAAAAAATTACCATTTCTGAGCATCTGGAGAAAGTTCGACAGGTCACGGGTCATCGTTTTCCATCAGAAAATTGATTTTTTGGACTGTAGAAAAATTCATTTAAAATGTCATTTGGATTGTGCCTCATGTGAATAACGACTTTTTAAAGCCTCAATGTGACCAAAATTGCCATTTTTACAGACTTTTTCTCAAACTCATAAGCTTCTATTTCGAACAATTTCAGGCATTAAAATGACTCTAAACACACTTATTTTAGTTCCAAGATTTCTAATTCACATCCAATAGTAATTTACAGTCAATAAATTAAACATTAAAAAATTATCATTTCTGACCATCTGGAGGAAGCTCGACAGGTCACGGGTCATCATTTTTAATCAGAAAATAGATTTTTTGGCCTGTAGAAAAATTGATTCAAAATGTCATTTGGATTGTGCCTCATGTTCAATAACTTCTTTGAAAGCCTCAATGTGACCAAAATTGCCATTTTTACAGACTTTTTCTCCTACTCAGAAGCTTCTATTTCGACCAATATCAGACATTAAAATGACTCTAAACACACTTACTTTAGTTCCAAAAGTGATAATTCACATAAAATAGTCATTTACAAGCAAAAAATTAAACAGTAAAAAATTACCATTTCTGACCATCTGGAGAAAGTTGGACAGGTCACGGGTCATCGTTTTTCATCAGAAAATTGATTTTTTGGACTGTAGAAAAATTGTTTCAAATGTCATTTGGATTGTGCCTCGTTTTGAATTCCTACTTTTTAAAGCCTCAATGTGACCAAAATTGCAAATTTTACAGACTTTTTCTTGTACTCAGAAGCTTCTATTTCAACCAATTTCAGGCATTAAAATGACTTCAAACACACTCATTTTAGTTCCAAAAGTGAGAATTAACATGCAATAGTCATTTACAGTCAATAAATTAAACAGTAAAAAATTACCATTTCTGACCATCTGGAGAAAGTTGGACAGGTCACGGGTCACCGTTTTTCATCAGAAAATTATTTTATTTCGACTGTAGAAAAATTGATTCAAAATGTCATTTGGATTCTGCCTCATGGTGAATAACTACTTTTTAAAGCCTCAATGTGACCAAAATTGCCATTTTTACTGACTTTTTCTCCTACTCAGAAGCTTCTATTTCGACCAATTTCAGGCATTAAAATGACTCTAAACACACTTATTTTAGTTCCAAAAGTGATAATTCACATGCAATAGTCATTTACAGTCAAAAAATTAAACAGTAAAAAATTACCATTTCTGACCATCTGGAGAAAGTTGGACAGGTCACGGGTCATCGTTTTTCATCAGAAAATTGATTTTTTGGACTGTAGAAAAATTGTTTCAAATGTCATTTGGATTGTGCCTCGTTTTGAATTCCTACTTTTTAAAGCCTCAATGTGACCAAAATTGCAAATTTTACAGACTTTTTCTTGTACTCAGAAGCTTCTATTTCAACCAACTTTAGGCATTAAAATGACTCTAAACACCTTTATTTTAGTTCCAAAAGTGATAATTTACATGCAAAAGTCCTTTACAGTCAAAAAACTAAAACAATAAAAAAAATTACCATTTCTGACCATCTGGAGAAAGTTCGTCATCTTTTTTCATCAGAAAATTTATTTTTTTGGACTGTAAAAAAATGTATTCAAATGTCATTTGGATTGTGCCTCATGTTGAATAACTACTTTTTAAAGCCTCAATGTGACCAAAATTGCAAATTTTACAGACTTTTTCTTGTACTCAGAAGCTTCTATTTCAACCAATTTCAGGCATTAAAATGACTTCAAACACACTCATTTCAGTTCCAAAAGTGAGAATTAACATGCAATAGTCATTTACAGTCAATAAATTAAACAGTAAAAAATTACCATTTCTGACCATCTGGAGAAAGTTGGACAGGTCACGGGTCACCGTTTTTCATCAGAAAATTAATTTATTTCGACTGTAGAAAAATTGATTCAAAATGTCATTTGGATTCTGCCTCATGTTGAATAACTACTTTTTAAAGCCTCAATGTGACCAAAATTGCCATTTTTACTGACTTTTTCTCCTACTCAGAAGCTTCTATTTCGACCAATTTCAGGCATTAAAATGACTCTAAACACACTTATTTTAGTTCCAAAAGTGATAATTCACATGCAATAGTCATTTACAGTCAAAAAATTAAACAGTAAAAAATTACCATTTCTGACCATCTGGAGAAAGTTGGACGGGTCACAGGTCATCGTTTTCAATCAGAAAATTGATTTTTTGGACTGTAGAAAAATTGATTTAAAATGTCATTTGGATTGTGCCTCATGTGAATAACGACGTTTTAAAGCCTCAATGTGACCAAAATTGCCATTTTTACAGACTTTTTCTCAAACTCATCAGCCTTTATTTCGACTAATTTCAGGCATTAAAATGACTCTAAACACACTTATTTTAGTTCCAAGATTTCTAATTCCCATCCAATAGTCATTTACAGTCAATAAATTAAACATTAAAAAACTTATCATTTCTGACCATCTGGAGAAAGCTCGACAGGTCACGGGTCATCATTTTTAATCAGAAAATAGATTTTTTGGCCTGTAGAAAAATTGATTCAAAATGTCATTTGGATTGTGCCTCATGTTCAATAACTACTTTTGAAAGCCTCAATGTGACCAAAATTGCCATTTTTACAGACTTTTTCTCCTACTCAGTTGCTTCTATTTCGACCAATTTCAGGCATTAAAATGACTCTAAACACACCTATTTTAGTTCCAAAAGTGATAATTCATATGCAATAGTCATTTACAGTTAAAAAATTAGACAGTAAAAAATTACCATTTCTGACCATCTAGAGAAAGTTCGACAGCTCACGGATCATCGTTTTTCATCAGAAAATTGATTTTTTGCACTGTAGAAAAATTTATTCAGAATGTCATTTGGATTGTGCCTCATATTGAATAACTACTTTTTAAAGCCTCAAGGTGACCAAAATTGCCATTTTTACATACTTTTTTTCAACCACATAAGCTTCTATTTCGACCAATTTCAGGCATTGAAATGACTCTAAACACCTTTATTTTAGTTCCAAAAGTGATAATTGACATGCAATAGTCATTTACAGTCAAAAAATTAAACTGTAAAAAATTATAATTTCTGACCACCTGGAGAAAGTTCGACAGGTCACTGGTCAACGTTTTCCATCAGAAAATTGATTTTTTGGACTGTAGAAAAATTGATTCAAAATGTAATTTCGATTGTGCCTCATGTTGAATAACTACTTTTTGAAGCCTTAATGTGACCAAAATTTCAATTTCTACAAACTTTTTCTCCTACTCAGAAGCTTCTATTTCGACCAATTTCAGGCATTAAAATTACTTTAAACACACTTAGTTTAGTTCCAAAAGCGATAATTCACATGCAATAGTCATTTACAAGCAAAAAATTAAACATTAAAAAAATTACCATTTCTGACCATCTGGAGAAAGTTGGACAGGTCACGGGTCACCGTTTTTCATCAGAAAATTGGTTTTTTGGACTGTAGAAAAATTTATTCAAAATGTCATTTGGATTGTGCCTCATATTGAATAACTACTTTTTAAAGCCTCAATGTGACCAAAATTGCCATTTTTACATACTTTTTTTCAACCACATAAGCTTCTATTTCGACCAATTTCAGGCATTGAAATGACTCTAAACACCTTTATTTTAGTTCCAAAAGTGATAATTGACATGCAATAGTCATTTACAGTTAAAAAATTAGACAGTAAAAAATTACCATTTCTGACCATCTGGAGAAAGTTCGACAGCTCACGGATCATCGTTTTTCATCAGAAAATTGATTTTTTGCACTGTAGAAAAATGTATTCAGAATGTCATTTGGATTGTGCCTCATATTAAATAACTACTTTTTAAAGCCTCAATGTGACCAAAATTGCCATTTTTACATACTTTTTTTCAACCACATAAGCTTCTATTTCGACCAATTTCAGGCATTGAAATGACTCTAAACACCTTTATTTTAGTTCCAAAAGTGATAATTGACATGCAATAGTCATTTACAGTCAAAAAATTAAACTGCAAAAAATTATAATTTCTGACCACCTGGAGAAAGTTCGACAGGTCATGGGTCAACGTTTTCCATCAGAAAATTGATTTTTTGGACTGTAGAAAAATTGATTCAAAATGTAATTTCGATTGTGCCTCATGTTGAATAACTACTTTTTAAAGCCTTAATGTGACCAAAATTTCAATTTTTACAAACTTTTTCTCCTACTCAGAAGCTTCTATTTCGACCAATTTCAGGCATTAAAATTACTTTAAACACACTTAGTTTAGTTCCAAAAGCGATAATTCACATGCAATAGTCATTTACAAGCAAAAAATTAAACATTAAAAAAATTACCGTTTCTGACCATCTGGAGAAAGTTGGACAGGTCACGGGTCACCGTTTTTCATCAGAAAATTGGTTTTTTGGACTGTAGAAAAATGTATTCAAATGTCATTTCGATTGTGCCTCATGTTGAATAACTACTTTTTAAAGCCTCAATGTGACCAAAATTGCAAATTTTACAGACTTTTTCTTGTACTCAGAAGCTTCTATTTCAACCAATTTCAGGCATTAAAATGACTCTAAACACACTTATTTTAGTTCTAAAAGTGATAATTCACACGCAATAGTCATTTACAGTCAAAAAATTAAACAGTAAAAAATTACCATTTCTGAGCATCTGGAGAAAGTTCGACAGGTCACGGGTCATCGTTTTCCATCAGAAAATTGATTTTTTGGACTGTAGAAAAATTCATTTAAAATGTCATTTGGATTGTGCCTCATGTGAATAACGACTTTTTAAAGCCTCAATGTGACCAAAATTGCCATTTTTACAGACTTTTTCTCAAACTCATAAGCTTCTATTTCGAACAATTTCAGGCATTAAAATGACTCTAAACACACTTATTTTAGTTCCAAGATTTCTAATTCACATCCAATAGTAATTTACAGTCAATAAATTAAACATTAAAAAATTATCATTTCTGACCATCTGGAGGAAGCTCGACAGGTCACGGGTCATCATTTTTAATCAGAAAATAGATTTTTTGGCCTGTAGAAAAATTGATTCAAAATGTCATTTGGATTGTGCCTCATGTTCAATAACTTCTTTGAAAGCCTCAATGTGACCAAAATTGCCATTTTTACAGACTTTTTCTCCTACTCAGAAGCTTCTATTTCGACAAATATCAGACATTAAAATGACTCTAAACACACTTACTTTAGTTCCAAAAGTGATAATTCACATAAAATAGTCATTTACAAGCAAAAAATTAAACAGTAAAAAATTACCATTTCTGATCATCTGGAGAAAGTTGGACAGGTCACGGGTCATCGTTTTTCATCAGAAAATTGATTTTTTGGACTGTAGAAAAATTGTTTCAAATGTCATTTGGATTGTGCCTCGTTTTGAATTCCTACTTTTTAAAGCCTCAATGTGACCAAAATTGCAAATTTTACAGACTTTTTCTTGTACTCAGAAGCTTCTATTTCAACCAATTTCAGGCATTAAAATGACTTCAAACACACTCATTTTAGTTCCAAAAGTGAGAATTAACATGCAATAGTCATTTACAGTCAATAAATTAAACAGTAAAAAATTACCATTTCTGACCATATGGAGAAAGTTGGACAGGTCACGGGTCACCGTTTTTCATCAGAAAATTAATTTATTTCGACCGTAGAAAAATTGATTCAAAATGTCATTTGGATTCTGCCTCATGTTGAATAACTACTTTTTAAAGCCTCAATGTGACCAAAATTGCCATTTTTACTGACTTTTTCTCCAACTCAGAAGCTTCTATTTCGACCAATTTCAGGCATTAAAATGACTCTAAACACACTTATTTTAGTTCCAAAAGTGATAATTCACATGCAATAGTCATTTACAGTCAAAAAATTAAACAGTAAAAAATTACCATTTCTGGCCATCTGGAGAAAGTTGGACGGGTCACGGGTCATCGTTTTCAATCAGAAAATATTTTTGGACTGTAGAAAAATTGATTTAAAATGTCATTTGGATTGTGCCTCATGTGAATAACGACGTTTTAAAGCCTCAATGTGACCAAAATTGCCATTTTTACAGACTTTTTCTCAAACTCATCAGCCTTTATTTCGACTAATTTCAGGCATTAAAATGACTCTAAACACACTTATGTTAGTTCCAAGATTTCTAATTCCCATCCAATAGTCATTTACAGTCAATAAATTAAACATTAAAAAACTTATCATTTCTGACCATCTGGAGAAAGCTCGACAGGTCACGGGTCATCATTTTTAATCAGAAAATAGATTTTTTGGCCTGTAGAAAAATTGATTCAAAATGTCATTTGGATTGTGCCTCATGTTCAATAACTACTTTTGAAAGCCTCAATGTGACCAAAATTGCCATTTTTACAGACTTTTTCTCCTACTCAGTTGCTTCTATTTCGACCAATTTCAGGCATTAAAATGACTCTAAACACACCTATTTTAGTTCCAAAAGTGATAATTCACATGCAATAGTCATTTACAGTTAAAAAATTAGACAGTAAAAAATTACCATTTCTGACCATCTGGAGAAAGTTCGACAGCTCACGGATCATCGTTTTTCATCAGAAAATTGATTTTTTGCACTGTAGAAAAATGTATTCAGAATGTCATTTGGATTGTGCCTCATATTAAATAACTACTTTTTAAAGCCTCAATGTGACCAAAATTGCCATTTTTACATACTTTTTTTCAACCACATAAGCTTCTATTTCGACCAATTTCAGGCATTGAAATGACTCTAAACACCTTTATTTTAGTTCCAAAAGTGATAATTGACATGCAATAGTCATTTACAGTCAAAAAATTTAAACTGCAAAAAATTATAATTTCTGACCACCTGGAGAAAGTTCGACAGGTCACGGGTCAACGTTTTCCATCAGAAAATTGATTTTTTGGACTGTAGAAAAATTGATTCAAAATGTAATTTCGATTGTGCCTCATGTTGAATAACTACTTTTTAAAGCCTTAATGTGACCAAAATTTCAATTTTTACAAACTTTTTCTCCTACTCAGAAGCTTCTATTTCGACCAATTTCAGGCATTAAAATTACTTTAAACACACTTAGTTTAGTTCCAAAAGCGATAATTCACATGCAATAGTCATTTACAAGCAAAAAATTAAACATTAAAAAAATTACCATTTCTGACCATCTGGAGAAAGTTGGACAGGTCACGGGTCACCGTTTTTCATCAGAAAATTGGTTTTTTGGACTGTAGAAAAATGTATTCAAATGTCATTTGGATTGTGCCTCATGTTGAATAACTACTTTTTAAAGCCTCAATGTGACCAAAATTGCAAATTTTACAGACTTTTTCTTGTACTCAGAAGCTTCTATTTCAACCAATTTCAGGCATTAAAATGACTCTAAACACACTTATTTTAGTTCCAAAAGTGATAATTCACACGCAATAGTCATTTACAGTCAAAAAATTAAACAGTAAAAAATTACCATTTCTGAGCATCTGGAGAAAGTTCGACAGGTCACGGGTCATCGTTTTCCATCAGAAAATTGATTTTTTGGACTGTAGAAAAATTCATTTAAAATGTCATTTGGATTGTGCCTCATGTGAATAACGACTTTTTAAAGCCTCAATGTGACCAAAATTGCCATTTTTACATACTTTTTCGCAAACTCATAAGCTTCTATTTCGAACAATTTCAGGCATTAAAATGACTCTAAACACACTTATTTTAGTTCCAAGATTTCTAATTCACATCCAATAATCATTTACAGTCAATAAATTAAACATTAAAAAATTATCATTTCTGACCATCTGGAGGAAGCTCGACAGGTCACGGGTCATCATTTTTAATCAGAAAATAGATTTTTTGGCCTGTAGAAAAATTGATTCAAAATGTCATTTGGATTGTGCCTCATGTTCAATAACTTCTTTGAAAGCCTCAATGTGACCAAAATTGCCATTTTTACAGACTGTTTCTCCTACTCAGTTGCTTCTATTTCGACCAATTTCAGGCATTAAAATGACTCTAAACACACCTATTTTAGTTCCAAAAGTGATAATTCACATGCAATGGTCATTTACAGTTCAAAAATTAGACAGTAAAAAATTACCATTTCTGACCATCTGGAGAAAGTTCGACAGCTCACGGATCATCGTTTTTCATCAGAAAATTGATTTTTTGCACTGTAGAAAAATTGATTCAGAATGTCATTTGGATTGTGCCTCATATTGAATAACTACTTTTTAAAGCCTCAATGTGACCAAAATTGCCATTTTTACAGACATTTTTTCGACCACATAAGCTTCTATTTCGACCAATTTCAGACATTGAAATGACTCTAAACACCTTTATTTTAGTTTCAAAAGTGATAATTCACATGCAATAGTCATTTACAAGCAAAAAATTAAACAGTAAAAAATTACCATTTCTGACCATCTGGAGAAAGTTGGACAGGTCACGGGTCATCGTTTTTCATCAGAAAAATAATTTGTTTGGACTGTAGAAAAATTGATTCAAAATGTCATTTCGATTGTGCCTCATTTTGAATAGCTACTTTTTAAAGCATTAATGTGACCAAAATTTCAATTTTTACAAACTTTTTCTCCTACTCAGAAGCTTCTATTTCAACCAATATCAGACATTAAAATGACTCTAAACACACTTATTTTAGTTCCAAAAGTGATAATTCACTTGAAATAGTCATTTACAAGCAAAAAATTAAACAGTAAAAAATTACCATTTCTGACCATCTGGAGAAAGTTGGACAGGTCACGGGTCATCGTTTTTCATCAGAAAATTGATTTTTTGGACTGTAGAAAAATTGTTTCAAATGTCATTTGGATTGTGCCTCATTTTGAATAACTACTTTCTAAAGCCTCAATGTGACCAAAATTGCAAATTTTACAGACTTTTTCTTGTACTCAGAAGCTTCTATTTCAACCAACTTTAGGCATTAAAATGACTCTAAACACCTTTATTTTAGTTCCAAAAGTGATAATTTACATGCAAAAGTCCTTTACAGTCAAAAAACTAAAACAATAAAAAAATTACCATTTCTGACCATCGGTAGAAAGTTCGTCATCTTTTTTCATCAGAAAATTTATTTTTTTGGACTGTAAAAAAATGTATTCAAATGTCATTTGGATTGTGCCTCATGTTGAATAACTACTTTTTAAAGCCTCAATGTGACCAAAATTGCAAATTTTACAGACTTTTTCTTGTACTCAGAAGCTTCTATTTCAACCAATTTCAGGCATTAAAATGACTTCAAACACACTCATTTTAGTTCCAAAAGTGAGAATTAACATGCAATAGTCATTTACAGTCAATAAATTAAACAGTAAAAAATTACCGTTTCTGACCATCTGGAGAAAGTTGGACAGGTCACGGGTCACCGTTTTTCATCAGAAAATTAATTTATTTCGACTGTAGAAAAATTGATTCAAAATGTCATTTGGATTCTGCCTCATGTTGAATAACTACTTTTTAAAGCCTCAATGTGACCAAAATTGCCATTTTTACTGACTTTTTCTCCTACTCAGAAGCTTCTATTTCGACCAATTTCAGGCATTAAAATGACTCTAAACACACTTATTTTAGTTCCAAAAGTGATAATTCACATGCAATAGTCATTTACAGTCAAAAAATTCAACAGTAAAAAATTACCATTTCTGACCATCTGGAGAAAGTTGGACAGGTCACGGGTCATCGTTTTCCATCAGAAAATTTATTTTTTGGACTGTAGAAAAATTGATTTAAAATGTCATTTGGATTGTGCCTCATGTGAATAACGACGTTTTAAAGCCTCAATGTGACCAAAATTGCCATTTTTACAGACTTTTTCTCAAACTCATCAGCCTTTATTTCGACTAATTTCAGGCATTAAAATGACTCTAAACACACTTATGTTAGTTCCAAGATTTCTAATTCCCATCCAATAGTCATTTACAGTCAATAAATTAAACATTAAAAAACTTATCATTTCTGACCATCTGGAGAAAGCTCGACAGGTCACGGGTCATCATTTTTAATCAGAAAATAGATTTTTTGGCCTGTAGAAAAATTGATTCAAAATGTCATTTGGATTGTGCCTCATGTTCAATAACTACTCTTGAAAGCCTCAATGTGACCAAAATTGCCATTTTTACAGACTTTTTCTCCTACTCAGTTGCTTCTATTTCGACCAATTTCAGGCATTAAAATGACTCTAAACACACCTATTTTAGTTCCAAAAGTGATAATTCACATGCAATGGTCATTTACAGTTCAAAAATTAGACAGTAAAAAATTACCATTTCTGACCATCTGGAGAAAGTTCGACAGCTCACGGATCATCGTTTTTCATCAGAAAATTGATTTTTTGCACTGTAGAAAAATTGATTCAGAATGTCATTTGGATTGTGCCTCATATTGAATAACTACTTTTTAAAGCCTCAATGTGACCAAAATTGCCATTTTACAGACATTTTTTCGACCACATAAGCTTCTATTTCGACCAATTTCAGACATTGAAATGACTCTAAACACCTTTATTTTAGTTTCAAAAGTGATAATTCACATGCAATAGTCATTTACAGTCAAAAAATTAAACTGTAAATAATTATAATTTCTGACCATCTGGAGAAAGTTCGACAGGTCACGGGTCATCGTTTTCCATCAGAAAATTAATTTGTTTGGACTGTAGAAAAATTGATTCAAAATGTCATTTCGATTGTGCCTCATTTTGAATAGCTACTTTTTAAAGCATTAATGTGACCAAAATTTCAATTTTTACAAACTTTTTCTCCTAGTCAGAAGCTACTATTTCAACCAATATCAGACATTAAAATGTCTCTAAACACACTTATTTTAGTTCCAAAAGTGATAATTCACTTGAAATAGTCATTTACAAGCAAAAAATTAAAGAGTAAAAAATTACCATTTCTGACCATCTGGAGAAAGTTGGACAGGTCACGGGTCATCGTTTTTCATCAGAAAATTGATTTTTTGGACTGTAGAAAAATTGTTTCAAATGTCATTTGGATTGTGCCTCATTTTGAATAACTACTTTCTAAAGCCTCAATGTGACCAAAATTGCAAATTTTACAGACTTTTTCTTGTACTCAGAAGCTTCTATTTCAACCAACTTTAGGCATTAAAATGACTCTAAACACCTTTATTTTAGTTCCAAAAGTGATAATTCACATGCAAAACTCCTTTACAGTCAAAAAACTAAAACAATAAAAAAATTACCATTTCTGACCATCTGGAGAAAGTTCGTCATCTTTTTTCATCAGAAAATTGATTTTTTTGGACTGTAAAAAAATGTATTCAAATATCATTTGGATTGTGCCTCATGTTGAATAACTACTTTTTAAAGCCTCAATGTGACCAAAATTGCAAATTTTACAGACTTTTTCTTGTACTCAGAAGCTTCTATTTCAACCAATTTCAGGCATTAAAATGACTCTAAACACACTTATTTTAGTCCCAAAAGTGATAATTCACATGCAATAGTCATTTACAGTCAAAAAATTAAACAGTAAAAAATTACCATTTCTGACCATCTGGAGAAAGTTGGACGGGTCACGGGTCATCGTTTTCAATCAGAAAATTGATTTTTTGGACTGTAGAAAAATTGATTTAAAATGTCATTTGGATTGTGCCTCATGTGAATAACGACGTTTTAAAGCCTCAATGTGACCAAAAGTGCCATTTTTACAGACTTTTCTCAAACTCATCAGCCTTTATTTCGACTAATTTCAGGCATTAAAATGACTCTAAACACACTTATGTTAGTTCCAAGATTTCTAATTCCCATCCAATAGTCATTTACAGTCAATAAATTAAACATTAAAAAACTTATCATTTCTGACCATCTGGAGAAAGCTCGACAGGTCACGGGTCACCATTTTTAATCAGAAAAAAGATTTTTTGGCCTGTAGAAAAATTGATTCAAAATGTCATTTGGATTGTGCCTCATGTTCAATAACTACTTTTGAAAGCCTCAATGTGACAAAAATTGCCATTTTTACAGACTTTTCTCCTACTCAGTTGCATCTATTTCGACCAATTTCAGGCATTAAAATGACTCTAAACACACCTATTTTAGTTCCAAAAGTGATAATTCACATGCAATAGTCATTTACAGTTAAAAAATTAGACAGTAAAAAATTACCATTTCTGACCATCTGGAGAAAGTTCGACAGCTCACGGATCATCGTTTTTCATCAGAAAATTGTTTTTTTGCACTGTAGAAAAATGTATTCAGAATGTCATTTGGATTGTGCCTCATATTGAATAACTACTTTTTAAAGCCTCAATGTGACCAAAATTGCCATTTTTACATACTTTTTTTCAACCACATAAGCTTCTATTTCGACCAATTTCAGGCATTGAAATGACTCTAAACACCTTTATTTTAGTTCCAAAAGTGATAATTGACATGCAATAGTCATTTACAGTCAAAAAATTAAACTGCAAAAAATTATAATTTCTGACCACCTGGAGAAAGTTCGACAGGTCACGGGTCAACGTTTTCCATCAGAAAATTGATTTTTTGGACTGTAGAAAAATTGATTCAAAATGTAATTTCGATTGTGCCTCATGTTGAATAACTACTTTTTAAAGCCTTAATGTGACCAAAATTTCAATTTTTAGAAACTTTTTCTCCTACTCAGAAGCTTCTATTTCGACCAATTTCAGGCATTAAAATGACTCTAAACACACTTATTTTAGTTCCAAAAGTGATAATTCACACGCAATAGTCATTTACAGTCAAAAAATTAAACAGTAAAAAATTACCATTTCTGAGCATCTGGAGAAAGTTCGACAGGTCACGGGTCATCGTTTTCCATCAGAAAATTGATTTTTTGGACTGTAGAAAAATTCATTTAAAATGTCATTTGGATTGTGCCTCATGTGAATAACGACTTTTTAAAGCCTCAATGTGACCAAAATTGCCATTTTTACAGACTTTTTCTCAAACTCATAAGCTTCTATTTCGAACAATTTCAGGCATTAAAATGACTCTAAACACACTTATTTTAGTTCCAAGATTTCTAATTCACATCCAATAGTCATTTACAGTCAATAAATTAAACATTAAAAAATTATCATTTCTGACCATCTGGAGGAAGCTCGACAGGTCACGGGTCATCATTTTTAATCAGAAAATAGATTTTTTGGCCTGTAGAAAAATTGATTCAAAATGTCATTTGGATTGTGCCTCATGTTCAATAACTTCTTTGAAAGCCTCAATGTGACCAAAATTGCCATTTTTACAGACTGTTTCTCCTACTCAGTTGCTTCTATTTCGACCAATTTCAGGCATTAAAATGACTCTAAACACACCTATTTTAGTTCCAAAAGTGATAATTCACATGCAATGGTCATTTACAGTTCAAAAATTAGACAGTAAAAAATTACCATTTCTGACCATCTGGAGAAAGTTCGACAGCTCACGGATCATCGTTTTTCATCAGAAAATTGATTTTTTGCACTGTAGAAAAATTGATTCAGAATGTCATTTGGATTGTGCCTCATATTGAATAACTACTTTTTAAAGCCTCAATGTGACCAAAATTGCCATTTTTACAGACATTTTTTCGACCACATAAGCTTCTATTTCGACCAATTTCAGACATTGAAATGACTCTAAACACCTTTATTTTAGTTTCAAAAGTGATAATTCACATGCAATAGTCATTTACAAGCAAAAAATTAAACAGTAAAAAATTACCATTTCTGACCATCTGGAGAAAGTTGGACAGGTCACGGGTCATCGTTTTTCATCAGAAAATTAATTTGTTTGGACTGTAGACAAATTGATTCAAAATGTCATTTCGATTGTGCCTCATTTTGAATAGCTACTTTTTAAAGCATTAATATGACCAAAATTTCAATTTTTACAAACTTTTTCTCCTACTCAGAAGCTTCTATTTCAACCAATATCAGACATTAAAATGACTCTAAACACACTTATTTTAGTTCCAAAAGTGATAATTCACTTGAAATAGTCATTTACAAGCAAAAAATTAAACAGTAAAAAATTTCCATTTCTGACCATCTGGAGAAAGTTGGACAGGTCACGGGTCATCGTTTTTCATCAGAAAATTGATTTTTTGGACTGTAGAAAAATTGTTTCAAATGTCATTTGGATTGTGCCTCATTTTGAATAACTACTTTCTAAAGCCTCAATGTGACCAAAATTGCAAATTTTACAGACTTTTTCTTGTACTCAGAAGCTTCTATTTCAACCAACTTTAGGCATTAAAATGACTCTAAACACCTTTATTTTAGTTCCAAAAGTGATAATTCACATGCAAAACTCCTTTACAGTCAAAAAACTAAAACAATAAAAAAATTACCATTTCTGACCATCTGGAGAAAGTTCGTCATCTTTTTTCATCAGAAAATTGATTTTTTTGGACTGTAAAAAAATGTATTCAAATGTCATTTGGATTGTGCCTCATGTTGAATAACTACTTTTTAAAGCCTCAATGTGACCAAAATTGCAAATTTTACAGACTTTTTCTTGTACTCAGAAGCTTCTATTTCAACCAATTTCAGGCATTAAAATGACTCTAAACACACTTATTTTAGTCCCAAAAGTGATAATTCACATGCAATAGTAATTTACAGTCAAAAAATTAAACAGTAAAAAATTACCATTTCTGACCATCTGGAGAAAGTTGGACGGGTCACGGGTCATCGTTTTCAATCAGAAAATTGATTTTTTGGACTGTAGAAAAATTGATTTAAAATGTCATTTGGATTGTGCCTCATGTGAATAACGACGTTTTAAAGCCTCAATGTGACCAAAAGTGCCATTTTTACAGACTTTTTCTCAAACTCATCAGCCTTTATTTCGACTAATTTCAGGCATTAAAATGACTCTAAACACACTTATGTTAGTTCCAAGATTTCTAATTCCCATCTGATAGTCATTTACAGTCAATAAATTAAACATTAAAAAACTTATCATTTCTGACCATCTGGAGAAAGCTCGACAGGTCACGGGTCACCATTTTTAATCAGAAAAAAGATTTTTTGGCCTGTAGAAAAATTGATTCAAAATGTCATTTGGATTGTGCCTCATGTTCAATAACTACTTTTGAAAGCCTCAATGTGACAAAAATTGCCATTTTTACAGACTTTTCTCCTACTCAGTTGCATCTATTTCGACCAATTTCAGGCATTAAAATGACTCTAAACACACCTATTTTAGTTCCAAAAGTGATAATTCACATGCAATAGTCATTTACAGTTAAAAAATTAGACAGTAAAAAATTACCATTTCTGACCATCTGGAGAAAGTTCGACAGCTCACGGATCATCGTTTTTCATCAGAAAATTGTTTTTTTGCACTGTAGAAAAATGTATTCAGAATGTCATTTGGATTGTGCCTCATATTGAATAACTACTTTTTAAAGCCTCAATGTGACCAAAATTGCCATTTTTACATACTTTTTTTCAACCACATAAGCTTCTATTTCGACCAATTTCAGGCATTGAAATGACTCTAAACACCTTTATTTTAGTTCCAAAAGTGATAATTGACATGCAATAGTCATTTACAGTCAAAAAATTAAACTGCAAAAAATTATAATTTCTGACCACCTGGAGAAAGTTCGACAGGTCATGGGTCAACGTTTTCCATCAGAAAATTGATTTTTTGGACTGTAGAAAAATTGATTCAAAATGTAATTTCGATTGTGCCTCATGTTGAATAACTACTTTTTAAAGCCTTAATGTGACCAAAATTTCAATTTTTAGAAACTTTTTCTCCTACTCAGAAGCTTCTATTTCGACCAATTTCAGGCATTAAAATGACTCTAAACACACTTATTTTAGTTCCAAAAGTGATAATTCACACGCAATAGTCATTTACAGTCAAAAAATTAAACAGTAAAAAATTACCATTTCTGAGCATCTGGAGAAAGTTCGACAGGTCACGGGTCATCGTTTTCCATCAGAAAATTGATTTTTTGGACTGTAGAAAAATTCATTTAAAATGTCATTTGGATTGTGCCTCATGTGAATAACGACTTTTTAAAGCCTCAATGTGACCAAAATTGCCATTTTTACAGACTTTTTCTCAAACTCATAAGCTTCTATTTCGAACAATTTCAGGCATTAAAATGACTCTAAACACACTTATTTTAGTTCCAAGATTTCTAATTCACATCCAATAGTCATTTACAGTCAATAAATTAAACATTAAAAAATTATCATTTCTGACCATCTGGAGGAAGCTCGACAGGTCACGGGTCATCATTTTTAATCAGAAAATAGATTTTTTGGCCTGTAGAAAAATTGATTCAAAATGTCATTTGGATTGTGCCTCATGTTCAATAACTTCTTTGAAAGCCTCAATGTGACCAAAATTGCCATTTTTACAGACTGTTTCTCCTACTCAGTTGCTTCTATTTCGACCAATTTCAGGCATTAAAATGACTCTAAACACACCTATTTTAGTTCCAAAAGTGATAATTCACATGCAATGGTCATTTACAGTTCAAAAATTAGACAGTAAAAAATTACCATTTCTGACCATCTGGAGAAAGTTCGACAGCTCACGGATCATCGTTTTTCATCAGAAAATTGATTTTTTGCACTGTAGAAAAATTGATTCAGAATGTCATTTGGATTGTGCCTCATATTGAATAACTACTTTTTAAAGCCTCAATGTGACCAAAATTGCCATTTTACAGACATTTTTTCGACCACATAAGCTTCTATTTCGACCAATTTCAGACATTGAAATGACTCTAAACACCTTTATTTTAGTTTCAAAAGTGATAATTCACATGCAATAGTCATTTACAGTCAAAAAATTAAACTGTAAATAATTATAATTTCTGACCATCTGGAGAAAGTTCGACAGGTCACGGGTCATCGTTTTCCATCAGAAAATTAATTTGTTTGGACTGTAGAAAAATTGATTCAAAATGTCATTTCGATTGTGCCTCATTTTGAATAGCTACTTTTTAAAGCATTAATGTGACCAAAATTTCAATTTTTACAAACTTTTTCTCCTACTCAGAAGCTACTATTTCAACCAATATCAGACATTAAAATGTCTCTAAACACACTTATTTTAGTTCCAAAAGTGATAATTCACTTGAAATAGTCATTTACAAGCAAAAAATTAAAGAGTAAAAAATTACCATTTCTGACCATCTGGAGAAAGTTGGACAGGTCACGGGTCATCGTTTTTCATCAGAAAATTGATTTTTTGGACTGTAGAAAAATTGTTTCAAATGTCATTTGGATTGTGCCTCATTTTGAATAACTACTTTCTAAAGCCTCAATGTGACCAAAATTGCAAATTTTACAGACTTTTTCTTGTACTCAGAAGCTTCTATTTCAACCAACTTTAGGCATTAAAATGACTCTAAACACCTTTATTTTAGTTCCAAAAGTGATAATTCACATGCAAAACTCCTTTACAGTCAAAAAACTAAAACAATAAAAAAATTACCATTTCTGACCATCTGGAGAAAGTTCGTCATCTTTTTTCATCAGAAAATTGATTTTTTTGGACTGTAAAAAAATGTATTCAAATGTCATTTGGATTGTGCCTCATGTTGAATAACTACTTTTTAAAGCCTCAATGTGACCAAAATTGCAAATTTTACAGACTTTTTCTTGTACTCAGAAGCTTCTATTTCAACCAATTTCAGGCATTAAAATGACTCTAAACACACTTATTTTAGTCCCAAAAGTGATAATTCACATGCAATAGTCATTTACAGTCAAAAAATTAAACAGTAAAAAATTACCATTTCTGACCATCTGGAGAAAGTTGGACGGGTCACGGGTCATCGTTTTCAATCAGAAAATTGATTTTTTGGACTGTAGAAAAATTGATTTAAAATGTCATTTGGATTGTGCCTCATGTGAATAACGACGTTTTAAAGCCTCAATGTGACCAAAAGTGCCATTTTTACAGACTTTTCTCAAACTCATCAGCCTTTATTTCGACTAATTTCAGGCATTAAAATGACTCTAAACACACTTATGTTAGTTCCAAGATTTCTAATTCCCATCCAATAGTCATTTACAGTCAATAAATTAAACATTAAAAAACTTATCATTTCTGACCATCTGGAGAAAGCTCGACAGGTCACGGGTCACCATTTTTAATCAGAAAAAAGATTTTTTGGCCTGTAGAAAAATTGATTCAAAATGTCATTTGGATTGTGCCTCATGTTCAATAACTACTTTTGAAAGCCTCAATGTGACAAAAATTGCCATTTTTACAGACTTTTCTCCTACTCAGTTGCATCTATTTCGACCAATTTCAGGCATTAAAATGACTCTAAACACACCTATTTTAGTTCCAAAAGTGATAATTCACATGCAATAGTCATTTACAGTTAAAAAATTAGACAGTAAAAAATTACCATTTCTGACCATCTGGAGAAAGTTCGACAGCTCACGGATCATCGTTTTTCATCAGAAAATTGTTTTTTTGCACTGTAGAAAAATGTATTCAGAATGTCATTTGGATTGTGCCTCATATTGAATAACTACTTTTTAAAGCCTCAATGTGACCAAAATTGCCATTTTTACATACTTTTTTTCAACCACATAAGCTTCTATTTCGACCAATTTCAGGCATTGAAATGACTCTAAACACCTTTATTTTAGTTCCAAAAGTGATAATTGACATGCAATAGTCATTTACAGTCAAAAAATTAAACTGCAAAAAATTATAATTTCTGACCACCTGGAGAAAGTTCGACAGGTCACGGGTCAACGTTTTCCATCAGAAAATTGATTTTTTGGACTGTAGAAAAATTGATTCAAAATGTAATTTCGATTGTGCCTCATGTTGAATAACTACTTTTTAAAGCCTTAATGTGACCAAAATTTCAATTTTTAGAAACTTTTTCTCCTACTCAGAAGCTTCTATTTCGACCAATTTCAGGCATTAAAATGACTCTAAACACACTTATTTTAGTTCCAAAAGTGATAATTCACACGCAATAGTCATTTACAGTCAAAAAATTAAACAGTAAAAAATTACCATTTCTGAGCATCTGGAGAAAGTTCGACAGGTCACGGGTCATCGTTTTCCATCAGAAAATTGATTTTTTGGACTGTAGAAAAATTCATTTAAAATGTCATTTGGATTGTGCCTCATGTGAATAACGACTTTTTAAAGCCTCAATGTGACCAAAATTGCCATTTTTACAGACTTTTTCTCAAACTCATAAGCTTCTATTTCGAACAATTTCAGGCATTAAAATGACTCTAAACACACTTATTTTAGTTCCAAGATTTCTAATTCACATCCAATAGTCATTTACAGTCAATAAATTAAACATTAAAAAATTATCATTTCTGACCATCTGGAGGAAGCTCGACAGGTCACGGGTCATCATTTTTAATCAGAAAATAGATTTTTTGGCCTGTAGAAAAATTGATTCAAAATGTCATTTGGATTGTGCCTCATGTTCAATAACTTCTTTGAAAGCCTCAATGTGACCAAAATTGCCATTTTTACAGACTGTTTCTCCTACTCAGTTGCTTCTATTTCGACCAATTTCAGGCATTAAAATGACTCTAAACACACCTATTTTAGTTCCAAAAGTGATAATTCACATGCAATGGTCATTTACAGTTCAAAAATTAGACAGTAAAAAATTACCATTTCTGACCATCTGGAGAAAGTTCAACAGCTCACGGATCATCGTTTTTCATCAGAAAATTGATTTTTTGCACTGTAGAAAAATTGATTCAGAATGTCATTTGGATTGTGCCTCATATTGAATAACTACTTTTTAAAGCCTCAATGTGACCAAAATTGCCATTTTTACAGACATTTTTTCGACCACATAAGCTTCTATTTCGACCAATTTCAGACATTGAAATGACTCTAAACACCTTTATTTTAGTTTCAAAAGTGATAATTCACATGCAATAGTCATTTACAAGCAAAAAATTAAACAGTAAAAAATTACCATTTCTGACCATCTGGAGAAAGTTGGACAGGTCACGGGTCATCGTTTTTCATCAGAAAATTAATTTGTTTGGACTGTAGACAAATTGATTCAAAATGTCATTTCGATTGTGCCTCATTTTGAATAGCTACTTTTTAAAGCATTAATATGACCAAAATTTCAATTTTTACAAACTTTTTCTCCTACTCAGAAGCTTCTATTTCAACCAATATCAGACATTAAAATGACTCTAAACACACTTATTTTAGTTCCAAAAGTGATAATTCACTTGAAATAGTCATTTACAAGCAAAAAATTAAACAGTAAAAAATTTCCATTTCTGACCATCTGGAGAAAGTTGGACAGGTCACGGGTCATCGTTTTTCATCAGAAAATTGATTTTTTGGACTGTAGAAAAATTGTTTCAAATGTCATTTGGATTGTGCCTCATTTTGAATAACTACTTTCTAAAGCCTCAATGTGACCAAAATTGCAAATTTTACAGACTTTTTCTTGTACTCAGAAGCTTCTATTTCAACCAACTTTAGGCATTAAAATGACTCTAAACACCTTTATTTTAGTTCCAAAAGTGATAATTCACATGCAAAACTCCTTTACAGTCAAAAAACTAAAACAATAAAAAAATTACCATTTCTGACCATCTGGAGAAAGTTCGTCATCTTTTTTCATCAGAAAATTGATTTTTTTGGACTGTAAAAAAATGTATTCAAATGTCATTTGGATTGTGCCTCATGTTGAATAACTACTTTTTAAAGCCTCAATGTGACCAAAATTGCAAATTTTACAGACTTTTTCTTGTACTCAGAAGCTTCTATTTCAACCAATTTCAGGCATTAAAATGACTCTAAACACACTTATTTTAGTCCCAAAAGTGATAATTCACATGCAATAGTAATTTACAGTCAAAAAATTAAACAGTAAAAAATTACCATTTCTGACCATCTGGAGAAAGTTGGACGGGTCACGGGTCATCGTTTTCAATCAGAAAATTGATTTTTTGGACTGTAGAAAAATTGATTTAAAATGTCATTTGGATTGTGCCTCATGTGAATAACGACGTTTTAAAGCCTCAATGTGACCAAAAGTGCCATTTTTACAGACTTTTTCTCAAACTCATCAGCCTTTATTTCGACTAATTTCAGGCATTAAAATGACTCTAAACACACTTATGTTAGTTCCAAGATTTCTAATTCCCATCCGATAGTCATTTACAGTCAATAAATTAAACATTAAAAAACTTATCATTTCTGACCATC
This sequence comes from Triturus cristatus, assembly GCF_964204655.1. Lineage (NCBI taxonomy): Eukaryota > Metazoa > Chordata > Amphibia > Caudata > Salamandridae > Triturus > Triturus cristatus. Next base: position 168,364,475 of record NC_140584.1, on the reverse strand, counting down.
TGGAGAAAGCTCGACAGGTCACGGGTCACCATTTTTAATCAGAAAAAAGATTTTTTGGCCTGTAGAAAAATTGATTCAAAATGTCATTTGGATTGTGCCTCATGTTCAATAACTACTTTTGAAAGCCTCAATGTGACAAAAATTGCCATTTTTACAGACTTTTCTCCTACTCAGTTGCATCTATTTCGACCAATTTCAGGCATTAAAATGACTCTAAACACACCTATTTTAGTTCCAAAAGTGATAATTCACATGCAATAGTCATTTACAGTTAAAAAATTAGACAGTAAAAAATTACCATTTCTGACCATCTGGAGAAAGTTCGACAGCTCACGGATCATCGTTTTTCATCAGAAAATTGTTTTTTTGCACTGTAGAAAAATGTATTCAGAATGTCATTTGGATTGTGCCTCATATTGAATAACTACTTTTTAAAGCCTCAATGTGACCAAAATTGCCATTTTTACATACTTTTTTTCAACCACATAAGCTTCTATTTCGACCAATTTCAGGCATTGAAATGACTCTAAACACCTTTATTTTAGTTCCAAAAGTGATAATTGACATGCAATAGTCATTTACAGTCAAAAAATTAAACTGCAAAAAATTATAATTTCTGACCACCTGGAGAAAGTTCGACAGGTCATGGGTCAACGTTTTCCATCAGAAAATTGATTTTTTGGACTGTAGAAAAATTGATTCAAAATGTAATTTCGATTGTGCCTCATGTTGAATAACTACTTTTTAAAGCCTTAATGTGACCAAAATTTCAATTTTTAGAAACTTTTTCTCCTACTCAGAAGCTTCTATTTCGACCAATTTCAGGCATTAAAATGACTCTAAACACACTTATTTTAGTTCCAAAAGTGATAATTCACACGCAATAGTCATTTACAGTCAAAAAATTAAACAGTAAAAAATTACCATTTCTGAGCATCTGGAGAAAGTTCGACAGGTCACGGGTCATCGTTTTCCATCAGAAAATTGATTTTTTGGACTGTAGAAAAATTCATTTAAAATGTCATTTGGATTGTGCCTCATGTGAATAACGACTTTTTAAAGCCTCAATGTGACCAAAATTGCCATTTTTACAGACTTTTTCTCAAACTCATAAGCTTCTATTTCGAACAATTTCAGGCATTAAAATGACTCTAAACACACTTATTTTAGTTCCAAGATTTCTAATTCACATCCAATAGTCATTTACAGTCAATAAATTAAACATTAAAAAATTATCATTTCTGACCATCTGGAGGAAGCTCGACAGGTCACGGGTCATCATTTTTAATCAGAAAATAGATTTTTTGGCCTGTAGAAAAATTGATTCAAAATGTCATTTGGATTGTGCCTCATGTTCAATAACTTCTTTGAAAGCCTCAATGTGACCAAAATTGCCATTTTTACAGACTGTTTCTCCTACTCAGTTGCTTCTATTTCGACCAATTTCAGGCATTAAAATGACTCTAAACACACCTATTTTAGTTCCAAAAGTGATAATTCACATGCAATGGTCATTTACAGTTCAAAAATTAGACAGTAAAAAATTACCATTTCTGACCATCTGGAGAAAGTTCGACAGCTCACGGATCATCGTTTTTCATCAGAAAATTGATTTTTTGCACTGTAGAAAAATTGATTCAGAATGTCATTTGGATTGTGCCTCATATTGAATAACTACTTTTTAAAGCCTCAATGTGACCAAAATTGCCATTTTTACAGACATTTTTTCGACCACATAAGCTTCTATTTCGACCAATTTCAGACATTGAAATGACTCTAAACACCTTTATTTTAGTTTCAAAAGTGATAATTCACATGCAATAGTCATTTACAAGCAAAAAATTAAACAGTAAAAAATTACCATTTCTGACCATCTGGAGAAAGTTGGACAGGTCACGGGTCATCGTTTTTCATCAGAAAATTAATTTGTTTGGACTGTAGAAAAATTGATTCAAAATGTCATTTCGATTGTGCCTCATTTTGAATAGCTACTTTTTAAAGCATTAATATGACCAAAATTTCAATTTTTACAAACTTTTTCTCCTACTCAGAAGCTTCTATTTCAACCAATATCAGACATTAAAATGACTCTAAACACACTTATTTTAGTTCCAAAAGTGATAATTCACTTGAAATAGTCATTTACAAGCAAAAAATTAAACAGTAAAAAATTACCATTTCTGACCATCTGGAGAAAGTTGGACAGGTCACGGGTCATCGTTTTTCATCAGAAAATTGATTTTTTGGACTGTAGAAAAATTGTTTCAAATGTCATTTGGATTGTGCCTCATTTTGAATAACTACTTTCTAAAGCCTCAATGTGACCTAAATTGCAAATTTTACAGACTTTTTCTTGTACTCAGAAGCTTCTATTTCAACCAACTTTAGGCATTAAAATGACTCTAAACACCTTTATTTTAGTTCCAAAAGTGATAATTTACATGCAAAAGTCCTTTACAGTCAAAAAACTAAAACAATAAAAAAATTACCATTTCTGACCATCTGGAGAAAGTTCGTCATCTTTTTTCATCAGAAAATTTATTTTTTTGGACTGTAAAAAAATGTATTCAAATGTCATTTGGATTGTGCCTCATGTTGAATAACTACTTTTTAAAGCCTCAATGTGACCAAAATTGCAAATTTTACAGACTTTTTCTTGTACTCAGAAGCTTCTATTTCAACCAATTTCAGGCATTAAAATGACTTCAAACACACTCATTTTAGTTCCAAAAGTGAGAATTAACATGCAATAGTCATTTACAGTCAATAAATTAAACAGTAAAAAATTACCATTTCTGACCATCTGGAGAAAGTTGGACAGGTCACGGGTCACCGTTTTTCATCAGAAAATTAATTTATTTTGACTGTAGAAAAATTGATTCAAAATGTCATTTGGATTCTGCCTCATGTTGAATAACTACTTTTTAAAGCCTCAATGTGACCAAAATTGCCATTTTTACTGACTTTTTCTCCTACTCAGAAGCTTCTATTTCGACCAATTTCAGGCATTAAAATGACTCTAAACACACTTATTTTAGTTCCAAAAGTGATAATTCACATGCAATAGTCATTTACAGTCAAAAAATTAAACAGTAAAAAATTACCATTTCTGGCCATCTGGAGAAAGTTGGACGGGTCACGGGTCATCGTTTTCAATCAGAAAATTGATTTTTTGGACTGTAGAAAAATTGATTTAAAATGTCATTTGGATTGTGCCTCATGTGAATAACGACGTTTTAAAGCCTCAATGTGACCAAAATTGCCATTTTTACAGACTTTTTCTCAAACTCATCAGCCTTTATTTCGACTAATTTCAGGCATTAAAATGACTCTAAACACACTTATGTTAGTTCCAAGATTTCTAATTCCCATCCAATAGTCATTTACAGTCAATAAATTAAACATTAAAAAACTTATCATTTCTGACCATCTGGAGAAAGCTCGACAGGTCACGGGTCATCGTTTTTCATCAGAAAATTGATTTTTTGCACTGTAGAAAAATTTATTCAGAATGTTATTTGGATTGTGCCTCATATTAAATAACTACTTTTTAAAGCCTCAATGTGACCAAAATTGCCATTTTTACATACTTTTTTTCAACCACATAAGCTTCTATTTCGACCAATTTCAGGCATTGAAATGACTCTAAACACACCTATTTTAGTTCCAAAAGTGATAATTCACATGCAATAGTCATTTACAGTTAAAAAATTAGACAGTAAAAAATTACCATTTCTGACCATCTGGAGAAAGTTCGACAGCTCACGGATCATCGTTTTTCATCAGAAAATTGATTTTTTGCACTGTAGAAAAATTTATTCAGAATGTTATTTGGATTGTGCCTCATATTAAATAACTACTTTTTAAAGCCTCAATGTGACCAAAATTGCCATTTTTACATACTTTTTTTCAACCACATAAGCTTCTATTTCGACCAATTTCAGGCATTGAAATGACTCTAAACACCTTTATTTTAGTTCCAAAAGTGATAATTGACATGCAATAGTCATTTACAGTCAAAAAATTAAACTGCAAAAAATTATAATTTCTGACCACCTGGAGAAAGTTCGACAGGTCACGGGTCAACGTTTTCCATCAGAAAATTGATTTTTTTGACTGTAGAAAAATTGATTCAAAATGTAATTTCGATTGTGCCTCATGTTGAATAACTACTTTTTAAAGCCTTAATGTGACCAAAATTTCAATTTTTACAAACTTTTTCTCCTACTCAGAAGCTTCTATTTCGACCAATTTCAGGCATTAAAATTACTTTAAACACACTTAGTTTAGTTCCAAAAGCGATAATTCACATGCAATAGTCATTTACAAGCAAAAAATTAAACATTAAAAAAATTACCATTTCTGACCATCTGGAGAAAGTTGGACAGGTCACGGGTCACCGTTTTTCATCAGAAAATTGGTTTTTTGGACTGTAGAAAAATGTATTCAAATGTCATTTGGATTGTGCCTCATGTTGAATAGCTACTTTTTAAAGCCTCAATGTGACCAAAATTGCAAATTTTACAGACTTTTTCTTGTACTCAGAAGCTTCTATTTCAACCAATTTCAGGCATTAAAATGACTCTAAACACACTTATTTTAGTTCCAAAAGTGATAATTCACACGCAATAGTCATTTACAGTCAAAAAATTAAACAGTAAAAAATTACCATTTCTGAGCATCAGGAGAAAGTTCGACAGGTCACGTGTCATCGTTTTCCATCAGAAAATTGATTTTTTGGACTGTAGAAAAATTCATTTAAAATGTCATTTGGATTGTGCCTCATGTGAATAACGACTTTTTAAAGCCTCAATGTGACCAAAATTGCCATTGTTACAGACTTTTTCGCAAACTCATAAGCTTCCATTTCGAACAATTTCAGGCATTAAAATGACTCTAAACACACTTATTTTAGTTCCAAGATTTCTAATTCACATCGAATAGTCATTTACAGTCAATAAATTAAACATTAAAAAATTATCATTTCTGACCATCTGGAGGAAGCTCGACAGGTCACGGGTCATCATTTTTAATCAGAAAATAGATTTTTTGGCCTGTAGAAAAATTGATTCAAAATGTCATTTGGATTGTGCCACATGTTCAATAACTTCTTTGAAAGCCTCAATGTGACCAAAATAGCCATTTTTACAGACTGTTTCTCCTACTCAGTTGCTTCTATTTCGACCAATTTCAGGCATTAAAATGACTCTAAACACACCTATTTTAGTTCCAAAAGTGTTAGTTCACATGCAACGGTCATTTACAGTTCAAAAATTAGACAGTAAAAAATTACCATTTCTGACCATCTGGAGAAAGTTCGACAGCTCACGGATCATCGTTTTTCATCAGAAAATTGATTTTTTGCACTGTAGAAAAATTGATTCAGAATGTCATTTGGATTGTGCCTCATATTGAATAACTACTTTTTAAAGCCTCAATGTGACCAAAATTGCCATTTTTACAGACATTTTTTCGACCACATAAGCTTCTATTTCGACCAATTTCAGACATTGAAATGACTCTAAACACCTTTATTTTAGTTTCAAAAGTGATAATTCACATGCAATAGTCATTTACAGTCAAAAAATTAAACTGTAAATAATTATAATTTCTGACCATCTGGAGAAAGTTCGACAGGTCACGGGTCATCGTTTTCCATCAGAAAATTAATTTGTTTGGACTGTAGAAAAATTGATTCAAAATGTCATTTCGATTGTGCCTCATTTTGAATAGCTACTTTTTAAAGCATTAATATGACCAAAATTTCAATTTTTACAAACTTTTTCTCCTACTCAGAAGCTTCTATTTCAACCAATATCAGACATTAAAATGACTCTAAACACACTTATTTTAGTTCCAAAAGTGATAATTCACTTGAAATAGTCATTTACAAGCAAAAAATTAAACAGTAAAAAATTACCATTTCTGACCATCTGGAGAAAGTTGGACAGGTCACGGGTCATCGTTTTTCATCAGAAAATTGATTTTTTGGACTGTAGAAAAATTGTTTCAAATGTCATTTGGATTGTGCCTCATTTTGAATAACTACTTTCTAAAGCCTCAATGTGACCAAAATTGCAAATTTTACAGACTTTTTCTTGTACTCAGAAGCTTCTATTTCAACCAATTTCAGGCATTAAAATGACTCTAAACACACTTATTTTAGTTCCAAAAGTGATAATTCACATGCAATAGTCATTTACAGTCAAAAAATTAAACAGTAAAAAATTACCATTTCTGACCATCTGGAGAAAGTTGGACGGGTCACGGGTCATCGTTTTCAATCAGAAAATTGATTTTTTGGACTGTAGAAAAATTGATTTAAAATGTCATTTGGATTGTGCCTCATGTGAATAACGACGTTTTAAAGCCTCAATGTGACCAAAAGTGCCATTTTTACAGACATTTTCTCAAACTCATCAGCCTTTATTTCGACTAATTTCAGGCATTAAAATGACTCTAAACACACTTATGTTAGTTCCAAGATTTCTAATTCCCATCCAATAGTCATTTACAGTCAATAAATTAAACATTAAAAAACTTATCATTTCTGACCATCTGGAGAAAGCTCGACAGGTCACGGGTCACCATTTTTAATCAGAAAATAGATTTTTTGGCCTGTAGAAAAATTCATTTAAAATGTCATTTGGATTGTGCCTCATGTGAATAACGACTTTTTAAAGCCTCAATGTGACCAAAATTGCCATTTTTACAGACTTTTTCTCAAACTCATAAGCTTCTATTTCGAACAATTTCAGGCATTAAAATGACTCTAAACACACTTATTTTAGTTCCAAGATTTCTAATTCACATCCAATAGTCATTTACAGTCAATAAATTAAACATTAAAAAATTATCATTTCTGACCATCTGGAGGAAGCTCGACAGGTCATGGGTCATCATTTTTAATCAGAAAATAGATTTTTTGGCCTGTAGAAAAATTGATTCAATATGTCATTTGGACTGTGCCTCATGTTCAATAACTTCTTTGAAAGCCTCAATGTGACCAAAATTGCCATTTTTACAGACTTTTTCTCCTACTAAGAAGCTTCTATTTCGACCAATATCAGACATTAAAATGACTCTAAACACACTTATTTTAGTTCCAAAAGTGATAATTCACATGAAATAGTCATTTACAAGCAAAAAATTAAACAGTAAAAAATTACCATTTCTGACCATCTGGAGAAAGTTGGACAGGTCACGGGTCATCGTTTTTCATCAGAAAATTGATTTTTTGGACTGTAGAAAAATTGTTTCAAATGTCATTTGGATTGTGCCTCGTTTTGAATTCCTACTTTTTAAAGCCTCAATGTGACCAAAATTGCAAATTTTACAGACTTTTTCTTGTACTCAGAAGCTTCTATTTCAACCAACTTTATGCATTAAAATGACTCTAAACACCTTTATTTTAGTTCCAAAAGTGATAATTTACATGCAAAAGTCCTTTACAGTCAAAAAACTAAAACAATAAAAAAATTACCATTTCTGACCATCTGGAGAAAGTTCGTCATCTTTTTTCATCAGAAAATTTATTTTTTTGGACTGTAAAAAATGTTATTCAAATGTCATTTGGATTGTGCCTCATGTTGAATAACTACTTTTTAAAGCCTCAATGTGACCAAAATTGCAAATTTTACAGACTTTTTCTTGTACTCAGAAGCTTCTATTTCAACCAATTTCAGGCATTAAAATGACTTCAAACACACTCATTTTAGTTCCAAAAGTGAGAATTAACATGCAATAGTCATTTACAGTCAATAAATTAAACAGTAAAAAATTACCATTTCTGACCATCTGGAGAAAGTTGGACAGGTCACGGGTCACCGTTTTTCATCAGAAAATTAATTTATTTCGACTGTAGAAAAATTGATTCAAAATGTCATTTGGATTCTGCCTCATGTTGAATAACTACTTTTTAAAGCCTCAATGTGACCAAAATTGCCATTTTTACTGACTTTTTCTCCTACTCAGAAGCTTCTATTTCGACCAATTTCAGGCATTAAAATGACTCTAAACACACTTATTTTAGTTCCAAAAGTGATAATTCACATGCAATAGTCATTTACAGTCAAAAAATTAAACAGTAAAAAATTACCATTTCTGACCATCTGGAGAAAGTTGGACAGGTCACGGGTCACCGTTTTTCATCAGAAAATTGATTTTTTGGACTGTAGAAAAATTGATTTAAAATGTCATTTGGATTGTGCCTCATGTGAATAACGACGTTTTAAAGCCTCAATGTGACCAAAATTGCCATTTTTACAGACTTTTTCTCAAACTCATCAGCCTTTATTTCGACTAATTTCAGGCATTAAAATGACTCTAAACACACTTATTTTAGTTCCAAGATTTCTAATTCCCATCCAATAGTCATTTACAGTCAATAAATTAAACATTAAAAAACGTATCATTTCTGACCATCTGGAGAAAGCTCGACAGGTCACGGGTCATCATTTTTAATCAGAAAATAGATTTTTTGGCCTGTAGAAAAATTGATTCAAAATGTCATTTGGATTGTGCCTCATGTTCAATAACTACTTTTGAAAGCCTCAATGTGACCAAAATTGCCATTTTTACAGACTTTTTCTCCTACTCAGTTGCTTCTATTTCGACCAATTTCAGGCATTAAAATGACTCTAAACACACCTATTTTAGTTCCAAAAGTGATAATTCACATGCAATAGTCATTTACAGTTAAAAAATTAGACAGTAAAAAATTACCATTTCTGACCATCTGGAGAAAGTTCGACAGCTCACGGATCATCGTTTTTCATCAGAAAATTGATTTTTTGCACTGTAGAAAAATTTATTCAGAATGTCATTTGGATTGTGCCTCATATTGAATAACTACTTTTTAAAGCCTCAAGGTGACCAAAATTGCCATTTTTACATACTTTTTTTCAACCACATAAGCTTCTATTTCGACCAATTTCAGGCATTGAAATGACTCTAAACACCTTTATTTTAGTTCCAAAAGTGATAATTGACATGCAATAGTCATTTATAGTCAAAAAATTAAACTGCAAAAAATTATAATTTCTGACCACCTGGAGAAAGTTCGACAGGTCACGGGTCAACGTTTTCCATCAGAAAATTGATTTTTTGGACTGTAGAAAAATTGATTCAAAATGTAATTTCGATTGTGCCTCATGTTGAATAACTACTTTTTAAAGCCTTAATGTGACCAAAATTTCAATTTTTACAAACTTTTTCTCCTACTCAGAAGCTTCTATTTCGACCAATTTCAGGCATTAAAATTACTTTAAACACACTTAGTTTAGTTCAAAAACCGATAATTCACATGCAATAGTCATTTACAAGCAAAAAATTAAACATTAAAAAAATTACCATTTCTGACCATCTGGAGAAAGTTGGACAGGTCACGGGTCACCGTTTTTCATCAGAAAATTGTTTTTTTGCACTGTAGAAAAATGTATTCAAATGTCATTTGGATTGTGCCTCATGTTGAATAACTACTTTTTAAAGCCTCAATGTGACCAAAATTGCAAATTTTACAGACTTTTTCTTGTACTCAGAAGCTTCTATTTCAACCAATTTCAGGCATTAAAATGATTCTAAACACACTTATTTTAGTTCCAAAAGTGATAATTCACACGCAATAGTCATTTACAGTCAAAAAATTAAACAGTAAAAAATTACAATTTCTGAGCATCTGGAGAAAGTTCGACAGGTCACGGGTCATCGTTTTCCATCAGAAAATAGATTTTTTCGACTGTAGAAAAATTGATTCAAAATGTCATTTGGATTCTGCCTCATGTTGAATAACTACTTTTTAAAGCCTCAATGTGACCAAAAGTGTCATTTTTACTGACTTATTCTCCTACTCAGAAGCTTCTATTTCGACCAATTTCAGGCATTAAAATGACTCTAAACACACTCATTTTAGTTCATAAAGTGATAATTCACATGCAACAGTCATTTACAGTCAAAAAACTTAAACAGTAAAAAATTACCATTTCTGACCATCTGGAGAAAGTTGGACAGGTCACGGGTCATCATTTTTCATCAGAAAATTGATTTTTTGGACTGTAGAAAAATTGATTCAAAATGTCATTTCGATTGTGCCTCATGTTGAATAACTACTTTTTAAAGCCTTAATGTGACCAAAATTTCAATTTTTAAAAACTTTTTCTCCTACTCAGAAGCTTCTATTTCGACCAATTTCAGGCATTAAAATTACTCTAAACACACTTAGTTTAGTTCCAAAAGTGATAATTCACATGCAAAAGTCTTACAGTCAAAAAATTAAACATTAAAAAAATTACCATTTCTGACCATCTGGAGAAAGTTGGACAGGTCACAGGTCACCGTTTTTCATCAGAAAATTGATTTTTTCGACTGTAGAAAAATTGATTCAAAATGTCATTTGGATTCTGCCTCATGTTGAATAACTACTTTTTAAAGCCTCAATGTGACCAAAAGTGCCATTTTTACTGACTTATTCTCCTACTCAGAAGCTTCTATTTCGACCAATTTCAGGCATTAAAATGACTCTAAACACACTCATTTTAGTTCATAAAGTGATAATTCACATGCAACAGTCATTTACAGTCAAAAAATTAAACAGTAAAAAATTACCATTTCTGACCATCTGGAGAAAGTTGGACAGGTCACGGGTCATCATTTTTCATCAGAAAATTGATTTTTTGGACTGTAGAAAAATTGATTCAAAATGTCATTTGGATTCTGCCTCATGTTGAATAACTACTTTTTAAAGCCTCAATGTGACCAAAATTGCCATTTTTACAGACTTTTTCTCCTACTCAGAAGCTTCTATTTCGACCAATTTCAGGCATTAAAATGACTCTAAACACACATGTTTCAGTTCCAAAAGTAATAATTCACACCCAATACTCATTTACAGTCAATAAATTAGACAGTAAAAAATTACCATTTCTGACCATCTGGAGAAAGCTCGACAGGTCACGGGTCACCGATTTTCAACAGAAAATTGATTTTTTGGACTGTAGAAAAATTGATTCAAAATGTCATTTCGATTGTGCCTCATGTTGAATAACTACTTTTTAAAGCCTTAATGTGACCAAAATTTCAATTTTTACAAACTTTTCCTCCTACTCAGAAGCTTCTATTTCGACCAATTTCAGCCATTAAAATTACTCTAAACACAATTTTTTTAGTTCCAAAAGTGATAATTCACATGCAATAGTCATTTACAAGCAAAAAATTAAACAGTAAAAAATTACACTTTCTGACCATCTGGAAAAAGTTGGACAGGTCACGGGTCATCGTTTTTCATCAGAAAATTGATTTTTTGGACTGTAGAAAAATTGTTTCAAATGTCATTTGGATTGTGCCTCATTTTGAATAACTACTTTTTAAACCCTCAATGTGACCAAAATTGCAAATTTTACAGACTTTTTCTTGTACTCAGAAGCTTCTATTTCAACCAACTTTAGGCATTAAAATGACTCTAAACACCTTTATTTTAGTTCCAAAAGTGATAATTCACATCCAAAAGTCATTTACAGTCAAAAAACTAAAACATTAAAAAAATTACCATTTCTGACCATCTGGAGAAAGTTCGTCATCGTTTTTCATCAGAAAATTGATTTTTTGGACTGTAGAAAAATGTATTCAAATGTCATTTGAATTGTGCATCATGTTGAATAACTACTTTTTAAAGCCTCAATGTGACCAAAATTGCAAATTTTACAGACTTTTTCTTGTACTCAGAAGCTTCTATTTCAACCAATTTCAGGCATTAAAATGATTCTAAACACACTTATTTTAGTTCCAAAAGTGATAATTCACATGCAATAGTCATTTACAGTCAAAAAATTAAACAGTAAAAAATTACCATTTCTGACCATCTGGAGAAAGTTCGACAGGTCACGGGTCATCGTTTTTCATCAGAAAATTGATTTTTTGGACTGTAGAAAAATTGATTTAAAATGTCATTTGGATTGTGCCTCATGTGAATAACGACTTTTTAAAGCCTCAATGTGACCAAAATTGCCATTTTTACAGACTTTTTCTCGAACTCATAAGCTTCTATTTCGACCAATTTCAGGCATTAAAATGACTCTTAACACACTTATTTTAGTTCCAAGATTTCTAATTCACATGCAATAGTCATTTACAAGCAAAAAATTAAACAGTAAAAAATTACCATTTCTGACCATCTGGAGAAAGTTGGACAGGTCACGGGTCACCGTTTTTCATCAGAAAAATAATTTTTTCGACTGTTGAAAAATTGATTCAAAATGTCATTTGGATTCTGCCTCATGTTGAATAACTACTTTTTAAAGCCTCAATGTGACCAAAATTGCCATTTTTACTGACTTTTTCTCCTACTCAGAAGCTTCTATTTTGCCCAATTTCAGGCATTAAAATGACTCTATACACACTTATTTTAGTTCGAAAAGTGATAATTCACATGCAATAGTCATTTACAGTCAAAAAATTAAACAGTAAAAAATTACCATTTCTGACCATCTGGAGAAAGTTGGACAGGTCACGGGTCATCATTTTTAATCAGAAAATAGATTTTTTGGCCTGTAGAAAAATTGATTCAAAATGTCATTTGGATTGTGCCTCATGTTCAATAACTTCTTTTGAAAGCCTCAATGTGACCAAAATTGCAATTTTTACAACCTTTTTCTTCTAATCAGAAGCTTCTATTTCGACCAATTTCAGGCATTAAAATGACTCTAAACACACCTATTTTAGTTCCAAAAGTGATAATTCACATGCAATAGTCATTTACAGTTCAAAAATTAGACAGTAAAAAATTACCATTTCTGACCATCTGGAGAAAGTTCGACAGCTCACGGATCATCGTTTTTCATCAGAAAATGGATTTTTTGCACTGTAGAAAAATTGATTCAGAATGTCATTTGGATTGTGCCTCATATTGAATAACTACTTTTTAAAGCCTCAATGTGACCAAAATTGCAATTTTTACAGACATTTTTTCGACCACATAAGCTTCTATTTCGACCAATTTCAGGCATTGAAATGACTCTAAACACCTTTATTTTAGTTCCAAAAGTGATAATTCACATGCAATAGTCATTTACAGTCAACAAATTAAACATAAAAAAATTTCCCAGTTTCTGACCATCTGGAGAAAGTTGGACAGGTCACGGGTCACAGTTTTTCATCAGAAAATTAATTTTTTCGACTGTAGAGAAATTGATTCAAAATGTCATTTGGATTCTGCCTCATGTTGAATAACTACTTTTTAAAGCCTCAATGTGACCAAAATTGCCATTTTTACTGACTTTTTCTCCTACTCAGAAGCTTCTATTTCGACCAATTTCAGGCAATAAAATGACTCTAAACACACTTATTTTGGTTCCAAAAGAGATAATTCACATGCAACAGTCATTTACAGTCAAAAAACTTAAACAGTAAAAAATTACCATTTCTGACCATCTGGAGAAAGTTGGACAGGTCACGGGTCATCATTTTTCATCAGAAAATTGATTTTTTGGACTGTAGAAAAATTGATTCAAAATGTCATTTCGATTGTGCCTCATGTTGAATAACTACTTTTTAAAGCCTTAATGTGACCAAAATTTCAATTTTTACAAACTTTTTCTCCTACTCAGAAGCTTCTATTTCGACCAATTTCAGGCATTAAAATTACTCTAAACACACTTAGTTTAGTTCCAAAAGTGATAATTCACATGCAAAAGTCTTACAGTCAAAAAATTAAACATTAAAAAAATTACCATTTCTGACCATCTGGAGAAAGTTGGACAGGTCACAGGTCACCGTTTTTCATCAGAAAATTGATTTTTTCGACTGTAGAAAAATTGATTCAAAATGTCATTTGGATTCTGCCTCATGTTGAATAACTACTTTTTAAAGCCTCAATGTGACCAAAAGTGCCATTTTTACTGACTTATTCTCCTACTCAGAAGCTTCTATTTCGACCAATTTCAGGCATTAAAATGACTCTAAACACACTCATTTTAGTTCATAAAGTGATAATTCACATGCAACAGTCATTTACAGTCAAAAAATTAAACAGTAAAAAATTACCATTTCTGACCATCTGGAGAAAGTTGGACAGGTCACGGGTCATCATTTTTCATCAGAAAATTGATTTTTTGGACTGTAGAAAAATTGATTCAAAATGTCATTTGGATTCTGCCTCATGTTGAATAACTACTTTTTAAAGCCTCAATGTGACCAAAATTGCCATTTTTACAGACTTTTTCTCCTACTCAGAAGCTTCTATTTCGACCAATTTCAGGCATTAAAATGACTCTAAACACACATGTTTCAGTTCCAAAAGTAATAATTCACACCCAATACTCATTTACAGTCAATAAATTAGACAGTAAAAAATTACCATTTCTGACCATCTGGAGAAAGCTCGACAGGTCACGGGTCACCGATTTTCAACAGAAAATTGATTTTTTGGACTGTAGAAAAATTGATTCAAAATGTCATTTCGATTGTGCCTCATGTTGAATAACTACTTTTTAAAGCCTTAATGTGACCAAAATTTCAATTTTTACAAACTTTTCCTCCTACTCAGAAGCTTCTATTTCGACCAATTTCAGCCATTAAAATTACTCTAAACACAATTTTTTTAGTTCCAAAAGTGATAATTCACATGCAATAGTCATTTACAAGCAAAAAATTAAACAGTAAAAAATTACACTTTCTGACCATCTGGAAAAAGTTGGACAGGTCACGGGTCATCGTTTTTCATCAGAAAATTGATTTTTTGGACTGTAGAAAAATTGTTTCAAATGTCATTTGGATTGTGCCTCATTTTGAATAACTACTTTTTAAACCCTCAATGTGACCAAAATTGCAAATTTTACAGACTTTTTCTTGTACTCAGAAGCTTCTATTTCAACCAACTTTAGGCATTAAAATGACTCTAAACACCTTTATTTTAGTTCCAAAAGTGATAATTCACATCCAAAAGTCATTTACAGTCAAAAAACTAAAACATTAAAAAAATTACCATTTCTGACCATCTGGAGAAAGTTCGTCATCGTTTTTCATCAGAAAATTGATTTTTTGGACTGTAGAAAAATGTATTCAAATGTCATTTGAATTGTGCATCATGTTGAATAACTACTTTTTAAAGCCTCAATGTGACCAAAATTGCAAATTTTACAGACTTTTTCTTGTACTCAGAAGCTTCTATTTCAACCAATTTCAGGCATTAAAATGATTCTAAACACACTTATTTTAGTTCCAAAAGTGATAATTCACATGCAATAGTCATTTACAGTCAAAAAATTAAACAGTAAAAAATTACCATTTCTGACCATCTGGAGAAAGTTCGACAGGTCACGGGTCATCGTTTTTCATCAGAAAATTGATTTTTTGGACTGTAGAAAAATTGATTTAAAATGTCATTTGGATTGTGCCTCATGTGAATAACGACTTTTTAAAGCCTCAATGTGACCAAAATTGCCATTTTTACAGACTTTTTCTCGAACTCATAAGCTTCTATTTCGACCAATTTCAGGCATTAAAATGACTCTAAACACACTTATTTTAGTTCCAAGATTTCTAATTCACATGCAATAGTCATTTACAAGCAAAAAATTAAACAGTAAAAAATTACCATTTCTGACCATCTGGAGAAAGTTGGACAGGTCACGGGTCACCGTTTTTCATCAGAAAAATAATTTTTTCGACTGTTGAAAAATTGATTCAAAATGTCATTTGGATTCTGCCTCATGTTGAATAACTACTTTTTAAAGCCTCAATGTGACCAAAATTGCCATTTTTACTGACTTTTTCTCCTACTCAGAAGCTTCTATTTTGCCCAATTTCAGGCATTAAAATGACTCTAAACACACTTATTTTAGTTCGAAAAGTGATAATTCACATGCAATAGTCATTTACAGTCAAAAAATTAAACAGTAAAAAATTACCATTTCTGACCATCTGGAGAAAGTTGGACAGGTCACGGGTCATCATTTTTAATCAGAAAATAGATTTTTTGGCCTGTAGAAAAATTGATTCAAAATGTCATTTGGATTGTGCCTCATGTTCAATAACTTCTTTTGAAAGCCTCAATGTGACCAAAATTGCAATTTTTACAACCTTTTTCTTCTAATCAGAAGCTTCTATTTCGACCAATTTCAGGCATTAAAATGACTCTAAACACACCTATTTTAGTTCCAAAAGTGATAATTCACATGCAATAGTCATTTACAGTTCAAAAATTAGACAGTAAAAAATTACCATTTCTGACCATCTGGAGAAAGTTCGACAGCTCACGGATCATCGTTTTTCATCAGAAAATGGATTTTTTGCACTGTAGAAAAATTGATTCAGAATGTCATTTGGATTGTGCCTCGTATTGAATAACTACTTTTTAAAGCCTCAATGTGACCAAAATTGCAATTTTTACAGACATTTTTTCGACCACATAAGCTTCTATTTCGACCAATTTCAGGCATTGAAATGACTCTAAACACCTTTATTTTAGTTCCAAAAGTGATAATTCACATGCAATAGTCATTTACAGTCAACAAATTAAACATAAAAAAATTTCCCAGTTTCTGACCATCTGGAGAAAGTTGGACAGGTCACGGGTCACAGTTTTTCATCAGAAAATTAATTTTTTCGACTGTAGAGAAATTGATTCAAAATGTCATTTGGATTCTGCCTCATGTTGAATAACTACTTTTTAAAGCCTCATTGTGACCAAAATTGCCATTTTTACTGACTTTTTCTCCTACTCAGAAGCTTCTATTTCGACCAATTTCAGGCAATAAAATGACTCTAAACACACTTATTTTGGTTCCAAAAGAGATAATTCACATGCAATTGTCATTTACAGTCAATAAATTAAACATAAAAAAATTACCAGTTTCTGACCATCTGGAGAAAGTTGGACAGGTCACGGGTCACCGTTTTTCATCAGAAAATTAATTTTTTCGACTGTAGAGAAATTGATTCAAAATGTCATTTGGATTCTGCCTCATGTTGAATAACTACTTTTTAAAGCCTCAATGTGACCAAAATTGCCATTTTTACTGACTTTTTCTCCTACTCAGAAGCTTCTATTTCGACCAATTTCAGGCATTAAAATGACTCTAAACAAACTTATTTTAGTTCCAAAAGTGATAATTCACATGCAATAGTCATTTACAGTCAAAAAATTAAACAGTAAAAAATTACCATTTCTGACGATTTGGAGAAAGTTGGACAGGTCACGGGTCATCGTTTTTCATCAGAAAATTGATTTTTTTGGACTGTAGAAAAATTGATTTAAAATGTCATTTGGATTGTGCCTCATGTGAATAACGACTTTTTAAAGTCTCAATGTGACCAAAATTGCCATTTTTACAGACTTTTTCTCAAACTCATAAGCTTCAATTTCGACCAATTTCAGGCATTAAAATTACTCTAAACACACTTATTTTAGTTCCAAGATTTCCAATTCACATCCAATAGTCATTTACAGTCAATAAATTAAACATTAAAAAATTATCATTTCTGACCATCTGGAGAAAGTTGGACAGGTCTTGGGTCACCGTTTTTCATCAGAAAATTGATTTTTTGGACTGAAGAAAAATTGATTCAAAATGTCACTTTCATTCTGCCTCATGTTGAATAACTACTTTTTAAACCCTCAATGTGACCAAAATTGCCATTTTTACAGACTTTTTCTCCTACTCATTTGCTTCTATTTCAACCAATTTCAGGCATTAAAATGACTCTAAACACACCTATTTTAGTTCCAAAAGTGATAATTTACATGCAATAGTCATTTACAGTTCAAAAATTAAACAGTAAAAAAATTACCATTTCTGACCATCTGGAGAAAGTTCGACAGGTCACGGGTCATCGTTTTCCATCAGAAAATGGATTCTTTGGACTGTAGAAAAATTGATTCAAAATGTCATTTCGATTGTGCCTCATGTTGAATAACTCCTTTTTAAAGCCTTAATGTGACCAAAATTTCAATTTTTACAAACTTTTTCTCCTACTCAGAAGCTTCTATATCGACCAATTTCAGGCATTAAAATTACTCTAAACACACTTATTGTGGTTCCAAAAGTGATAATTCACATGCAAAAGTCGTTTACAGTCAAAAAATTAAACATTAAAAAAATTAACATTTCTGACCATCTGGAGAAATTTCGACAGGTCACGGGTCATCGTTTTCCATCAGAAAATTGATTTTTTGGTCTGTAGAAAAATTGATTCAAAATGTCATTTGGATTGTGCCTCATGTTGAATAACTACTTTTTAAAGCCTCAAAGTGACCAAAATTCCAATTAAAACAGACTTTTTCTCCTACTCAGAAGCTTCTATTTTGACCAATTACAGGCATTAAAATGATTCTTAACACACTTATTTTAGTTCCAAAAGTGATAATTCACATACAATAGTCATTTACAAGCAAAAAATTAAACAGTAAAAAATTACCATTTCTGACCATCTGGAGAAAGTTGGACAGGTCACGGGTCATTGTTTTTCATCAGAAAATTGATTTTTTGGACTGTAGAAAAATTGTTTCAAATGTCATTTGGATTGTGCCTCATTTTGAATAACTACTTTTTAAAGCCTCAATGTGACCAAAATTGCAAATTTTACAGACTTTTTCTTGTACTCAAAAGCTTCTATTTCAACCAACTTTAGTCATTAAAATGACTCTGCACACCTTTATTTTAGTTCCAAAAGTGATAATTAACATGCAAAAGTCATTTACAGTCAAAAAACTAAAACATTAAAAAAATTACCATTTCTGACCATCTGGAGAAAGTTCGACAGGTCACGGGTCATCGTTTTTCATCAGAAAATTGATTTTTTTGGACTGTAGAAAAATATATTCAAATGTCATTTGGATTGTGCCTCATGTTGAATAACTACTTTTTAAAGCCTCAATGTGACCAAAATTGCAAATTTTACAGACTTTTTCTTGTACTCAGAAGCTTTTATTTCAACCAATTTCAGGCATTAAAATGACTCTAAACACACTTATTTTAGTTCCAAAAGTGAGAATTCACATGCAATAGTCATTTACAGTCAATAAATTAAACATAAAAAAATTACCATTTCTGACCATCTGGAGAAAGTTCGACAGGTCACACGGGTCATCGTTTTTCATCAGAAAATTGATTTTTTGGACTGTAGAAAAATTGTTTCAAATGTCATTTGCATTGTGCCTCACTTTGAATAACTACTTTTTAACGCCTCAATGTGACCAAAATTGCAAATTTTACAAACTTTTTCTTGTACTCAGAAGCTTCTATTTCAACCAATTTCAGGCATTAAAATGACTCTGAACACACTTATTTTAGTTCCAATAGTGATAATTCACATGCAATATTCATTTACAGTCAAAAAATTAAACAGTAAAAAATTAACATTTCTGACCATCTGGAGAAAGTTGGACAGGTCACGGGTCATCGTTTTCCATCAGAAAATGGATTTTTTGGACTGTAGAAAAATTGATTCAAAATGTCATTTGGATAGTGCCTCATGTTGAATAACTCCTTTTTATAGCCTTAATGTGACCAAAATTGCAATTTTTTCAAACTTTTTCTCCTACTCAGAAGCTTCTATTTCGACAAATTTCAGGCATTAAAATGACTCTAAACACACTTATTTTGGTTCCAAAAGTGATAATTCACATGCAATTGTCATTTACAGTCAATAAATGAAACATAAAAAAATTACCATTTCTGACAATCTGGAGAAAGTTGGACAGGTCACGGGTCATCGTTTTCCATCAGAAAATTGATTTTTTGGTCTGTAGAAAAATTGATTCAAAATGTCATTTGGATTGTGCCCCATGTTAAATAACTACTTTTTAAAGCCTCAATGTGACCAAAATTGCAATTAAAACAGACGTTTTCTCCTACTCAGAAGCTTCTATTTTGACCAATTACAGGCATTAAAATGACTCTTAACACACTTATTTTAGTTCCAAAAGTGATAATTCACATACAATAGTCATTTACGGTCAAAAAACTCAACATTAAAAAATTTGCATTTCTGACCATCTGGAGAAAGTTTGACAGGTCACGGGTCACCGTTTTTCATCAAAAAATTGATTTTTTGGACTGTAGAAAAATTTATTCAAAATATCATTTGGATTGTGCCTCATGTTGAATAACTACTTTTTAAAGCCTCAATGTGACCAAAATTTCTATTTTTACAAACTTTTTCTACTACTCAGAAGCTTCTATTTCGACCAATTTCAGGCATTAAAATGACTCTAAACACACTTATTTTGGTTCCAAAAGTGATAATTAACATGCAATTGTCATTTACAGTCCATAAATTAAAAATAAAAAAATTACCATTTCTGACCATCTGGAGAAAGTTGGACAGGTCACGGGTCATAGTTTTTCATCAGAAAATTGATTTTTTGGACTGTAGAAAAATTGTTTCAAATGTCATTTGCATTGTGCCTCACTTTGAATAACTACTTTTTAAAGCCTCAATTTGACCAAAATTGCAAATTTTACAAACTTTTTCTTGTACTCAGAAGCTTCTATTTCAACCAATTTCAGGCATTAAAATGACTCTGAACACACTTATTTTAGTTCCAAAAGTGATAATTCACATGCAATATTCGTTTACAGTCAAAAAATTAAACAGTAAAAAACTTAACATTTCTGACCATCTGGAGAAAGTTGGACAGGTCACGGGTCATCGTTTTCCATCAAAAAATTGATTTTTTTGGACTGTAGAAAAATTGATTCAAAATATCATTTGGATTGTGCCTCATGTTGAATAACTACTTTTTAAAGCCTCAATGTGACCAAAATTTCAATTTTTACAAACTTTTTCTACTACTCAGAAGCTTCTATTTCGACCAATTTCAGACATTAAAATGACTCTAAACACACTTATTTTAGTTCCAAAAGTGATAATTCACATGCAATAGTCATTTACAAGCAAAAAATTAAACAGTAAAAAATTACCATTTCTGACCTTCTGGAGAAAGTTGGACAGGTCACGGGTCATCGTTTTTCATCAGAAAATTGATTTTTTGGACTGTAGAAAAATTGTTTCAAATGTCATTTGGATTGTGCCTCATTTTGAATAACTACTTTTTAAAGCCTCAATGTGACCAAAAATGCAAATTTTACAGACTTTTTCTTGTACTCAGAAGCTTCTATTTTAACCAATTTCAGGCATTAAAATGACTCTAAACACACTTATTTTAGTTCCAAAAGTGATAATTCACATGCAATAGTCATTTACAGTCAAAAAACTTAAACTGTAAAAAATTATAATTTCTGACTATCTGGACAAAGTTCGACAGGTCACGGGTCATCGTTTTCCATCAGAAAATGGATTTTTTGGACTGTAGAAAAATTGATTTCAAATGTCATTTCGATAGTGCCTCATGTTGAATAACTCCTTTTTAAAGCCCTAATGTGACCAAAATTGCAATTTTTTCAAACTTTTTCTCCTACTCAGAAGCTTCTATTTCGACCAATTTCAGGCATTAAAATGACTCTAAACACACTTATTTTGGTTCCAAAAGTGATAATTCACATGCAATTGTCATTTACAGTCAATAAATAAAAATAAAAAAATTACCATTTCTGACCATCTGGAGAAAGTTGGACAGGTCACGGGTCATTGTTTTTCATCAGAAAATTGATTTTTTGGACTGTAGAAAAATTGTTTCAAATGTCATTTGCATTGTGCCTCACTTTGAATAACTACTTTTTAAAGCCTCAATTTGACCAAAATTGCAAATTTTACAAACTTTTTCTTGTACTCAGAAGCTTCTATTTCAACCAATTTCAGGCATTAAAATGACTCTGAACACACTTATTTTAGTTCCAAAAGTGATAATTCACATGCAATATTCATTTACAGTCAAAAAATTAAACAGTAAAAAATTAACATTTCTGACCATCTGGAGAAAGTTGGACAGGTCACGGGTCATCGTTTTCCATCAGAAAATTGATTTTTTGGTCTGTAGAAAAATTGATTCAAAATGTCATTTGGATTGTGCCCCATGTTAAATAACTACTTTTTAAAGCCTCAATGTGACCAAAATTGCAATTAAAACAGACTTTTTCTCCTACTAAGAAGCTTCTATTTTGACCAATTACAGGCATTAAAATGACTCTTAACACACTTATTTTAGTTCCAAAAGTGATAATTCACATACAATAGTCATTTACAGTCAAAAAACTCAACATTAAAAAATTACCATTTCTGACCATCTGGAGAAAGTTTGACAGGTCACGGGTCACCGTTTTTCATCAAAAAATTGATTTTTTCGACTGTAGAAAAATTGATTCAAAATGTCATTTCGATTGTGCCTCATGTTGAATAACTACTTTTTAAAGCCTTAATGTGACCAAAATTTCAATTTTTACAAACTGTTTCTCCTACTCAGAAGCTTCTATTTTGACCAATTTCAGGCATTACAATTACTCTAAACACACTTAGTTTAGTTCCAAAAGCGATAATTCACATGCAAAAGTCATTTACAGTAAAAAAATTAAACATTAAAAAAATTACCATTTCTGACCATCTGGAGAAAGTTCGACAGGTGACGGGTCATAGTTTTTCATCAGAAAATTGATTTTTTGGACTGTAGAAAAATTTATTCAAAATATCATTTGGATTGTGCCTCATGTTGAATAACTACTTTTTAAAGCCTCAATGTGACCAAAATTTCTATTTTTACAAACTTTTTCTACTACTCAGAAGCTTCTATTTCGACCAATTTCAGGCATTAAAATGACTCTAAACACACTTATTTTGGTTCCAAAAGTGATAATTAACATGCAATTGTTATTTACAGTCCATAAATTAAAAATAAAAAAATTACCATTTCTGACCATCTGGAGAAAGTTGGACAGGTCACGGGTCATAGTTTTTCATCAGAAAATTGATTTTTTGGACTGTAGAAAAATTGTTTCAAATGTCATTTGCATTGTGCCTCACTTTGAATAACTACTTTTTAAAGCCTCAATTTGACCAAAATTGCAAATTTTACAAACTTTTTCTTGTACTCAGAAGCTTCTATTTCAACCAATTTCAGGCATTAAAATGACTCTGAACACACTTATTTTAGTTCCAAAAGTGATAATTCACATGCAATATTCGTTTACAGTCAAAAAATTAAACAGTAAAAAACTTAACATTTCTGACCATCTGGAGAAAGTTGGACAGGTCACGGGTCATCGTTTTCCATCAAAAAATTGATTTTTTTGGACTGTAGAAAAATTGATTCAAAATATCATTTGGATTGTGCCTCATGTTGAATAACTACTTTTTAAAGCCTCAATGTGACCAAAATTTCAATTTTTACAAACTTTTTCTACTACTCAGAAGCTTCTATTTCGACCAATTTCAGACATTAAAATGACTCTAAACACACTTATTTTAGTTCCAAAAGTGATAATTCACATGCAATAGTCATTTACAAGCAAAAAATTAAACAGTAAAAAATTACCATTTCTGACCTTCTGGAGAAAGTTGGACAGGTCACGGGTCATCGTTTTTCATCAGAAAATTGATTTTTTGGACTGTAGAAAAATTGTTTCAAATGTCATTTGGATTGTGCCTCATTTTGAATAACTACTTTTTAAAGCCTCAATGTGACCAAAAATGCAAATTTTACAGACTTTTTCTTGTACTCAGAAGCTTCTATTTTAACCAATTTCAGGCATTAAAATGACTCTAAACACACTTATTTTAGTTCCAAAAGTGATAATTCACATGCAATAGTCATTTACAGTCAAAAAACTTAAACTGTAAAAAATTATAATTTCTGACTATCTGGACAAAGTTCGACAGGTCACGGGTCATCGTTT
The DNA here is from genome assembly GCF_964204655.1 of Triturus cristatus. Taxonomy (NCBI): domain Eukaryota; kingdom Metazoa; phylum Chordata; class Amphibia; order Caudata; family Salamandridae; genus Triturus; species Triturus cristatus. The sequence goes on along the minus strand of NC_140584.1, from coordinate 168,340,695 downwards.
TCCATCAGAAAAAGGATTTTTTGGACTGTAGAAAAATTGATTTCAAATGTCATTTCGATAGTGCCTCATGTTGAATAACTCCTTTTTAAAGCCCTAATGTGACCAAAATTGCAATTTTTTCAAACTTTTTCTCCTACTCAGAAGCTTCTATTTCGACCAATTTCAGGCATTAAAATGACTCTAAACACACTTATTTTGGTTCCAAAAGTGATAATTCACATGCAATTGTCATTTACAGTCAATAAATAAAAATAAAAAAATTACCATTTCTGACCATCTGGAGAAAGTTGGACAGGTCACGGGTCATTGTTTTTCATCAGAAAATTGATTTTTTGCACTGTAGAAAAATTGTTTCAAATGTCATTTGCATTGTGCCTCACTTTGAATAACTACTTTTTAAAGCCTCAATTTGACCAAAATTGCAAATTTTACAAACTTTTTCTTGTACTCAGAAGCTTCTATTTCAACCAATTTCAGGCATTAAAATGACTCTGAACACACTTATTTTAGTTCCAAAAGTGATAATTCACATGCAATATTCATTTACAGTCAAAAAATTAAACAGTAAAAAATTAACATTTCTGACCATCTGGAGAAAGTTGGACAGGTCACGGGTCATCGTTTTCCATCAGAAAATTGATTTTTTGGTCTGCAGAAAAATTGATTCAAAATGTCATTTGGATTGTGCCCCATGTTAAATAACTCCTTTTTAAAGCCTCAATGTGACCAAAATTGCAATTAAAACAGACGTTTTCTCCTACTCAGAAGCTTCTATTTTGACCAATTACAGGCATTAAAATGACTCTTAACCCACTTATTTTAGTTCCAAAAGTGATAATTCACATACAATAGTCATTTACAGTAAAAAAACTCAACATTAAAAAATTACCATTTCTGACCATCTGGAGAAAGTTTGACAGGTCACGGGTCACCGTTTTTCATCAAAAAATTGATTTTTTCGACTGTAGAAAAATTGATTCAAAATGTCATTTCGATTGTGCCTCATGTTGAATAACTACTTTTTAAAGCCTTAATGTGACCAAAATTTCAATTTTTACAAACTGTTTCTCCTACTCAGAAGCTTCTATTTTGACCAATTTCAGGCATTACAATTACTCTAAACACACTTAGTTTAGTTCCAAAAGCGATAATTCACATGCAAAAGTCATTTACAGTAAAAAAATTAAACATTAAAAAAATTACCATTTCTGACCATCTGGAGAAAGTTCGACAGGTGACGGGTCATAGTTTTTCATCAGAAAATTGATTTTTTGGACTGTAGAAAAATTTATTCAAAATATCATTTGGATTGTGCCTCATGTTGAATAACTACTTTTTAAAGCCTCAATGTGACCAAAATTTCTATTTTTACAAACTTTTTCTACTACTCAGAAGCATCTATTTCGACCAATTTCAGGCATTAAAATGACTCTAAACACACTTATTTTGGTTCCAAAATTGATAATTCACATGCAATTGTCATTTACAGTCCATAAATTAAAAATTAAAAAATTACCATTTCTGACCATCTGGAGAAAGTTGGACAGGTCACGGGTCATAGTTTTTCATCAGAAAATTGATTTTTTGGACTGTAGAAAAATTGTTTCAAATGTCATTTGCATTGTGCCTCACTTTGAATAACTACTTTTTAAAGCCTCAATTTGACCAAAATTGCACATTTTACAAACTTTTTCTTGTACTCAGAAGCTTCTATTTCAACCAATTTCAGGCATTAAAATGACTCTGAACACACTTATTTTAGTTCCAAAAGTGATAATTCACATGCAATATTCATTTACAGTCAAAAAATTAAACAGTAAAAAACTTAACATGTCTGACCACCTGGAGAAAGTTGGACAGGTCACGGGTCATCGTTTTCCATCAGAAAATTGATTTTTTGGTCTGTAGAAAAATTGATTCAAAATGTCATTTGGATTGTGCCCCATGTTAAATAACTACTTTTGAAAGCCTCAATGTGACCAAAATTGCAATTAAAACAGACTTTTTCTCCTACTCAGAAGCTTCTATTTTGACCAATTACAGGCATTAAAATGACTCTTAACACACTTATTTTAGTTCGAAAAAAAATAATTCACATACAATAGTCATTTACAGTCAAAAAACTCAACATTAAAAAATTACCATTTCTGACCATCTGGAGAAAGTTTGACAGGTCACGGGTCACCGTTTTTCATCAAAAAAATTAATTTTTTCGACTGTAGAAAAATTGATTCAAAATGTCATTTCGATTGTGCCTCATGTTGAATAACTACTTTTTAAAGCCTTAATGTGACCAAAATTTCAATTTTTACAAACTGTTTCTCCTACTCAGAAGCTTCTATTTCGACCAATTTCAGGCATTAAAATTACTCTAAGCACACTTAGTTTAGTTCCAAAAGCGACAATTCACATGCAAAAGTCATTTACAGAAAAAAAATTAAACATTAAAAAAATTACCATTTCTGACCATCTGGAGAAAGTTCGATAGGTGACGGGTCATAGTTTTTCATCAGAAAATTGATTTTTTGGACTGTAGAAAAATTGATTCAAAATATCATTTGGATTGTGCCTCATGTTGAATAACTACTTTTTAAAGCCTCAATGTGACCAAAATTTCAATTTTTACAAACTTTTTCTACTACTCAGAAGCTTCTATTTCGACCAATTTCAGACATTAAAATGACTTAAACACACTTATTTTAGTTCCAAAAGTGATAATTCACATGCAATTGTCATTTACAAGCAAAAAATTAAACAGTAAAAAATTACCATTTCTGACCATCTGGAGAAAGTTGGACAGGTCACGGGTCATTGTTTTTCATCAGAAAATTGATTTTTTGGACTGTAGAAATATTATTTCAAATGTCATTTGGATTGTGCCTCATTTTGAATAACTACTTTTTAAAGCCTCAATGTGACCAAAATTGCAAATTTTACAGACTTTTTCTTGTACTCAGAAGCTTCTATTTCAACCAACTTTAGGCATTAAAATGACTCTAAACACCTTTATTTTAGTTCCAAAAGTGATAATTCACATGCAAAAGTCATTTACAGTCAAAAAACTAAAACATTAAAAAAGTTACCATTTCTGACCATCTGGAGAATGTTCGACAGGTCACGGGTCATCGTTTTTCATCAGAAAATTGATTTTTTGGACTGTAGAAAAATATATTCAAATGTCATTTGGATTGTGCCTCATGTTGAATAACTACTTTTTAAAGCCTCAATGTGACCAAAATTGCAAATTTTACAGACTTTTTCTTGTACTCATAAGCTTTTATTTCAACCAATTTCAGGCATTAAAATGACTCTAAACACACTTATTTTAGTTCCAAGATTTCTAATTCACATGCAATAGTCATTTACAAGCAAAAAATTAAACAGTAAAAAATTACCATTTCTGACCATCTGGAGAAAGTTGGACAGGTCACGGGTCACCGTTTTTCATCAGAAAAATAATTTTTTCGACTGTTGAAAAATTGATTCAAAATGTCATTTGGATTCTGCCTCATGTTGAATAACTACTTTTTAAAGCCTCAATGTGACCAAAATTGCCATTTTTACTGACTTTTTCTCCTACTCAGAAGCTTCTATTTTGCCCAATTTCAGGCATTAAAATGACTCTAAACACTCTTATTTTAGTTCGAAAAGTGATAATTCACATGCAATAGTCATTTACAGTCAAAAAATTAAACAGTAAAAAATTACCATTTCTGACCATCTGGAGAAAGTTGGACAGGTCACGGGTCATCATTTTTAATCAGAAAATAGATTTTTTGGCCTGTAGAAAAATTGATTCAAAATGTCATTTGGATTGTGCCTCATGTTCAATAACTTCTTTTGAAAGCCTCAATGTGACCAAAATTGCAATTTTTACAACCTTTTTCTTCTAATCAGAAGCTTCTATTTCGACCAATTTCAGGCATTAAAATGACTCTAAACACACCTATTTTAGTTCCAAAAGTGATAATTCACATGCAATAGTCATTTACAGTTCAAAAATTAGACAGTAAAAAATTACCATTTCTGACCATCTGGAGAAAGTTCGACAGCTCACGGATCATCGTTTTTCATCAGAAAATGGATTTTTTGCACTGTAGAAAAATTGATTCAGAATGTCATTTGGATTGTGCCTCATATTGAATAACTACTTTTTAAAGCCTCAATGTGACCAAAATTGCAATTTTTACAGACATTTTTTCGACCACATAAGCTTCTATTTCGACCAATTTCAGGCATTGAAATGACTCTAAACACCTTTATTTTAGTTCCAAAAGTGATAATTCACATGCAATAGTCATTTACAGTCAACAAATTAAACATAAAAAAATTTCCCAGTTTCTGACCATCTGGAGAAAGTTGGACAGGTCACGGGTCACAGTTTTTCATCAGAAAATTAATTTTTTCGACTGTAGAGAAATTGATTCAAAATGTCATTTGGATTCTGCCTCATGTTGAATAACTACTTTTTAAAGCCTCAATGTGACCAAAATTGCCATTTTTACTGACTTTTTCTCCTACTCAGAAGCTTCTATTTCGACCAATTTCAGGCAATAAAATGACTCTAAACACACTTATTTTGGTTCCAAAAGAGATAATTCACATGCAACAGTCATTTACAGTCAAAAAACTTAAACAGTAAAAAATTACCATTTCTGACCATCTGGAGAAAGTTGGACAGGTCACGGGTCATCATTTTTCATCAGAAAATTGATTTTTTGGACTGTAGAAAAATTGATTCAAAATGTCATTTCGATTGTGCCTCATGTTGAATAACTACTTTTTAAAGCCTTAATGTGACCAAAATTTCAATTTTTACAAACTTTTTCTCCTACTCAGAAGCTTCTATTTCGACCAATTTCAGGCATTAAAATTACTCTAAACACACTTAGTTTAGTTCCAAAAGTGATAATTCACATGCAAAAGTCTTACAGTCAAAAAATTAAACATTAAAAAAATTACCATTTCTGACCATCTGGAGAAAGTTGGACAGGTCACAGGTCACCGTTTTTCATCAGAAAATTGATTTTTTCGACTGTAGAAAAATTGATTCAAAATGTCATTTGGATTCTGCCTCATGTTGAATAACTACTTTTTAAAGCCTCAATGTGACCAAAAGTGCCATTTTTACTGACTTATTCTCCTACTCAGAAGCTTCTATTTCGACCAATTTCAGGCATTAAAATGACTCTAAACACACTCATTTTAGTTCATAAAGTGATAATTCACATGCAACAGTCATTTACAGTCAAAAAATTAAACAGTAAAAAATTACCATTTCTGACCATCTGGAGAAAGTTGGACAGGTCACGGGTCATCATTTTTCATCAGAAAATTGATTTTTTGGACTGTAGAAAAATTGATTCAAAATGTCATTTGGATTCTGCCTCATGTTGAATAACTACTTTTTAAAGCCTCAATGTGACCAAAATTGCCATTTTTACAGACTTTTTCTCCTACTCAGAAGCTTCTATTTCGACCAATTTCAGGCATTAAAATGACTCTAAACACACATGTTTCAGTTCCAAAAGTAATAATTCACACCCAATACTCATTTACAGTCAATAAATTAGACAGTAAAAAATTACCATTTCTGACCATCTGGAGAAAGCTCGACAGGTCACGGGTCACCGATTTTCAACAGAAAATTGATTTTTTGGACTGTAGAAAAATTGATTCAAAATGTCATTTCGATTGTGCCTCATGTTGAATAACTACTTTTTAAAGCCTTAATGTGACCAAAATTTCAATTTTTACAAACTTTTCCTCCTACTCAGAAGCTTCTATTTCGACCAATTTCAGCCATTAAAATTACTCTAAACACAATTTTTTTAGTTCCAAAAGTGATAATTCACATGCAATAGTCATTTACAAGCAAAAAATTAAACAGTAAAAAATTACACTTTCTGACCATCTGGAAAAAGTTGGACAGGTCACGGGTCATCGTTTTTCATCAGAAAATTGATTTTTTGGACTGTAGAAAAATTGTTTCAAATGTCATTTGGATTGTGCCTCATTTTGAATAACTACTTTTTAAACCCTCAATGTGACCAAAATTGCAAATTTTACAGACTTTTTCTTGTACTCAGAAGCTTCTATTTCAACCAACTTTAGGCATTAAAATGACTCTAAACACCTTTATTTTAGTTCCAAAAGTGATAATTCACATCCAAAAGTCATTTACAGTCAAAAAACTAAAACATTAAAAAAATTACCATTTCTGACCATCTGGAGAAAGTTCGTCATCGTTTTTCATCAGAAAATTGATTTTTTGGACTGTAGAAAAATGTATTCAAATGTCATTTGAATTGTGCATCATGTTGAATAACTACTTTTTAAAGCCTCAATGTGACCAAAATTGCAAATTTTACAGACTTTTTCTTGTACTCAGAAGCTTCTATTTCAACCAATTTCAGGCATTAAAATGATTCTAAACACACTTATTTTAGTTCCAAAAGTGATAATTCACATGCAATAGTCATTTACAGTCAAAAAATTAAACAGTAAAAAATTACCATTTCTGACCATCTGGAGAAAGTTCGACAGGTCACGGGTCATCGTTTTTCATCAGAAAATTGATTTTTTGGACTGTAGAAAAATTGATTTAAAATGTCATTTGGATTGTGCCTCATGTGAATAACGACTTTTTAAAGCCTCAATGTGACCAAAATTGCCATTTTTACAGACTTTTTCTCGAACTCATAAGCTTCTATTTCGACCAATTTCAGGCATTAAAATGACTCTAAACACACTTATTTTAGTTCCAAGATTTCTAATTCACATGCAATAGTCATTTACAAGCAAAAAATTAAACAGTAAAAAATTACCATTTCTGACCATCTGGAGAAAGTTGGACAGGTCACGGGTCACCGTTTTTCATCAGAAAAATAATTTTTTCGACTGTTGAAAAATTGATTCAAAATGTCATTTGGATTCTGCCTCATGTTGAATAACTACTTTTTAAAGCCTCAATGTGACCAAAATTGCCATTTTTACTGACTTTTTCTCCTACTCAGAAGCTTCTATTTTGCCCAATTTCAGGCATTAAAATGACTCTAAACACACTTATTTTAGTTCGAAAAGTGATAATTCACATGCAATAGTCATTTACAGTCAAAAAATTAAACAGTAAAAAATTACCATTTCTGACCATCTGGAGAAAGTTGGACAGGTCACGGGTCATCATTTTTAATCAGAAAATAGATTTTTTGGCCTGTAGAAAAATTGATTCAAAATGTCATTTGGATTGTGCCTCATGTTCAATAACTTCTTTTGAAAGCCTCAATGTGACCAAAATTGCAATTTTTACAACCTTTTTCTTCTAATCAGAAGCTTCTATTTCGACCAATTTCAGGCATTAAAATGACTCTAAACACACCTATTTTAGTTCCAAAAGTGATAATTCACATGCAATAGTCATTTACAGTTCAAAAATTAGACAGTAAAAAATTACCATTTCTGACCATCTGGAGAAAGTTCGACAGCTCACGGATCATCGTTTTTCATCAGAAAATGGATTTTTTGCACTGTAGAAAAATTGATTCAGAATGTCATTTGGATTGTGCCTCGTATTGAATAACTACTTTTTAAAGCCTCAATGTGACCAAAATTGCAATTTTTACAGACATTTTTTCGACCACATAAGCTTCTATTTCGACCAATTTCAGGCATTGAAATGACTCTAAACACCTTTATTTTAGTTCCAAAAGTGATAATTCACATGCAATAGTCATTTACAGTCAACAAATTAAACATAAAAAAATTTCCCAGTTTCTGACCATCTGGAGAAAGTTGGACAGGTCACGGGTCACAGTTTTTCATCAGAAAATTAATTTTTTCGACTGTAGAGAAATTGATTCAAAATGTCATTTGGATTCTGCCTCATGTTGAATAACTACTTTTTAAAGCCTCATTGTGACCAAAATTGCCATTTTTACTGACTTTTTCTCCTACTCAGAAGCTTCTATTTCGACCAATTTCAGGCAATAAAATGACTCTAAACACACTTATTTTGGTTCCAAAAGAGATAATTCACATGCAATTGTCATTTACAGTCAATAAATTAAACATAAAAAAATTACCAGTTTCTGACCATCTGGAGAAAGTTGGACAGGTCACGGGTCACCGTTTTTCATCAGAAAATTAATTTTTTCGACTGTAGAGAAATTGATTCAAAATGTCATTTGGATTCTGCCTCATGTTGAATAACTACTTTTTAAAGCCTCAATGTGACCAAAATTGCCATTTTTACTGACTTTTTCTCCTACTCAGAAGCTTCTATTTCGACCAATTTCAGGCATTAAAATGACTCTAAACAAACTTATTTTAGTTCCAAAAGTGATAATTCACATGCAATAGTCATTTACAGTCAAAAAATTAAACAGTAAAAAATTACCATTTCTGACGATTTGGAGAAAGTTGGACAGGTCACGGGTCATCGTTTTTCATCAGAAAATTGATTTTTTTGGACTGTAGAAAAATTGATTTAAAATGTCATTTGGATTGTGCCTCATGTGAATAACGACTTTTTAAAGTCTCAATGTGACCAAAATTGCCATTTTTACAGACTTTTTCTCAAACTCATAAGCTTCAATTTCGACCAATTTCAGGCATTAAAATTACTCTAAACACACTTATTTTAGTTCCAAGATTTCCAATTCACATCCAATAGTCATTTACAGTCAATAAATTAAACATTAAAAAATTATCATTTCTGACCATCTGGAGAAAGTTGGACAGGTCTTGGGTCACCGTTTTTCATCAGAAAATTGATTTTTTGGACTGAAGAAAAATTGATTCAAAATGTCACTTTCATTCTGCCTCATGTTGAATAACTACTTTTTAAACCCTCAATGTGACCAAAATTGCCATTTTTACAGACTTTTTCTCCTACTCATTTGCTTCTATTTCAACCAATTTCAGGCATTAAAATGACTCTAAACACACCTATTTTAGTTCCAAAAGTGATAATTTACATGCAATAGTCATTTACAGTTCAAAAATTAAACAGTAAAAAAATTACCATTTCTGACCATCTGGAGAAAGTTCGACAGGTCACGGGTCATCGTTTTCCATCAGAAAATGGATTCTTTGGACTGTAGAAAAATTGATTCAAAATGTCATTTCGATTGTGCCTCATGTTGAATAACTCCTTTTTAAAGCCTTAATGTGACCAAAATTTCAATTTTTACAAACTTTTTCTCCTACTCAGAAGCTTCTATATCGACCAATTTCAGGCATTAAAATTACTCTAAACACACTTATTGTGGTTCCAAAAGTGATAATTCACATGCAAAAGTCGTTTACAGTCAAAAAATTAAACATTAAAAAAATTAACATTTCTGACCATCTGGAGAAATTTCGACAGGTCACGGGTCATCGTTTTCCATCAGAAAATTGATTTTTTGGTCTGTAGAAAAATTGATTCAAAATGTCATTTGGATTGTGCCTCATGTTGAATAACTACTTTTTAAAGCCTCAAAGTGACCAAAATTCCAATTAAAACAGACTTTTTCTCCTACTCAGAAGCTTCTATTTTGACCAATTACAGGCATTAAAATGATTCTTAACACACTTATTTTAGTTCCAAAAGTGATAATTCACATACAATAGTCATTTACAAGCAAAAAATTAAACAGTAAAAAATTACCATTTCTGACCATCTGGAGAAAGTTGGACAGGTCACGGGTCATTGTTTTTCATCAGAAAATTGATTTTTTGGACTGTAGAAAAATTGTTTCAAATGTCATTTGGATTGTGCCTCATTTTGAATAACTACTTTTTAAAGCCTCAATGTGACCAAAATTGCAAATTTTACAGACTTTTTCTTGTACTCAAAAGCTTCTATTTCAACCAACTTTAGTCATTAAAATGACTCTGCACACCTTTATTTTAGTTCCAAAAGTGATAATTAACATGCAAAAGTCATTTACAGTCAAAAAACTAAAACATTAAAAAAATTACCATTTCTGACCATCTGGAGAAAGTTCGACAGGTCACGGGTCATCGTTTTTCATCAGAAAATTGATTTTTTTGGACTGTAGAAAAATATATTCAAATGTCATTTGGATTGTGCCTCATGTTGAATAACTACTTTTTAAAGCCTCAATGTGACCAAAATTGCAAATTTTACAGACTTTTTCTTGTACTCAGAAGCTTTTATTTCAACCAATTTCAGGCATTAAAATGACTCTAAACACACTTATTTTAGTTCCAAAAGTGAGAATTCACATGCAATAGTCATTTACAGTCAATAAATTAAACATAAAAAAATTACCATTTCTGACCATCTGGAGAAAGTTCGACAGGTCACACGGGTCATCGTTTTTCATCAGAAAATTGATTTTTTGGACTGTAGAAAAATTGTTTCAAATGTCATTTGCATTGTGCCTCACTTTGAATAACTACTTTTTAACGCCTCAATGTGACCAAAATTGCAAATTTTACAAACTTTTTCTTGTACTCAGAAGCTTCTATTTCAACCAATTTCAGGCATTAAAATGACTCTGAACACACTTATTTTAGTTCCAATAGTGATAATTCACATGCAATATTCATTTACAGTCAAAAAATTAAACAGTAAAAAATTAACATTTCTGACCATCTGGAGAAAGTTGGACAGGTCACGGGTCATCGTTTTCCATCAGAAAATGGATTTTTCGGACTGTAGAAAAATTGATTCAAAATGTCATTTGGATAGTGCCTCATGTTGAATAACTCCTTTTTATAGCCTTAATGTGACCAAAATTGCAATTTTTTCAAACTTTTTCTCCTACTCAGAAGCTTCTATTTCGACAAATTTCAGGCATTAAAATGACTCTAAACACACTTATTTTGGTTCCAAAAGTGATAATTCACATGCAATTGTCATTTACAGTCAATAAATGAAACATAAAAAAATTACCATTTCTGACAATCTGGAGAAAGTTGGACAGGTCACGGGTCATCGTTTTCCATCAGAAAATTGATTTTTTGGTCTGTAGAAAAATTGATTCAAAATGTCATTTGGATTGTGCCCCATGTTAAATAACTACTTTTTAAAGCCTCAATGTGACCAAAATTGCAATTAAAACAGACGTTTTCTCCTACTCAGAAGCTTCTATTTTGACCAATTACAGGCATTAAAATGACTCTTAACACACTTATTTTAGTTCCAAAAGTGATAATTCACATACAATAGTCATTTACGGTCAAAAAACTCAACATTAAAAAATTTGCATTTCTGACCATCTGGAGAAAGTTTGACAGGTCACGGGTCACCGTTTTTCATCAAAAAATTGATTTTTTGGACTGTAGAAAAATTTATTCAAAATATCATTTGGATTGTGCCTCATGTTGAATAACTACTTTTTAAAGCCTCAATGTGACCAAAATTTCTATTTTTACAAACTTTTTCTACTACTCAGAAGCTTCTATTTCGACCAATTTCAGGCATTAAAATGACTCTAAACACACTTATTTTGGTTCCAAAAGTGATAATTAACATGCAATTGTCATTTACAGTCCATAAATTAAAAATAAAAAAATTACCATTTCTGACCATCTGGAGAAAGTTGGACAGGTCACGGGTCATAGTTTTTCATCAGAAAATTGATTTTTTGGACTGTAGAAAAATTGTTTCAAATGTCATTTGCATTGTGCCTCACTTTGAATAACTACTTTTTAAAGCCTCAATTTGACCAAAATTGCAAATTTTACAAACTTTTTCTTGTACTCAGAAGCTTCTATTTCAACCAATTTCAGGCATTAAAATGACTCTGAACACACTTATTTTAGTTCCAAAAGTGATAATTCACATGCAATATTCGTTTACAGTCAAAAAATTAAACAGTAAAAAACTTAACATTTCTGACCATCTGGAGAAAGTTGGACAGGTCACGGGTCATCGTTTTCCATCAAAAAATTGATTTTTTTGGACTGTAGAAAAATTGATTCAAAATATCATTTGGATTGTGCCTCATGTTGAATAACTACTTTTTAAAGCCTCAATGTGACCAAAATTTCAATTTTTACAAACTTTTTCTACTACTCAGAAGCTTCTATTTCGACCAATTTCAGACATTAAAATGACTCTAAACACACTTATTTTAGTTCCAAAAGTGATAATTCACATGCAATAGTCATTTACAAGCAAAAAATTAAACAGTAAAAAATTACCATTTCTGACCTTCTGGAGAAAGTTGGACAGGTCACGGGTCATCGTTTTTCATCAGAAAATTGATTTTTTGGACTGTAGAAAAATTGTTTCAAATGTCATTTGGATTGTGCCTCATTTTGAATAACTACTTTTTAAAGCCTCAATGTGACCAAAAATGCAAATTTTACAGACTTTTTCTTGTACTCAGAAGCTTCTATTTTAACCAATTTCAGGCATTAAAATGACTCTAAACACACTTATTTTAGTTCCAAAAGTGATAATTCACATGCAATAGTCATTTACAGTCAAAAAACTTAAACTGTAAAAAATTATAATTTCTGACTATCTGGACAAAGTTCGACAGGTCACGGGTCATCGTTTTCCATCAGAAAATGGATTTTTTGGACTGTAGAAAAATTGATTTCAAATGTCATTTCGATAGTGCCTCATGTTGAATAACTCCTTTTTAAAGCCCTAATGTGACCAAAATTGCAATTTTTTCAAACTTTTTCTCCTACTCAGAAGCTTCTATTTCGACCAATTTCAGGCATTAAAATGACTCTAAACACACTTATTTTGGTTCCAAAAGTGATAATTCACATGCAATTGTCATTTACAGTCAATAAATAAAAATAAAAAAATTACCATTTCTGACCATCTGGAGAAAGTTGGACAGGTCACGGGTCATTGTTTTTCATCAGAAAATTGATTTTTTGGACTGTAGAAAAATTGTTTCAAATGTCATTTGCATTGTGCCTCACTTTGAATAACTACTTTTTAAAGCCTCAATTTGACCAAAATTGCAAATTTTACAAACTTTTTCTTGTACTCAGAAGCTTCTATTTCAACCAATTTCAGGCATTAAAATGACTCTGAACACACTTATTTTAGTTCCAAAAGTGATAATTCACATGCAATATTCATTTACAGTCAAAAAATTAAACAGTAAAAAATTAACATTTCTGACCATCTGGAGAAAGTTGGACAGGTCACGGGTCATCGTTTTCCATCAGAAAATTGATTTTTTGGTCTGTAGAAAAATTGATTCAAAATGTCATTTGGATTGTGCCCCATGTTAAATAACTACTTTTTAAAGCCTCAATGTGACCAAAATTTCAATTTTTACAAACTTTTTCTACTACTCAGAAGCTTCTATTTCGACCAATTTCAGACATTAAAATGACTTAAACACACTTATTTTAGTTCCAAAAGTGATAATTCACATGCAATTGTCATTTACAAGCAAAAAATTAAACAGTAAAAAATTACCATTTCTGACCATCTGGAGAAAGTTGGACAGGTCACGGGTCATTGTTTTTCATCAGAAAATTGATTTTTTGGACTGTAGAAATATTATTTCAAATGTCATTTGGATTGTGCCTCATTTTGAATAACTACTTTTTAAAGCCTCAATGTGACCAAAATTGCAAATTTTACAGACTTTTTCTTGTACTCAGAAGCTTCTATTTCAACCAACTTTAGGCATTAAAATGACTCTAAACACCTTTATTTTAGTTCCAAAAGTGATAATTCACATGCAAAAGTCATTTACAGTCAAAAAACTAAAACATTAAAAAAGTTACCATTTCTGACCATCTGGAGAATGTTCGACAGGTCACGGGTCATCGTTTTTCATCAGAAAATTGATTTTTTGGACTGTAGAAAAATATATTCAAATGTCATTTGGATTGTGCCTCATGTTGAATAACTACTTTTTAAAGCCTCAATGTGACCAAAATTGCAAATTTTACAGACTTTTTCTTGTACTCAGAAGCTTTTATTTCAACCAATTTCAGGCATTAAAATGACTCTAAACACACTTATTTTAGTTCCAAAAGTGAGAATTCACATGCAATAGTCATTTACAGTCAATAAATTAAACATAAAAAAATTACCATTTCTGACCATCTGGAGAAAGTTCGACAGGTCACGGGTCATCGTTTTTCATCCGAAAATTGATTTTTTGGACTGTAGAAAAATTGATTCAAAATGTCATTTGCATTGTGCCTCACTTTGAATAACTACTTTTTAAAGCCTCAATGTGACCAAAATTGCAAATTTTACAAACTTTTTCTTGTACTCAGAAGCTTCTATTTCAACCAATTTCAGGCATTAAAATGACTCTGAACACACTTATTTTAGTTCCAAAAGTGATAATTCACATGCAATATTCATTTACAGTCAATAATTAAAGAGTAAAAAATTACCATTTCTGACCATCTGGAGAAAGTTGGACAGGTCACAGGTCATCGTTTTCCATCAGAAAATGGATTTTTTGGTCTGTAGAAAATTTGATTCAAAATGTCATTTGGATTATGCCCCATGTTAAATAACTACTTATTAAAGCCTCAATGTGACCACAATTGCAATTAAAACAGACTTTTTCTCCTACTCAGAAGCTTCTATTTTGACCAATTTCAGACATTAAAATGACTCTAAACACACTTATTTTAGTTCCAAAAGTGATAATTCACATGCAATAGTCATTTACTGTAAAAAAATTAAACATTAAAAAAATTACCATTTCTGATCATCTGGAGAAAGTTCGACAGGTGACGGGTCATAGTTTTTCATCAGAAAATTGATTTTTTGGACTGTAGAAAAATTGATTCAAAATATCATTTGGATTGTGCCTCATGTTGAATAACTACTTTTTAAAGCCTCAATGTGACCAAAATTTCAATTTTTACAAACTTTTTCTACTACTCAGAAGCTTCTATTTCGACCAATTTCAGACATTAAAATGACTCTAAACACACTTATTTTAGTTCCAAAAGTGATAATTCACATGCAATAGTCATTTACAAGCAAAAAATTAAACAGTAAAAAATTACCATTTCTGACCATCTGGAGAAAGTTGGACAGGTCACGGGTCATTGTTTTTCATCAGAAAATTGATTTTTTGGACTGTAGAAAAATTGTTTCAAATGTCATTTGGATTGTGCCTCATTTTGAATAACTACTTTTTAAAGCCTCAATGTGACCAAAATTGCCATTTTTACTGACTTTTTCTCCTACTCAGAAGCTTCTATTTCGACCAATTTCAGGCATTAAAATGACTCTAAACACACTTATTTTAGTTCCAAAAGTGATAATTCACATGCAATAGTCATTTACAGTCAAAAAATTAAACAGTAAAAAATTACCATTTCTGACCATCTGGAGAAAGTTGGACAGGTCACGGGTCATCGTTTTCCATCAAAAAATTGATTTTTTGGACTGTAGAAAAATTGATTTAAAATGTCATTTGGATTGTGCCTCATGTGAATAACGACTTTTTAAAGCCTCAATGTGACCAAAATTGCCATTTTTACTGACTTTTTCTCAAACTCATAAGCTTCTATTTCGACCAATTTCAGGCATTAAAATGACTCTAAACACACTTATTTTAGTTCCAAGATTTCTAATTCACATCCAATAGTCATTTACAGTCAATAAATTAAACATTAAAAAATTATAATTTCTGACCATCTGGAGAAAGCTCGACATTTTTAATCAGAAAATAGATTTTTTGGCCTGTAGAAAAATTGATTCAAAATGTCATTTGGATTGTGCCTCATGTTTAATAACTACTTTTGAAAGCCTCAATGTGACCAAAATTGCCATTTTTACAGACTTTTTCTCCTACTCAGTTGCTTCTATTTCGACCAATTTCAGGCATTAAAATGACTCTAAACACACCTATTTTAGTTCCAAAAGTGATAATTTACATGCAATAGTCATTTACAGTTCAAAAATTATACGGTAAAAAATTACCATTTCTGACCATCTGGAGAAAGTTCGACAGCTCACGGATCATCATTTTTCATCAGAAAATTGATTTTTTGCACTGTAGAAAAATTGATTCAGAATGTCATTTGGATTGTGCCTCATATTGAATAACTACTTTTTAAAGCCTCAATGTTACCAAAATTGCCATTTTTACAGACTTTTTTTCGACCACATAAGCTTCTATTTCGACCAATTTCAGGCATTGAAATGACTCTAAACACCTTTATTTTAGTTCCAAAAGTGATAATTCACATGCAATAGTCATTTACAGTCAAAAAATTAAACTGTAAATAATTATAATTTCTGACCATCTGGAGAAAGTTTGACAGGTCACGGGTCATCGTTTTCCATCAGAAAATGGATTTTTTGGACTGTAGAAAAATTGATTCAAAATGTCATTTCGATTGTGCCTCATGTTGAATAACTACTTTTTAAAGCCTTAATGTGACCAAAATTTCAATTTTTACAAACTGTTTCTCCTACTCAGAAGCTTCTATTTCGACCAATTTCAGGCATTAAAATTACTCTAAGCACACTTAGTTTAGTTCCAAAAGCGATAATTCACATGCAAAAGTCATTTAGAGTAAAAAAATAAACATTAAAAAAATTACCATTTCTGACCATCTGGAGAAAGTTCGACAGGTGACGGGTCATAGTTTTTCATCAGTAAATTGATTTTTTGGACTGTAGAAAAATTGATTCAAAATATCATTTGGATTGTGCCTCATGTTGAATAACTACTTTTTAAAGCCTCAATGTGACCAAAATTTCAATTTTTACAAACTTTTTCTACTACTCAGAAGCTTCTATTTCGACCAATTTCAGACATTAAAATTACTTAAACACACTTATTTCAGTTCAAAAAGTGATAATTCACATGCAATTGTCATTTACAAGCAAAAAATTAAACAGTAAAAAATTACCATTTCTGACCATCTGGAGAAAGTTGGACAGGTCACGGGTCATTGTTTTTCATCAGAAAATTGATTTTTTGGACTGTAGAAAAATTGTTTCAAATGTCATTTGGATTGTGCCTCATTTTGAATAACTACTTTTTAAAGCCTCAATGTGACCAAAATTGCAAATTTTACAGACTTTTTCTTGTACTCAGAAGCTTTTATTTCAACCAATTTCAGGCATTAAAATGACTCTAAACACCTTTATTTTAGTTCCAAAAGTGATAATTCACGTGCAAAAGTCATTTACAGTCAAAAAACTAAAACATTAAAAAAGTTACCATTTCTGACCATCTGGAGAATGTTCGACAGGTCACGGGTCATCGTTTTTCATCAGAAAATTGATTTTTTGGACTGTAGAAAAATATATTCAAATGTCATTTGGATTGTGCCTCATGTTGAATAACTACTTTTTAAAGCCTCAATGTGACCAAAATTGCAAATTTTACAGACTTTTTCTTGTACTCAGAAGCTTTTAGTTCAACCAATTTCAGGCATTAAAATGACTCTAAACGCACTTATTTTAGTTCCAAAAGTGAGAATTCACATGCAATAGTCATTTACAGTCAATAAATTAAACATAAAAAAATTACCATTTCTGACCATCTGGAGAAAGTTCGACAGGTCACGGGTCATCGTTTTTCATCAGAAAACTGATTTTTTGGACTGTAGAAAAATTGATTCAAAATGTCATTTGCATTGTGCCTCACTTTGAAAAACTACTTTTTAAAGCCTCAATGTGACCAAAATTGCAAATTTTACAAACTTTTTCTTGTACTCAGAAGCTTCTATTTCAACCAATTTCAGGCATTAAAATGACTCTGAACACACTTATTTTAGTTCCAAAAGTGATAATTCACATGCAATATTCATTTACAGTCAATAATTAAACAGTAAAAAATTACCATTTCTGACCATCTGGAGAAAGTTGGACAGGTCACGGGTCATCGTTTTCCATAAGAAAATTGATTTTTTGGTCTGTAGAAAAATTGATTCAAAATGTCATTTGGATTATGCCCCATGTTAAATAACTACTTATTAAAGCCTCAATGTGACCAAAATTGCAATTAAAACAGACTCTTTCTCCTACTCAGAAGCTTCTATTTTGACCAATTACAGGCATTAAAATGACTCTTAACACACATATTTTAGTTCCAAAAGTGATAATTCACATACAATAGTCATTTACAGTCAAAAAACTCAACATTAAAAAATTACCATTTCTGACCATCTGGAGAAAGTTGGACAGGTCACGGGTCACCGTTTTTCATCAAAAAATTGATTTTTTCGACTGTAGAAAAATTGATTCAAAATGTCATTTCGATTGTGCCTCATGTTGAATAACTACTGTTTAAAGCCTTAATGTGACCAAAATTTCAATTTTTACAAACTTTTTCTACTACTCAGAAGCTTCTATTTCGTCCAATTTCAGGCATTAAAATTACTCTAAACACACTTAGTTTAGTTCCAAAAGCGATAGTTGACATGCAATAGTCATTTACAAGCAAAAAATTAAACAGTAAAAAATTACCATTTCTGACCATCTGGAGAAAGTTGGACAGGTCACGGGTCACTGTTTTTCATCAGAAAATTAATTTTTTCGACTGTAGAAAAATTGATTCAAAATGTCATTTGGATTCTGCCTCATGTTGAATAACTACTTTTTAAAGCCTCAATGTGACCAAAATTGCCATTTTTACTGACTTTTTCTCCTACTCAGAAGCTTCTATTTTGACCAATTTCAGGCATTAAAATGACTCTAAACACAATTATTTTAGTTCCAAAAGTGATAATTCACATGCAATAGTCATTTACAGTCAAAAAATTAAACAGTAAAAAATTACCATTTCTGACCATCTGGAGAAAGTTGGACAGGTCACGGGTCATCGTTTTCCATCAGAAAATTGATTTTTTGGACTGTAGAAAAATTGATTTAAAATGTCATTTGGATTGTGCCTCATGTGAATAACGACTTTTTAAAGCCTCAATGTGACCAAAATTGCCATTTTTACAGACTTTTTCTCAAACTCATAAGCTTCTATTTCGACCAATTTCAGGCATTAAAATGACTCTAAACACACTTATTTTAGTTCCAAGATTTCTAATTCACATCCAATAGTCATTTACAGTCAATAAATTAAACATTAAAAATTTATAATTTCTGACCATCTGGAGAAAGTTTGACAGGTCACGGGTCATCGTTTTCCATCAGAAAATTGATTTTTTGGTCTGTAGAAAAATTGATTCAAAATGTCATTTGGATTGTGCCTCATGTTGAATAACTACTTTTTAAAGCCTCAAAGTGACCAAAATTGCCATTATTACAGACTTTTTCTCCTACTCAGAAGCTTCTATTTTGACCAATTTCAGGCATTAAAATTACTCTAAACACACTTAGTTTAGTTCCAAAAGCGATAATTCACATGCAAAAGTCATTTACAGTCAAAAAACTCAACATTAAAAAATTACCATTTCTGACCATCTGGAGAAAGTTGGACAGGTCACGGGTCACCGTTTTTCATCAAAAAATTGATTTTTTCGACTGTAGAAAAATTGATTCAAAATGTCATTTCGATTGTGCCTCATGTTGAATAACTACTTTTTAAAGCCTTAATGTGACCAAAATTGCCATTATTACAGACTTATTCTCCTACTCAGAAGCTTCTATTTTGACCAATTACAGGCATTAAAATGACTCTTAACACACTTATTTTAGTTCCAAAAGTGATAATTCACATACAATAGTCATTTACAAGCAAAAAACTCAACATTAAAAAACTTACTTTTTCTGACCATCTGGAGAAAGTTCGACAGGTGACGGGTCATCATTTTTCATTAGAAAATTTATTTTTTGGACTGTAGAAAAATTGATTCAAAATATCATTTGGATTGTGTCTCATGTTGAATAACTACTTTTTAAAGCCTTAGGTGCCGATCACGATCCGGTAAAAAATTACCCCGTGCGACTCGTATCCGGTCTTTTTACCGTACGAATCGTACAAGTGCCGTACGAACTGGCAATCACGATTCGCATGGTAAAAAGTCCATACGAACCGCATTGGGAATCAGTCCCCACACGTCCTCGGTCGGAAAATGTGTCCGACACGTCCTCGGACGAATTACCGTACATACGTGAAAAGTCAAGTCCGACCGAGGAATCACGATCCATCCCGTGCGTCCGAGGTTACAACCGTATGGAAAAAACACCGTCCGCACCGAACTCCCATAGCAACCATGGAGACATGTGCCCGCATACGCGTCCAACACTCCCCCCAGCCCCCGTACGTCCGACACGTACCCCCCGTGTATGTACACCCCCACCCGTCTAGGTACACCCCAGTACGTTCGAGTCATACCCCCACCCCTGTACGTGTCATACCACCGTCTATGTACACCCCAGTACGTTCGAGTCCTACCCCCACCCCTGTACGTGTCGTACCACCGTGTACCCAGTACGTTCCAGTCGTACCCCCACCCCTGTACGTGTCCTACCACCGTGTACCCACACCCCAGTACGTTCGAGTCCTACCCCCACCCCTGTACATGTCGTACCACCGTGTACCCAGTACGTTCCAGTCCTACCCCCACCCCTGTACGTGTCGTACCACCGTGTACCCAGTACGTTCCAGTCGTACCCCCACCCCTGTACGTGTCGTACCACTGTGTACCCCCACCCCAGTACGTTCGAGTCCTACCCCCACCCCTGTACGTGTCGTACCACCGTGTACCCAGTACGTTCCAGTCCTACCCCCACCCCTGTACGTGTCATACCCCCGTGTACCTACACCCCAGTACGTTCGAGTCGTACCCCCACCCCTGTACGTGTCGTACCACCGTGTACCCACACCCCAGTACGTTCGAGTCCTACCCCCACCCCTGTACGTGTCGTACCACCGTGTACCCAGTACGTTCCAGTCGTACCCCCACCCCTGTACGTGTCCTACCACCGTGTACCCACACCCAAATACATTCCAGTCGTACCCCCACCCCTGTACGTGTCCTACCACCGTGTACCCAGTCGTACCCCCACCCCTGTACGTGTCCTACCACCGTGTACCCAGTACGTTCCAGTCGTACCCACACCCCTGTACGTGTCCTACCACCGTGTACCCACACCCCAGAACGTTCCAGTCGTACCCCCACCCCTGTACGTGTCCTACCACCGTGTACCCAGTACGTTCCAGTCGTACCCCCACCCCTGTACGTGTCGTACCACCGTGTACCCAGTACGTTCCAGTCGTACCCCCACCCCTGTACGTGTCGTACCACCGTGTACCCCCACCCCAGTACGTTCGAGTCGTACCCCCACCCCTGTACATGTCGTACCACCATGTACCCACACCCCAGTACGTTCGAGTCCTACCCCCACCCCTGTACGTGTCGAACCACCGTGTATGTACATCCCAGTACGTTCGAGTCCTACCCCCAACACAACCTCCTAACTACGGAGCGCACCCCAGGCCCCAACATCACAACCGCATGTACGAGTCGTACCAAGCCACACACAAGGACAGCACCGTACAACCAAATGGCCCATGTACACACCGTACACACGCTCAAAACGCACGGACACAACCAGGACTAAACAAAACAACACAACAATACACCATTCGAATGGCACAAAGCCACTAAACATGGCCAAAAAACACTAAAACAACACCTTCACTGACCTGCAACTGCCAAAAACAAACAGAGGCCCAATACACCACCACTCCTTATAACCAACCCACCCAAAATTCAAACACAGCCACACCCACCAATGGACCAATAAAAAGGGCCCACACACACAAACCATGAGCCTTTGCAACAGACTCACTGCTGCTAGACACCACACACAACTTACAGCACCTTACTCCAAGCTGCACCACACCTTACACTTGCACATCTCCACACTACCACCTTCACAAACACACCCTCATCACATTCACACACACACACACCTGCACAACCACACCCACACACCCACAACCATCCACACCCCCCCCACCATCCACACCCCCCCCACCATCCACACCCCTCATCATGCCCACTACCAAGAATCCAAAGTTCAGTAACCGAGAGTTGGAGGTTCTTTTTGATCAAATCCTCAGAGTCGAGCCACAGATCTTTGGAACATTGGTCAGAAACACCAGCCAGGCAGCAAAAACAGCCATGTGGCAGACCATCGTCGATGCTGTGAATGCTGTTGCGGACACCAGACGGACCAGGCAGGAATGCCAGAACAGGTGGTACGATCTGCGGAGGAGGGTCCGAGCCAAGAGGCAGGATGAACACGACCAGGCCAACGCCACCGGAGGAGGGCCCTCCCGCAGACCCGTACACTACCATCCCTGGGAGGAGAGGGTGATGGCCATACTGCCGGTGGAGGCAGTCGAAGGATTAGAAGGACTCCGAGACCCGGGTGAGTACACAAACAACGCACCTCACATGGGGGGAACGGCATCCACAACCAACATCACTAACAGGCACGCAACCACCACAAGCCATCGCATGACTCAACCACACTCCATGAGCACGCACATGCCACTGCTGCCACCATGCCCCATGCACCCAGCTGGACAATGTCAAGTCACAGGCCACAGAAGACAACAACACATGACACGGTAACCCGGATGGCGGGAGGCTGGGCCCAAAAAAGCACATAGTGCAACTCAGAAGCAGACAACAATTCACTCTACCCATATGGCCTAGGTCACAGCCAGACAAACAGTGTGTCCCAACACAGGAATGCCTTGCATCAACACATGGGGGTGAAGGCACTGTTTTGCACATGACAGCAGCTAATGAACAGCCAACATTGTGAAAGAGTGGCAGCACACACCACCACAGCAGCAGCGCACAGACACACATCACACCCAATGGGTGCCTGGAGATCAGAAACAAACTCACATCAACAAGCCAAGGGCCACTCAAAGATCTGCTAACAGTGTGTGCCCAGGAAGCTGGGCCGAGGTGACAGAGGGTGACACACGGAGGGAGGGAGAGGGGGACAGAGAGGGAGGGAGAGGGGGACAGAGGGAGGGAGAGGGGGACAGAGAGGGAGGGAGACGGACAGAGGGAGGAGGCTGACACACGGAGGGAGGGAGAGGGGGACACAGAGGGAGGGAGAGGGGGACAGAGAGGGAGGTAGAGGGGGACAGAGATGGAGGGAGAGGGGGACAGAGATGGAGGGAGAGGGGGACAGAGAGGGAGGGAGACGGACAGAGGGAGGAGGCTGACACACGGAGGGAGGGAGAGGGGGACACAGAGGGAGCGAGACACAGGGAGAGCTAATCAGCCGTGTTGCGTGTGTGAATGTCTGCTCGTCAGCAGGTAGACTGCGTGCATGTAGACAAGGGTGGCCAGTGCCAGAACCCCCCCTCTTCACCATGGCAAAACACAGGGCCATGTCACAACCTGTACACGAGCACAAGGACAGCTACCTGGATCATATAAGTGTGTGGATCCACTCCATGTGCACATGTACAGTGCTACACGGAAGGCGCCAATGCATGGCTCGCCACACCTGCCCACTCCACTGCTGACTGCAGTCACACTTGACGCAGCAAGTAAGACTGTGACACACATAGTTAAAGGGGCCAAAGTGGTGGCCAAGGGACACACCCATGCACAAGTGCACTGTGAGTGGAATGCAAGACAGATCCTAATTCCAAGAGGAAATGTGCCAACTTTGAAACGGATGAAACATGGATGTTGCATGGACCAAAATTAACATTGTCTCTCTCACACACAGGTCAACGTCGTGGTGCACGCCCCAACACTGGGGGGGAACACTCACAGGACCCGGATCTGCAGGAGCCCGATCCCACCGGCAGCGACCACTCTCACCACTCTGCGGACGACCCCGACCGACCTGGCCCCTCTGGTGTCCAACCACCTGCAGCACCTGCGTCAGGTACAACTGTGCCAACCACAACCCCCACTCCTGCCACATCCCAGGAGACACCCAGGATCCCTGCCCCAACACCACAATGCAGCCAGGCTCGCCAGGAGGGACACGGTGTCCCGGGCACCCAGGAGGAGGCAGGCGACAACGCCAATGCCACCCCTCAGGGGTCCCGGAGACCCCATGTGCCCACAAGTGCAGGCCAGGCGCAAGTGGGCAGGGGTGGTGGGAGTGGAGGACGGCGGAGGCGCGAGCCTGACCAGTTGGCTGGGGATCCGGTATTTTCCCATGTCCGTAACATCCTGGACTCATACCGGCAGGACACCACGGGCATGGCCCAGGTTGTGTCCGTCCTCGAGGGGATCAAGGCCCAGCAGGCCCAGCAACAGGCGGAGCTAATTGCCTGTCTACTGGTACACCAACGGAGGATGGAGGACAGACAGGCTGAGCAAGTGACGGCATTCCAGGGGATTCACGCTACACTCCGTCGGATGGCCGACACCATGGCCGACCCTCCCTGTGCCATAAGGCGGAGAACATCACCACCCACAGGGAGGGATCAGGAGGAGGAGGAGGAAACATCCGACGGAGCATCCCAGACGTCGTCACGGCCTGCTGGTGAGGTTCCCCGCAGGAGGCCGGGTCGTCCACGGAAAGGACCGTGAGGGTGGCTGCTACATCACCATCTCCCAAGACACCTGGCCTGGCACCTGGCCCACTGGAGCAACAGCATCACAGCATCAAGAGACATTCTCTGCCACATGGCCCTGCTGGTCACTGGCTGACCAATGTTGACAAAGACTGTGGCATGGACTCTGAGGATTTCCAATGGCAAGGACACCAACTCCCCTACTGAACTTTGGATTCCCTAATCCCGGAAAGCCCCTCACTTTGCCCTCCCCCCCCCCCAATAATAAATCACACTATGAAGAGTAGATGCCTGCTGGTAGCATTATTACCTAACATGTGTCTTGTAAAGTCTAAACGTGCCTGAGTCATCTTTTCTCTTCAACCATCCACACCCTGGGGCCTGAGTCTGGCACAGGACACATGGGTCACAGTTTATTAGGCAAGACAGACATGGAGCACCATACACACCCGTGATGGGCACAACCAGCTGAGGGGGTGGCCGAACAACCGTGCTGACACACACATTGAGTACACCAACAGTCATGCGCAGAGGTCAGGGATCCAGTCCAGTGTCCTGGGTGGCACCCAGGTATGTGTAGACAGGTGGCAGAACCATGTCCTGCAAGCTTGAGTCCGGTGGATGCAGAGAATGGGGGCCTGGCCAACGTTGGATGCATGGGGATGGCACATGTCACAATACCCACCCAGTCATGGACATCATGCCCAATACACAGTCTCAGCCCACACACACAGCTTGCATCTTGCGACTCGACACATTGACACATAGCCACAATCAGGGAATACCATGCCAGACATGCAGGATGCACCGTGCCAACACACCAGCATTGACTGAGAAGAGGCACCTTGGAGGCATAGGGACACCTTTATTAGTCATGTATTCGGGTTTGCAGAGGCAACTCGAAGTACAGATGAACACATCATGTGGAGTGACATGTGGGTCCAACACTGGCACCCCCCTTCTGCAGCACAAATGCGTGATAGCCATGGTACTGGCACACAAGCGTCGGCTAACAGCTAAATACACACAGCTGCACACGGAGAGCCTGCCTTACACCATAGATCCGCTGATGTGGAAGTCCCACACCATGTCAAGCCAATGCTAACCGTATGTGTCCGAGGGCAGTGTCACACATATTGATGCCATCATCACAATCCACTATCCCATCACTGATGACTGTCAACCAGGCAGACCATCTATTCAGGTGTACACAGCTGCATGTCGTGTCCCATGGGGATGCGACATGGCTGCAGAGGAACCAAACCCCGACAGGGGCAGTGTGCACACATCGTGAACAACTGCCCCACCCAATACACCCCAGATGCATCCCTTACCCCATGGAGACTTCCAAACGTGTCCGTGCCTGTAACGCTGAGTCAGCCCACGATGTCATGTCCATGAGGAATAGCAGTGCCACAACAATGCAACCAGCAAACGGCATGCGCAGGTACCTGGGGAAGAGAGACACACAAGAAGTCAGCCACAAAAAGCACAGCCACTTGCATGTGCATTTACTCGACACATGTATGGATGACAACATGCTAGGTCACAATTATGACTGGGGAAATACTACCATCACTGCCACCATCACTCCAGTGACACACCCACACACACCTCTGACTCACGTGCCATACATGCAGGTGGAGACACACATCACAACGCATGCCACACGGGGACCAATGCGTGCACACTCAGACACTGGTACTCACCACTAAGCAAAGAAGTTGCGTATGAGCCGAGTCCGGATGTCCTCTTGCGGCTCCACATCCTCCACATCACTAGCCCCATTGCCAAGCCCTTCGTCCTCCACAGGTGGATGGTCCTCGTCATGTTGATTCAGGATGAGTGGCACAGCTCTTTCAACTGCCATGTTGTGCAGCATGCAGCAGACCATGAAGATCTTGCAGACCTTCGCCGGGGCATAAGGGAGTGCACCGCCGGTCTTGTGGAGGCACCGGAATCGGCTCTTCAGCATGCCAAACGTCCTCTCTATCACTCGCCTTGTCCGGCCATGGGCGGTGTTATAGCGGAGCTGGGCCGGCGTGATGGGGTTGCGGAGAGGTGTCAGCAGCCAAGGCATGTTGGGATAGCCAGCGTCCCCTACATGGGAAGCACATGGACATCGTTAGAAGTGGTGAAGCGGTCGTGCTGGTCGGCTATACAGAATACAGGACAGACAGACTGTACCCACCAACAACACATGCCCGTTCGTTGCGCAGCTGCATCATCATATCAGGCATCCCGCTACGCCTCATGATGTAGGCATCGTGTGCTGATCCTGGGAAACGAGCACAGACATGTGAAATCACCATGTTGGACAGACACACCACAAGGGCATTGATGGAGTGGTAGTGCTTCCGATTGCGGTACGCCACCTCCCGTGCGTGTGGTGGTACCAAAGCTACATGTGTCCCATCTATGGACCCAATGACATGGGGCATCCCTCCCAGGGCATAGAATCCACGCTTGACCTCAGTCATCTGTTCAGGGGTTGGGAACTTGAGGAAGTCATCCAGGTGAATCAACATGGCCTCCAAGAAATCATGCAGCACACCGCTGAACATGCTCTGGGACATGCCACCAACATGAGCTATGGTATTTTGGAAGGTACCCGTGGCAAGAAAATGTAGGGCAGCCATTACCTTCAGCTGGGGTGTCAGTGCCGTAGGATACCTGTGCTGCGGTTGCAGGTGTGGTGCCAGTCTCGCCGTCAGCTCCAGAATCAACAGTTGGGTGAAGCGGTAGAGCCGGATCCTGTCATTCTCCTGCATGGCAGCCAAGTCTGGAATTCTTCGGGCAAGAGGCGGTGCTCTGCAGTAATTTGGAAGTGACAAGGAAGAGTGAGTGCACTACGACAACAACTCATGTCTACTGAGCACATGTAAATCTGGCAATACACACATGCTACATAGGGAGTCAGGTATGTGCTACATGCCCAGGACACGTATGGATGCAAGGTGACACTCCTTCCAAGACCCAGCTACACACGGAGATTGAGAACCTCCCCATGCCACGCCATGGGAATAGCTGTGTCCCAGTGCAAGTGAACAGCCCGACGCAAGACAGGAGTGACATACACCCACACATCAGCAGAAGTGGGATGCCGATTGCAGAGACTGGTAGCGGAACACCGGAGCCACAGGTCACATGACATTACACTAGGCCTGCCCACACACCTTGCCATGAAGGTGCACATGTTATGACTCACCACACATTCCTTGTGAGGATGCTGACATGGCCTTGTCACGCTACTCCGTGTCCCATGCATACATGTGCACCTCACATCCGATAACACATGTGGCATGGTGTGCGGAACAGTGTGCAATGACAATCTACACACAGACACATGTTGGTTGCTGCAACGGCTGCAGCTTTTGAGGGTGCTACAACATCAACCTGATGAAAATCCCGGACACATAAATGACATAGTCACATTGTGCACTGTGGGTAGTGACAAGTCATGTGTCATGACCCCTGTACCGGGCAACATGGGACACTTCCGTGTGTTGGTGTCCGTGCCATGCCAGTGACGCTCACCCCAAGTGTGCAGTACGACATGCACACATGTCAAAGGAGTCAAGGGCATGCCTGGCACACATTGCACCGTCACACAGTACACCTATACACATCTCATCATACAACTGGTGCCTTCTCCACTCAGGAGTCATGTTCCACATCACAGCCTGTCACACCTGTGCCCCACACATGTAGTAATGCACAGACAATGCCTTGATGTCCATTCCTGGACAAGTATGTCCATCCATGGACAAGTATGTCCATCCATGGAGAAGTATGTCCGCCCTATTCCTACCTGTGTGTCGCCTATCACCACTGTGATGTGTAAAAAACGCCGTACTGCTGCTAAGAGGGCCTGTGTATGTTCCCAAATCACTGTGGGAGTGCTGCCGTATGTGTACCCATCGTGATGGCGAGCGTACAGGCATTTGTACGGTTCGTACCACTACGGGTACGCATACTCGTGCAGACCCATAGTGATAGTGAGCGTAGATGCGTGTGTACGGTCCGTACCACTACGGGTACGCATACGCGTGCAGACCCATAGTGATAGTGAGCGTAGATGCGTGTGTACGGTCCGTACCACTACAGGTACGCATACGCGTGCAGACCCATAGTGATAGTGAGCGTAGATGCGTGTGTACGGCCCTATCACTATGGGTCTGCACGCGTATGCGTACCCGTAGTGGTACGGACCGTACACACGCATCTACGCTCACTATCACTATGGGTCTGCACGCGTATGCGTACCCTGAGTGGTACGGACCGTACACACGCATCTACGCTCACTATCACTATGTGTCTGCATGCGTATGCATACCCGTAGTGGTACGGACCGTACACACGCATCTACGCTCACTATCACTATGGGTCTGCACGCGTATGCGTACCCGTAGTGGTACGGACCGTACACACGCATCTACGCTCACTATCACTATGGGTCTGCACGCGTATACGTACCCGTAGTG
This sequence comes from Triturus cristatus, assembly GCF_964204655.1. NCBI lineage: Eukaryota > Metazoa > Chordata > Amphibia > Caudata > Salamandridae > Triturus > Triturus cristatus. The sequence goes on along the minus strand of NC_140584.1, from coordinate 168,311,813 downwards.
GTACGGACCGTACACACGCATCTGCGCTCACTATCACTATGGGTCTGCACGCGTATGCGTACCCGTAGTGGTACAGACCATACACACGCATCTACGCTCACTATCACTATGGGTCTGCACGCGTATGCGTACCCGTAGTGGTACGGACCGTACACACGCATCTACGCTCACTATCACTATGGGTCTGCACGCGTATGCGTACTCGTAGTGATAGTGAGCGTACATGCGAGTGTACGGCCTGTACCACTACGAGTACGCATACGCGTGCAGACCCATAGTGATAGTGAACGTAGGCATGCATGTACGGGCCGTTGCCATGCATTTGGGGTGCCCTAGGGCCCCGAAACGCACCGTACCTGTGTGTGATGCTTCAAATTACATAGGGGACAAGTATTAAGGCCTACATGCATGCTGGTTGTCATGGAGACCAAGTTCAAATTTCGAAATTGTTCTGGAAGGTGCACAGCAGAAGTCAGTTGGAATTCTTCTACTTTGTTGCAATGTGTTTGTGGGGCTGACATCATGCAGGAGAATGAAACCGATAGAGAACCCACAGACTGCTAGGTTTGAAGGGATTGGTGGAAACATAGGATGCAAATGTGAGTGACCAATCACTCTGTACTCCTGTGCATGAGACTGGGCAGAAGGGCACATATAAGGCAGCCAGGTCCCATGAGGGAGTACTTGCCTGCACATCTTTGCATTCGTCGACCCAGCTGCTGCTACTGATTCCCTGGAACCATGTCAAGGGCTGTGGAGAGGACACAGCCATTCACCCTGGAGGAGAACATGGCTCTGCTGGATGTGATCCTCCCACAGTACTCCATGCTGTATGGGCGACCAGGGTATCAGGTGAGTGCATAGGCCACTGCCACAGACTGTCCCTATGTTGTGACTGTGACTTCAGGCATTGTGTCCTGGTGTGACACACATGCCATGTACTGTCGGGGGGGTACCAGGGGGGGGGTGCCTGATGTCTCCCAGCAGTGCCCTGAGACAGGAGGGGTGGGGGCCTATCACTCACAGCAGTGCCCAGAGACAGGAGGGGTGGATGCAGAGTCCTCACAGCAGTGCCCTGAGACAGGAGGGGTGTGTGCCTATCACTAACAGCAGTGCCCTGAGACAGGAGGGGTGGATGCAGAGTCCTCCCAGCAGTGCCCTGAGACAGGAGGGGGGTGTGCCTATCACTCACAGCAGTGCCCTGAGACAGGAGGGGTGGATGCAGAGTCCTCACAGCAGTGCCCTGAGACAGGAGGGGTGTGTGCCTATCACTAACAGCAGTGCCCTGAGACAGGAGGGGTGGGTGTGGAGTCCTCACAGCAGTGCCCTGAGACAGGAGGGGTGGGTGTGATGCACAGTGTGAGCCTTGATCATTGATTGTGACATTGCCATCATTCCACCTGTGTACCCACTATGGCACGTACTGCTTTTTCCCTCACCAGGGCATGATGTCCCTATGACAAAGGTGCAATGCGTTGACTGCATGACATGCCTTGTTGTAACCAGCTAATTTGTACTCATATGTCTCTCTGTGACATGTGGCTGGTGTATTGATGTGGTGTCACTTGTTCTTCCTCACAGGTAGGCGCCACTGCCAAGGAGCAGATCTGGCTGACCGCCGTCAGTGCCGTGAGGGGTGTGGATGGTCGGAGGCGGAGCCTGTCCCAGGTGAGGAAACGCTGGCAGGATATCCGGTGCTGGACGCGGAGGATTGCACGGCTCCTGCTGGGGGACTCACCTGAGAGCCACAAGAACCGCGGCCGCCGCCGTCTGAACCACCGCCACAGGCGTGTGCTGCCGGTGGTCTTTCCAGACCTGGAGAGGCGCCTACAGGCGATGCAGCAGCCGGAAGGGGGTAGGTACATGTGTGTTTGTTGTGTGTCACCGGCGTTTGGAAGGGCACAGTAGCATGAATTCACTGGCAGGGTTTAAAGGTGCTGTGCAGATCCTGTTTGCCCCAGTATAGCGCTGCGCCCCTGCCACCCTTCCCCTCCTTGCAATGTGTTCCCTGGTCTGTGTGTAGTCACTCCTTCACAAGGTAATGTAGGCTGGCGCTTTGTCCACGAGAACAATGACTGTAGCATCATGTCTGGGGGTGGTGTGTAACAGGTTGTGGGACCTTGCCTGTGCACTGTCAAGTTCACTGCATGTGGGTTCCATGTCAGTTGGCACTGATGCTGACTCCAGACATGGGAGTTGGTCTCTCATGTGTCATGCCTTACAGCGCGCATGTCCTATGTAGTGGCCTGTGACATGATGTGCATGAGTGTGCGATACGCATAGTGCAGGGATGGTGACGTGTGTTGCAGTCATTACCATTCAGTAGCATGTAGTTGCGTGCCCACTACTGTCCCCTGGGGCACCTTTTCCTCAGTGTTGTATGTGTCATCATAAACGTGGACACTCTCAGTGTCTACAGCGTAGGTTGTGCTCTGTGCCATTGTCCCCTGTCACCATGTATATAGACGTGCTATTATGTACAGGTGTCCACTGTGCAGCCTGACCTGATTGTCCTTCTTCATACTCACAGTTGCCAGTGCCTGTGTGTCTTGTTATACTCATCTGAGGATGGGCACTGGTACCTCATTATTTGTACAGGCGCACCTTGGCTGTTTGGCGTCCAATCTTGCTTTTTGCCTGCCCCTGTGTTTATCACCCAGACTATGAGATGTTGGTGCCACCTGTGTCTCAACAATTTGCCTCGTGTAGGGGTTTGTTGGGGCGGGCAATGCCTATGTGTCAAATCCGGATTTCTACTTGCTGGGTCTGGGCAGTGTGTGATGTTTCTGGACACCCACGCAAGGTGCAGTGACCGAGTCATGTTGGGCATGTTTTCAGCATTACCTATGCAGCATGTGTCTCAAGTTCATGGATATGGTCCCTGGTCATCGGTATTTTCGCCAACGCTGTGTGGTGCAGATGCAGTGCTGGATTGTCCCCAGGGCCTGGGTGCTATGTCAGACTCCGTTTCCTGTCTTTAGCTATTGTCTCATGCTCTCCATGGTATTTCAGTGGCATGGTGGCTCAACCAACTGTGTGTTTCATGCCCTACATCGGTACCTTGTTTTGAAGATGTTAGGGATCTTCCTTTTCAGGCTATGCAGTGTTACCTATGTCGATTGGACTCATGTGACTGATGTGTACAGCTGTCTGATTAATTTCTGTCTCTCCACCCTGCCCACAGCATCGTCGGGGGACACAGAGGGAGACATGGACACAGGCAAGGCGGAGGGACCGAGCACCAGTGCCAGCCGTGACATCGGGGCTGGCACATCGAGTGGGACAGAGGTGGAGGATAGTGCGGCCGAGGACCTGTCGACTGGCACGTCAGAATACGAAGCTGACAGGTCCGAGGAGGAGTTCTCCGAGTGGGCGGTGGCTGCACCAGCAGCTGACAGTGGAACAACACCTCGCACCGCCCCCTCAGTTCCCATCAGCCGCCTCCCACTTGCGCGTGTCCCTTCCCAGCGTGCCCAGTCACCGCATGTCTCCTTCCGGCCAGGCACCGCACCCCCTGCCCCTGTCTCCACTGCTGCCGCCAATGCTGAGTCTGTGGACATCCAGCGGCAACTGCAGGTTGGTCAGGCTGCGATCCTTAATGTCCTCCATGCCCACGGGAAAACCCTCACCAACATCGAGGCATTCTTGGAGGGCATTCATTCATCGCAGGCTGACCAACGCAACTTGCTGAGGTCCATAGACTCCACACTGACTGCAGCAGTGGGTCTCCTGCAGCGCGACCTCCCCCACCTACCCCTGCCCCATCCACACTTCCCACTTCCATGCCTGTCCCACGTACACCCAGACGTCGGCATGCACCCACATCAACAGACACAAGCACCACACCAGCAGGGAAGGTCCACCGCACTCCTCCTGACACACACACACAGGGTGAGGTAGGCACACCCACTGGGTCGGGGGGCAAACGTGTGACACGCAGCCATAGTGGGAGTCCGCATTCCACCCAGTCCACTCCCTCCAAATCCCCTCCCCTCAGCTCTCCTGGCCACATCTCCCCCAAGGACTCCTTCATGGCCGCTCTGTCCCTGAGCCCCACAGTTACACCACCACGCAAGCGGTCAAGGAAGTCCTCGGTCAGGGTGGTTGAGTCTCCCCCCCTGTCCCCACCCTCCACCGGTGGCGCTGCGACCCATCCCTCTGACCCCACCCCCCTCCTTGGGGCCTGAGGTCACTTCGGGTGCAGGGGAGTCCCTGGAGGACCTTGCTAAGGTGTGTAGTGCCATCCTGGCCTCCGCCTTTGGCCATGACACACCCCCTGTGGTTGAGTCCTCCATCCCTGCACCCACAACGCTGCCCCTTTGCCCTGATGTCCCTGCGGTGCCTGTTGCTTCACCCCCCCCTGATGCCCTCACCAGTATGGAAGACGATGCCATTTGACTGTGCAGGCAAGGTAGGGGACACGCATCCCACTGTGTCCCCCATCCAGCTGGGAATCATTGACTGCCCTATGGGCTTTGTGAATATTGAACTGCCTGCGATCCACGGACATTGTGCTCATGCTGAATAAAGCTTAATTTTGTTTTCATTATCACACTACTGCTATGGTGGTATTGGTGTTGGTGGGGCTGCTACATGGTTTTGGGTGGTGTTTAAGGGTTTGGGTGTGTGGGATTTGTAGTAGTGTTCTGCTCATTGGGGGGACCCTGGGATCTGTGTGCCATCACAAGGTGTTGGCTAACTTCCTTTGGTCATGTCAGCAGTTACTGCATGGTGCAATTGTCCCAGGGTGTATTCCTTCCTCTGTGTACCCAGATTTCTTTCCTGCAGGGTGTTCCCAATGTTTAGCGCAGAGCAGTGTCTACATGAGCTGTGTGTGTGACGGAGCCCTTCTACTTTGGCCATGCATGCATGGCCATGTCTCCACCTGCAACAATCGTGGCATCCTTGGTGATCACTGTACTTGTGTGTGGAGTCTGTTGACATGAGTTCATGGGGACATGTTCCCTTGTAGGCAGTATGGATGTGGGTAATTCCAGCCTCACACACATGTGTTACACCCCTCCTGTCTCTGGGCACTGCTGGGAGTGATAGGCACCCACCCCTCCTGTCTCAGGGCACTGCTGGGAGGACTCTGCACCCACCCCTTCTGTGTCTGGGCACTGCTGGGAGGACTCTACACCCACCCCTCCTGTCTCTGGGCACTGCTGGGAGGACTCTGCACCCACCCCTCCTGTGTCTGGGCACTGCTGGGTGGACTCTGCACACACACCTCCTGTCTCTGGGCACTGCTGGGAGTGATAGGCACCCACCCCTCCTGTCTCAGGGCACTGCTGGGAGGACTCTGCACCCACCCCTCCTGTGTCTGGGCACTGCTGGGAGGACTCTGCACCCACCCCTCCTGTGTCTGGGCACTGCTGGGAGGACTCTGCATCCACCCCTCCTGTCTCAGGGCACTGCTGTTAGTGATAGGCACACACCCCTCCTGTCTCAGGGCACTGCTGGGTGGACTCTGCACACACACCTCCTGTCTCTGAGCACTGCTGGGAGTGATAGGCACCCACCCCTCCTGTCTCAGGGCACTGCTGGGAGGACTCTGCACACACACCTCCTGTGTCTGGGCACTGCTGGGAGGACTCTGCACACACCCCTCCTGCCTCTGGGCACTGCTGGGAGTGATAGGTACACACCCCTCCTGCCTCTGGGCACTGCTGGGAGGACTCCACACCCACCCCTCCTGTCTCTGGGCACTGCTGGGAGGACTCTGCACCCACCCCTCCTGTGTCTGGGCACTGCTGGGTGGACTCTGCACACACACCTCCTGTCTCTGGGCACTGCTGGGAGTGATAGGCACCCACCCCTCCTGTCTCAGGGCACTGCTGGGAGGACTCTGCACCCACCCCTCCTGTGTCTGGGCACTGCTGGGAGGACTCTGCACCCACCCCTCCTGTGTCTGGGCACTGCTGGGAGGACTCTGCACACACCCCTCCTGTCTCTGGGCACTGCTGGGAGTGATAGGCACACACCCCTCCTGCCTCTGGGCACTGCTGGGAGGACTCCACACCCACCCCTCCTGTCTCTGGGCACTGCTGGGAGGACTCTGCACCCACCCCTCCTGTGTCTGGGCACTGCTGGGTGGACTCTGCACACACACCTCCTGTCTCTGGGCACTGCTGGGAGTGATAGGCACCCACCCCTCCTGTCTCAGGGCACTGCTGGGAGGACTCTGCACACACACCTCCTGTGTCTGGGCACTGCTGGGTGGACTCTGCACACACCCCTCCTGCCTCTGGGCACTGCTGGGAGTGATAGGCACACACCCCTCCTGCCTCTGGGCACTGCTGTGAGGACTCCACACCCACCCCTCCTGTCTCTGGGCACTGCTGGGAGGACTCTGCACCCACCCCTCCTGTGTCTGGGCACTGCTGGGAGGACTCTGCACCCACCCCTCCTGTGTCTGGGCACTGCTGGGAGGACTCTGCACACACCCCTCCTGCCTCTGGGCACTGCTGGGTGGACTCTGCACACACACCTCCTATTTCTGGATATGTACGCTTGGAACATACATGGTGGGGGTGCGCTCCATGCATTCGAGGTGAGGGTACGAGTCTAGTTACACTGGTGTGGTGGGGGTACGGTCCATGAGTCCGCGGGTGGGGGTACGGGTCGTACTTACACTGTTGGGGTGGGGGGTATGCTCCTTGCATACGCGGGTGGGGGTACGGGTCGTACTTACACTGTTGGGGTGGGGGTACGGTCCGTGAGTCTGCGGGTGGGGGTACGGGTCGTACTTACACTGTTGGGGTGGGGGGTACGCTCCTTGCATACGCGGGTGAGGGTACGGGTCGTACTTACACTGTTGGGGTGGGGGTGCGGTCCGTGAGTCCGCGGGTGGGGGTACGGGTCGTACTTACACTGTTGGGGTGGGGGTACGCTCCTTGCATACGCGGGTGAGGGTACGGGTCGTACTTACACTGTTGGGGTGGGGGGTACGATCCTTGCATACGCGGGTGAGGGTACGGGTCGTACTTACACTGTTGGGGTGGGGGTACGCTCCTTGCATACGCGGGTGGGGGTACGGGTCGTACTTACACTGTTGGGGTGGGGGGTACGATCCTTGCATACGCGGGTGAGGGTACGGGTCGTACTTCCACTGTTGGCATGGGGGGTACGCTCCTTGCATACGCGGGTGAGGGTACGGGTCGTACTTACACTGTTGGGGTGGGGGTGCGGTCCGTGAGTCCGCGGGTGGGGGTACGGGTCGTACTTACACTGTTGGGGTGGGGGTACGCTCCTTGCATACGCAGGTGAGGGTACGGGTCGTACTTACACTGTTGGGGTGGGGGGTACGATCCTTGCATACGCGGGTGAGGGTACGGGTCGTACTTACACTGTTGGGGTGGGGGTACGCTCCTTGCATACGCGGGTGGGGGTACGGGTCGTACTTACACTGTTGGGGTGGGGGGTACGATCCTTGCATACGCGGGTGAGGGTACGGGTCGTACTTCCACTGTTGGCATGGGGGGTACGCTCCTTGCATACGCGGGTGAGGGTATGGGTCGTACTTACACTGTTGGGGTGGGGGGTATGCTCCTTGCATACGCGGGTGGGGGTACGGGTCGTACTTACACTGTTGGGGTGGGGGTACGATCCTTGCATACGCGGGTGAGGGTACGGGTCGTACTTCCACTGTTGGCATGGGGGGTACGCTCCATGCATACGCGGGTGGGGGTACGGGTCGTACTTACACTGTTGGGGTGGGGGTACGCTCCATGCATACGGGGTGGGGGTAGGGTCCGTACATATCTGTCCCCACGCTATGTGATGCTTGTGCGGGCTGTACCCAGGCCTTTGCCACGTGGGTACGATCCGTCCCGCCATTGTTGGGGTGACGTGTGTGTGGGCGTGGTACGACTCGTACCCTCGCTCTTCAGGCGTGGGTACGGGACGTACCTGTCTGGTTGTGTTGCCGGTTCGCATGGTGACGGACTTCCGTTGTGGCGGTCGCTGGCTTATCAGGACACGCCCCCACCCCCTCGTGGTGACCAGGGCATGGGAGTCAGGTATGTCCAGGCCATGTGTGGTGTGTGACTTATGTGGTTGTTTTGTGGCCTGCCCTGGTCGTGCCACCCCCACCCCACCCCACTTTCCCCCCTCCCTTAGTTATTCTGACCTTCTGCGGCGTCTGCGTCGTAACCTGTAGAGGAGGTGGACTGCTATGAGGGCAGGGATGACTCGTAGGTTCGGGTCCATGTCTGTCCGTCGCGTACTGGTACTCCTTGATCGCGTCGTCCTGTCGCGTACGGGTCCTCCTTGATCGCGTCGTCCTGTCGCGTACGGGTCCTCCTTGGTCGCGTCGTCCTGTGTGTCCGTCGCGTACTGGTCCTCCTTGTTCGCGTCGTCGTCTGTCCGTCGCGTACTGGTGGTCCTTGTTGGCGTCGTCCTGATTTCCCGGCAGTTTTTGGCTGCCGCAAAATATTCACCGTGCGGGGTGACGTCGGTGCGAATCGTAATTCCTGGGTCGTGAATGGCTGGCTGCAAGCGTCCCGACGTCAGGTCGGCGCTTTTCCGGATCGCATTGGTAGGTTTTTTTTGGTCGGTCGGTCTTTTTTACGAATCGTACGGTAATGGTGTACCTGTGCGAATCGTAATTCCTTGTTTGTAAAAATTGACGACCGGGTACGCGTCGGACGGAGATTATGCTCTGTCCGAAGGTTCGTACCCGGTTTTTACCGGATCGTGATCGGCACCTTAATGTGACCAAAATTTCAATTTTTACAAACTTTTTCTCCTACTCAGAAGCTTCTATTTCGACCAATTTCAGGCATTAAAATTACTCTAAACACACTTATTTTAGTTCCAAAAGTGATAATTCACATACAATAGTCATTTACAGTAAAAACACACAACATTAAAAAATTACCATTTTTGACCATCTGGAGAAAGTTCGACAGGTGACGGGTCATAGTTTTTCATCAGAAAATTGATTTTTTGGACTGTAGAAAAATTGATTCAAAATATCATTTGGATTGTGCCTCATGTTGAATAACTACTTTTTAAAGCCTCGCCTCAATGTGACCAAAATTTCAATTTTTACAAACTTTTTCTCCTACTCAGAAGCTTCCTTTTCGACCAATTTCAGACATTAAAATGACTCTAAACACAATTATTTTAGTTCCAAAAGTGATAATTCAAATGCAATAGTCATTTACAAGCAAAAAATTAAACAGTAAAAAATTACCATTACTGACCATCTGGAGAAAGTTCGACAGGTCACGGATCATCGTTTTCCATCAGAAAATGGATTGTTTGGACTGTAGAAAAATTGATTTAAAATGTCATTTCGATAGTGCCTCATGTTGAATAACTCCTTTTTACAGCCCTAATGTGACCAAAATTGCAATTTTTTCAAACTTTTTCTCCTATTCAGAAGCTTCTATTTCAACCAATTTCAGGCATTAAAATGACTCTAAACACACTTATTTTGGTTCCAAAACTGATAATTCACATGCAATTGTCATTTACAGTCAATAAATTAAAAATAAAAAAATTACCATTTCTGACCATCTGGAGAAAGTTGGACAGGTCACGGGTCATTGTTTTTCATCAGAAAATTGATTTTTTGGACTGTAGAAAAATTGTTTCAAATGTCATTTGCATTGTGCCTCACTTTGAATAACTACTTTTTAAAGCCTCAATGTGACCAAAATTGCAAATTTTACAAACTTTTTCTTGTACTCAGAAGCTTCTATTTCAACCAATTTCAGGCATTAAAATGACTCTGAACACACTTATTTTAGTTCCAAAAGTGATAATTCACATGCAATATTCATTTACAGTCAAAAAAGTAAACAGTAAAAAATTAACATTTCTGACCATCTGGAGAAAGTTGGACAGGTCACGGGTCATCGTTTTCCATCAGAAAATTTATTTTTTGGTCTGTAGAAAAATTGATTCAAAATGTCATTTGGATTGTGCCCCATGTTAAATAACTACTTTTTAAAGCCTCAATGTGACCAAAATTGCAATTAAAACAGACTTTTTCTCCTACTCAGAAGCTTCTATTTTGACCAATTACAGGCATTAAAATGACTCTTAACACACTTATTTTAGTTCCAAAAGTGATAATTCACATACAATAGTCATTTACAGTCAAAAAACTCAACATTAAAAAATTACCATTTCTGACCATCTGGAGAAAGTTGGACAGGTCACGGGTCACCGTTTTTCATCAAAAAATTTATTTTTTCGACTGTAGAAAAATTGATTCAAAATGTCATTTCGATTGTGCCTCATGTTGAATAACTACTTTTTAAATCGTTAATGTGACCAAAATTTCAATTTTTACAAACTTTTTCTCCTACTCAGAAGCTTCTATTTCGACAAATTTCAGGCATTAAAATTACTCTAAACACACTTAGTTTAGTTCCAAAAGCGATAATTCACATGCAATAGTCATTTACAAGCAAAAAATTAAACAGTAAAAAATTACCATTTCTGACCATCTGGAGAAAGTTGGACAGGTCACGGGTCACCGTTTTTCATCGGAAAATTAATTTTTTCGACTGTAGAGAAATTGATTCAAAATGTCATTTGGATTCTGCCTCATGTTGAATAACTACTTTTTAAAGCCTCAATGAGACCAAAATTGCCATTTTTACTGACTTTTTCTCCTACTCAGAAGCTTCTATTTCGACCAATTTCAGGCATTAAAATGACTCTAAACACACTTATTTTAGTTCCAAAAGTGATAATTCACATGCAATAGTCATTTACAGTCAAAAAATTAAACAGTAAAAAATTACCATTTCTGACCATCTGGAGAAAGTTGGACAGGTCACGGGTCATCGTTTTCCATCAGAAAATTGATTTTTTGGACTGTAGAAAAATTGATTTAAAATGTCATTTGGATTGTGCCTCATGTGAATAACGACTTTTTAAAGCCTCAATGTGACCAAAATTGCCATTTTTACAGACTTTTTCTCAAACACATAAGCTTCTATTTCGACCAATTTCAGGCATTAAAATGACTCTAAACACACTTATTTTAGTTCCAAGATTTCTGATTCACATCCAATAGTCATTTACAGTCAATAAATTAAACATTAAAAA